>NC_134690.1:362291851-362664351 GCF_050947455.1 Rhinoderma darwinii | reverse complement strand
GAAGACCACTTCTGGCCAGATTACTCAGAACAGTAGATGGGTGTACCTGGACCCCACTGGTTTCTGCCAGTTCTGAGCTGATGGCACTGCTGGACATCTTCCAATTTCGAAGGAAAATAAGCATGATGGGTCTTTGATCTGCTGCACTAAGTGTCCTTGGCCGACCACTGCATCTACGGTCCTCAATGTTGCCCATTTCTTTGTGCTTCTTCAAAAGAACTTGAACAGCACATCTTGAAACCTCAGTTTGCTTTAAAATCTTTGCCTGGGAGATACCTTTCCTGATGCAGTATAACTACCGTGTGTCTTGTTGGTGTGCTCAGTCTTGCCATGGTGGACATGTGACATGAAACTGTCTTCCACAACCTCACTGTAATGATGGGGGTAGGGAAACAGACAAGTGAGCCCTAATCTACCCGCCACTCAGTCCCTGCCTATTTGCAACGACCCGCCCTAGGCGACGGGGTACAACTGGCCGACGGTCCCTACGCTCAGTAAGTGCACGACAGACAAACAGACAAGGGTACACAGAAGCAAAGGGAAATGGGGCAGTTGCCCACGGCAACACCGTGAACAACAAGAGTGGTGAACGAGCCGAGTCAAACCAGGAGTGTACGAGGTACAAAACGCAGAGCAGGAGAGTAGTGAACAATCCGAGTCAAACCAGGAGTGTACGAGGTACCAAACGCAGAGCGGGAGAGTAGTCAGTAAGCCAGGGTCATATGAAGCAGGGTCAAATAGTACAGAAGCTGCAGCAGGGCTAGGAAACCAAACAGAAGAATCACAAGCAAGGAGGAACAGGAAAGGCAGGTATAAATAGACAGAGGGCGGGAGCTAGCTCCGTCTGGCCAGGCTGCGATAGGCTCTCCCACTCCTAAGCCTGCCATCCTGAGTGGTGCAAGATGGAGTCAGTCTCACAGACATAGAAGCAGGTGCAGACTGATTACCTATGGGTGTATACACAGAAGCTGTGCCTGGTAGATCCTTAACACTCACCTTGTTTTAAGCCTTCTACACAGCTGTTTCTGTTACACTTCTGATGAGTTTCAACCTACATATGAAAATGATGATCATTATCACCTGTTTAGTATAATTGGTTAATCATACACCTGACTATAACCCTCCAAAATCCATAACTTTGTGCAAGTGAAGCTAGAAGAATTGATGTTGTTTTGGAGGCAAAGGGTGATCACACCAAATATTGATTTGATTTGTCTTCTGTTCATTCACGTTGTATTTTGTTAATTGATAAAAAAAACTATTAACACTTATCACAGTACTGTGTGTGTGTGTGTGTGTGTGTGTGTGTGTGTGTGTGTGTATATATATATATATATATATATATATATATATATATATACATACATATTTTGTAACAGTCAAAAATGTGGACACACTTATTTATTCCATGGCTTTTTTTTTTTTTACATTGTAGAATCACATTGAAAACTTAATAACTATGAAGGAACACATGTGGAGTTAAGTAGTAAACAAAAAAAAGTGTTAAACCAGAATATGTTATATATTTTAGATTCTTGAAAGTAACCCCCTTTTGCTTTGATGACCGCTTTGCACACCTGGAATTGTTTGCCCACTGTCTTGAAGGAGTTCCCAGAGATGCTGAGCACTTGTTGGCTTCTTTTTCTTCACTCTGCGGTCCAACTCATCCCAAACCATCTCAATTGGGTTTAGGTCAGGTGGTTGTGGAGGCCATGTCATCTGATGCAGCACTCCATCACTCTCCTTGGTCAAATAGTCCTTACATAGCCTGGAGGTGTGTTTGGGGTCATTGTTCTGTTGAAAAACAAATGATAGTTCCACTAAGCACAAACCAGATGGGATGGCATGTGTTTGCAGAATGCTATGGTAGCCAAGCTGGTTAAGTGTTCCTTTAATTTTGAATAAATCACCAACAGTGTCAACAGCAAAGCACCATCACACCTCCTCCTCCATGCTTCACGGTGGGAGCCATGCATGTAGAAACCATCCGCTCACCTTTTCTGCATCTCACAAAAACACTGCGTTTAGAAACCAAAAATCTCACATTTTAACTCCTCAGACCAAAGTACAGATTTCCACTGGTCTAATGTCCATTCCTTGTGTTTCTTGGCTCAAGCAATACTCTACTTCAGTCTTTTTGTTCCTTAGTAGTGGCTTCTTTGCGTCAATTTGACCATAAAGTCCTGATTCTTGCAGTCTCCTCTGGTACTTGATCTCTGTGAAGCATTTATGTGGGTTTTTATCTGATGTGCTGCTAGTTAGCGATTTCTAAGGCTGGTAACTCTAATAAACGTATCCCCTGCAGCAGAGGTAACGCTTGGTCTTCCTTTCCTGGGACAGCCCTCACAAGTGCCAGTTTCATCATAGCATTTGATGGTGTTCATGACTGCACTTGATACCTTCAAAGTTCATGAAGTTTTCTCGATTGACTGACCTTCATGTCTTAAGGTAATGAGGGACTGTCGTTTCTCTTTACTTAGTTAAGTGGTTCTTGCCATAATGGGGATTAGAACAGTAGTTTAATAGTACTAAATACTGTATGGAAGTGTGTACCAATCCTACCTCAGCACAACCCGACTGATGGTCTCAAACACATTATGAAGGCAAGAAATTTAACACATTAACTCTTGACAGAGCATACCTGTTAATTGAAATCCACTCCAGGTGACTGCTTCATAAAGCTGATTGAGAGAATGCCAAGATCGTGCAAAACTGTCATCAAAGCAAAATGGGGCTACTTTGAAGAATCTAAAATAAAAACCAAATTCTGGTTTGATTAACACTGTTTTCCATTTAGTCCCATATGTGTTCCTTCCAAGCTTTCATGTCTTCAATATGAATCTATAATGTAGAAAAAAAAAAGGAATGAAAAGATGTGTCCAAACTTTTGACTGGTACTGTATATACAGCCATTTTAAATTGTCTGTGGTTGCAACTGCAGCTGTTGCATTGCATCTTGGGACAGTAATTCTGTAAATATGGCATAAGTCCAATGACAGCCATAGTGGTAGTATAATTATAAAAATACATTATTGCCCACATAAAATTATCTGTTAAGGTGTCCAAATATAAATACCAGACATATTCATGCCCATAGAGCCAGTCAATGTGCCTGTGCCAATATAGTTCTACTAGAAATAGGGTATGCAATATATAATATTGCAGCCATAGAAAAAATAATAGTATCAGTCTCATGTAATAGTGATTGGAGCCAGCCACAGTGTTTATATTATAGCACCAGACATAGTCCATCATGCACATATTAAGTATTTCAGACCAGACATGGGGGCAATCTGTTAAACACGTTGTAGAAAAGTTTAAATTTGCACAAAAAATCTTTGTGACTTTTAACGCCAACTCAACCACTTAAAAAAAGTGGCCAGGAATTATAGGAAGGATGCGTTGCCACGTTGGCCTGGTAAATGAACTATAATTGGCATCATTTATAGTGCTAATCTAACTATAGCGCAGATTTGACTTTCTGGTGCATGGGTGGCCATTGGTGCGCCTAATTTATTATGTGGCATGCGCCTCTTACTCCAATGTTTTTTAGATTAAATCTGGCGTATGAAACCCCAGTCTTAATATATTCCACACATTGACTATAAATAATAGCACCAGTCGTATTGCCACACATTGGTTGATACATGTGTGAATACGTTTTCTGAGAATTTGATTTGAGCAGAATGCTTGCTGATGCATTTTTTTTAACCTCTTCTTGCCTCGGACAGTTTTTTCCCCCACCTTCCAAGAGCCATAACTTTTATTTTATATATTTTTTTGTCGACATAGCCGTATCTGGGCTTGTTTTTAGCGGGATCATTTTTAATTATTATTAGCAACATTTTATGTAGCATATAATGCACTGAAAAACTGTTAAAAGTTGTTTTGTGGGTTGGAATGATAAAAAAAACAGCAATTCCTCCATAGCTTTTTGGTGTTGATATCAAGGCGTTCACCACACGGTATAAATGACATGTCAACTTTATTCTGCAGGTCAGTGCGACAATGGCAATATCAAAGTTATATCATTTTTTTATGTTTTTACTACTTTTACAAAATAAAAAAACTTTGTTAAAAAGTTGACCTGTGTCAGTAGAGTGGCTTACATGTATAATTATGGTCCTATGACAATATTGCTTTCTTCTCACTGCATGTACTGTAATAGGGATGATTATATTTTATTGCAATATTCTAACATCATTTATATTTGTCACCAGGGCCAGCGTCCACACATCCCGGCCCATAGCTGCTCTCTGCACTGCATCCCGTATTGTTTTTCTTAGCCCCTGTTCACATCTGCGCCGGATACACCATGAAAGAACCCATTAAAGTCAATGGGTTTTTCCAGGTGACGCTGGTTTCCATTTTTCCGTTGTTCCGCTTCTATGATGAGCAGAATAATGGAAAACCCTGATGCAGATGTAAACAGAGCCTTACTCAAGAAAATAGGATAAACTACACAGGATGCTGCAATGTCCTTTTACCTCCCATATAGATTCTCCTCCGACAATGGACTTGGGGTAGGGGCCCATACGTCCGTTACAACCAGTACAATACAGTGAACACATTATTAAAGGTGTTGATTAAATTTCTTAAATAAAAATGGTGCAAATGCTTTTTTAATGCTCTAAACTGTAATAAAAGCTAATATTAATGAAATGTTTCCTTTTGTATATGGCAAAAAGGTGCCTAATAAAAGTACAGCTCGTCTTGCAGACCTCATACAGTTATGTTGATGTAAAAATAAAAACGTAATATCTGTTATGGCTATGAATGTGGGAAAAAGAAAACAAAATCATTCTCCTGACTATCTGAACAAGTTTAACAGCCATATTTCCATCAGTACTGTAAGGATTAAATTACAAACTTTGCGGCATACAGCTGCCTTTCTCCTTGTCAGGGTATGTTTACACGTGGTAGATTCTATGTTTTTCTTTGGTAAAAATGTCAGCAATATATATTTGTCATTTTTATAAGAATATACACACCCAAAAAGGATGCAAAAACTGTGATCAAAATGTCACTGGCGACATTATTGGCGTAAAGTATACTGGGTGGATGACATAAGTTGAGCACCTATTAAAATGGTATTTCAGCCACCTGTAGAGTCTTTCACTTTCCAAGTATACCTCAACATATAACAAAAAATATATACCAGGAGCAGCCGCACATGTATTTTATTACTAGTCATTACTTCCAGTACATTTGTTTCTGCAAGTAATTAAGAAGAATCATTTGTTTGCAATTTATGTCTAGAGGAGAATTATATTATATTCAACTTCTCAAATTAAATCAAAACATTGTCACTTATACTTGAACGCCAAATAAAAACTGTCCTACATTTTTCTCATCTGTAAAGCCTGTGAAACCTTCTACAAAATGTGCTAGCAGTGCCGAAATGAAGAATTCACCTGTGGGCATTTCCATATTCACTAAACACTCATGTCTTTTCCACAAGATTTTTCAAATAGGACTTTATCCTGCTGGTAGATGTGATCTGACAAGGCTAGGATTCACATTTGGCATGACAACTGGAAAAATTCTACCTTCATTCTCCTGAAAGCAGCTATTTTCCCATATTTCATTATATATATGTAATTAAACTTTCCAATCATTAAAGTTCTCTTTTTATTAGATTGAGGCATATGCATCTGGCTACTGTCTGCAGCTTAATTCTATAGATGTTTTGAAAGTTTTAAACTAAACTACTTATGTTTTCTATCACATTTTTTTCATAACAAAATGCAAGTTTTAATTCTTCGACTTAGATTTTTTAGTTCTTAGTTCAGATGTACCATTTCAGAAATCGATAGAGAATAATAACCATACATGTTCCCAACAATTGATGTATTGTACTGCATGCAGTGATACACCTATACATATACACAAATGATAATAATGACATTTATTTAATTTGTTTGATTTTCAATAAACCTCTTATTTGGTTTTTAAGGTTAAATATTACGGTAAGTGTCTAATTTTTAAGACTATTTCACAATTAATATATATCTGAAAAAGGGAATAAAATATTAAAAAAGAAGTAACATTGTGGTGATTGTTATGTGACGGAGGTTCAGACAGCACTAGGTATTTTTTCGCATAGGTAGGGGCCCAACCCGCTGTAGACTGTGAAAAAGTACTACGCACACCAGTAAAAGTAGTTTCAAAGAAAATAATTTTATTTTCATGCCAGTGTGGCACACTGGCATTAAAATTAAAAATATTCTCTTTGAAACTACTCCTACTGGTGTGCGTAGTACTTTTTCACATTGTCGTAATTGTTGCCACACATTACCTCCATTTTAATAATAAATTTTTATTGACAGATTTAAAATGAACATTTTCTCAAATACTTTTTTACTTGACTAAGGTTTAAAAAGTTTATACTTAATGATAGAAAACATTTCTGTCATATAGTGCCAAAAGTTAAAAACTAAACAAAAAATGTCATTTTTTTATTTTATAAACTAGCAATTTTTTTATTTGATAACTTATTCAAACAAGGTGTGTTTAAACTAGATTGCCCTAGAAATTATTTTCCTGAATTTAATTTTGTGCTCTTAAAATTCAGCTAGCTATCTTACCCATTTTCTTTTGAAATATTTCTTATAATCTTCAATGAAATTTAACGTTTCTAGTGATTAAACATGCAAATATCTATTTACCTTCTAAACCGATGTGACAGATGAGATGTTCCACCTCAGACTCTCCTGGTATTAGGCTTCTTTATTTGTCCTTTTATTCCTTTCTCTTTTTCCATATATACCTTATTTGAAATGGATGACTTCACAAGAAGTCAAGCTACAAGTTTGTGTCAAGTAATTTTTATCGAAATATCAAACAACTTAAGAATCCATCACAGAAACAGTGATTCATAGCAGGTGTTATAATGTCACTTCTGCCCAAAGGATTCTGACCTACTCTAAAAGTATACAGCAGGTCAACTGAAATATATTGGAAAGTATTAATAGTTCAAAAAAATTCTTATAAAAAGTAGTGTGTTTTACACAATTTACCCATTTACTGCCATGAATGTAATTATTATATTAAAATTTAAATTATTATTAATATGATTTAACATATACAATTCAGTTTGTTTTTTTTTAATGCAGATTTTGGTGCAGTTTTTACCTAAAGCCAAGAGTTGAAATTAAATTGCCAATAATTGCTTCTTAAACAAAGCATTCATGCTTCCAATGGTCTTAAAATGGCAAGTTTTCTAAATAATCCATAAGTAATTAAAAAAATTCACAAAATGAGATTCCTCTATAGATATTTATGTAATTGGCTGTATGAACAACTAATTTATTACATGTCATTGAAGCATCATAGATTTAAAATTCTGGACTCGCAATTTGTAGCTCATAATAACTCATCCAGTTAGTTGTTCTTAATTACTTGAAGTCACTAATGCTGTTAGAACGGTGCTTCTTTTTTAAAAAAAAATGTATTTTTTTATTGTTTGGTTTAGAAAACTCATGAAACTTCAAATACCATATTAAGAAATTCTGAGTTTATCTAGGGGATCCCGCATTCACGACTATCAGACAGAACAGAGAATGGCTGCAAAGATCATCTCTCCTTTTGAAGGCCTCAGTATGTCCAAGCATTACACAGACAGTCCATGGGGACTGTGTAATGCTTTAATTCCCCTGAAATGGTGCTATAGGAAAATTTGACACTTGCTGCCAGTTTACGCACATATTCAAGTTGATCGATGGGGAACCCTGCAGCGGGACATCCTGTGATCAGTTTATTGTCAGGGAACCCTTCTAACAAAAATATATTGTCCAAAGCAGATAATTCTTTTGAAATCACAAAACATCAAAAAAATTTCCCGCTGTAAAAGATGAAGAAGAATAATCCCAATAAGAATTAAACATGTCTGTCGATAATTCAAAGATCTCATGCACACGGCATCCCTAGGGTTCTGTACTAAAGAGCAATAGATACTATATATGTCGCTGTGTGGCACCGTATTATGAAGGTATTCTCCCTCAATGCAATGCTTGTAGGAGATAAAATCTCCATTATACGCCATCTAATGGACCATAACATGGTATTCTTCATATAGATCTGAATGAAAAAAACCTCCATATGCACGCATAAAAAACACAAAGGCATATGGAGGTTCAGTATTAGCCCCTAGACTTCTATTGGTGCTTGGAACATGTACAGAGCCATAATACAGTTTCCGTGCATTAGGCCTCATTCACACGGCAGGGTTTCCCGGCCGGGTGCCGGCCGTTCATAAATCGGCCGGCACCCGGCTGCATTAGGAATAATAGACCCCTAATGGGGCTATTCACACGACCGATTTTTTGACGGCCGGGAAAACCGTCCGTCAAAAAATAGGACATGCTCTATCTTCGCCCGGGTAGCCGGCCGCCCGGCTCCCATAGAAGTCTATGGGGCCGGGTATTACACGGCCATCACCGGAATGTGTTTCCGAGTGATGGCCGGGTTTTCCGGCGCTTGCGCTCTATCTCCTCCTCCTCACAGCGCAGAGTGCATGTGAGGAGGAGGAGTTGATGCCATTCTGACGAATAGCATCGCTGTACACTGTGTGGCAGGGCCGGGGTGTAGAGCAGGTGGAAGGGAGCGCTGCGCTGGCTCCCTTCCCCTGCTTGAAAAGCACCCTGGCCCGGCGACACCTTCGATGGCGCCGCTAGCAGCTGCAGCTGCTGCGGCTGCGGCTGCTGCGGCTGCTACTACTGTAGCGACGCCACTATAGCAGAGCGGGGAGGCATCTCCCCGCTCTGCTATGTGCTAGCCGCACATTAGCTCCTTGAAGGAGCGTAATCCCCGTGTTTTCGGGGATTCCGCTCCTGGACAGAGCGCTTGATGTCTCTGTCCATATCTGGGCAGTGACATCAGGGGAAACTCCTGAAGCGGAATCCCCGAACACATGGGGATTCCCCTTCAGGAGTTGCCGCTGATGTCACTGTCCGGATCTGCCCGGCCCGGCACGGATGCAAAACTTAATGCAAACCGGCCGGGCAAAATGGCCCGGTCGTGTGAATCCCGCCTAAGGCCTAAAAAAATTGAAGTCCAACTGTACCATTTCACCACATTCCATCTCTAACTGGTCTCTTTATACCACATGTGATAAAGCGATTTGCTTGTTTAACTATGGACTTCAGATCTTCTTGTAAAGAAGCTGTGAACACTTCTTGTGCTCACCCTGTTAATAGAAAGTTATTCGTGTAGGATTCTTTAAAGGGAACCTTTCATGTAAAAAATCAGTCCAATCAGCTTGTTATAGAATAGGGAAAGCTGAACAGATTGATATATAATTTTGTAGCAAAAGATTCAGTATAACTTGTGATTTATTCAATTAAATCTCTGCTCATTCTGGGATTAGGAGTCCAGTGGGCGTTCCTACTCAATGATTGACAGCCTTTCCTGTATGAGTGTGAATACAAAGTCAGCATGCCACATGTAAGCTGTCAATCAGTGATTAGGACCGCATACCGGACTCCTAAATTTAGAATTAGCAGAAATGTAAATGAATAAATAAAGAGTTATACTAAATATTTTCTCACAAAACTATATATCAATCTTCTCAGTTCCCACTTCTCAGTAACATGCTGCCCGAAGATTGGACTGCATTTTCAACGTGACAGGTTCCCTTTAATGATCAAGTTACCAGAATTTCTATAGTAGGAATAGTTTCTTGTTAAATAAATCTTTTTCGTTTACTATAATCCTTAATGACCTAAAACCGCATTCTACATTATGAAATGTTTCTTGAATTTTAAAAGCAATATCAAACAAAATAACAAAATGTAAGGTTCGGGTTTATGGGAACCCTGCATAAATTTTCAGGTATGGAACTAAGTTATGAAAGAATATTCAGGGTCGTATGATCAATGCAGTTATGCCCAAAAATAGTCTTAATTTTCCTTCCTAATTTCCAAAAATATTTGCTTTCAAAAGATGTGGAATAATAGGAGGACACGAGGTAAATGCTTTATTGACAGGTTTTCAGAAGAACCTTGTCTTTCATTTATTCATTTCTCTTCTTAGAAATCTTAAAATTGTAGGATTTAAGATTTAGAAGGGTGACTAATTCATATTCGTCCTGGAAAATAATATATAAACCTTTCCAGGAGACATCAGAGAGGAAACCCTGGCAATAATCAAAATCTGTAATATATACAGGGTGGGCCATTTATATGGATACACCTAAATAAAATGGGAATGGTTAGTGATATTAACTTCCTGTTTGTGGCACATTAGTATATGGGGGGGGGGAAACTTTTCAAGCTGGGTGTTGACCATGGCGGCCATTTTGTATCCAACTTTAGTGTTTTCAATGGGAAGAGGGTCATGTGACACATCAAACTTATCGAGAATTTCACAAGAAAAACAATGGTGTGCTTGGTTTTAACGTTACTTTATTCTTTCATGAGTTATTTACAAGTTTCTGACCACTTATAAAATGTGTTCAAAGTGCTGCCCATTGTGTTGGATTGTCAATGCAACCCTCTTCTCCCACTCTTCACACACTAATAGCAACACCGCAGAAGAAATTCTAGCACAGGCTTCCAGTATACGTAGTTTCAGTTGCTGCACATCTTGTATCTTCACAGAATAGACAATTGCCTTCAGATGACCCCAAAGATAAAAGTCTAAGGGGGTCAGATCGGGAGGAATTTCTTCTGCGGTGTTGCTATCAGTGTGTGAAGAGTGGGAGAAGAGGGTTGCATTGACAATCCAACACAATGGGCAGCACTTTGAACACATTTTATAAGTGGTCAGAAACTTGTAAATAACTCATGAAAGAATAAAGTAACGTTAAAACCAAGCACACCATTGTTTTTCTTGTGAAATTCTCGATAAGTTTGAAGCGTCACATGACCCTCTTCCCATTGAAAAAACTAAAGTTGGATACAAAATGGCCGACTTCAAAATGGCCGCCATGGTCAACACCCAGCTTGAAAAGTTTCCCCCCTCCTATATACTAACGTGCCACAAACAGGAAGTTAATATCACCAACCATTCCCATTTTATTTAGGTGTAGCCATATAAATGGCCCACCCTGTATATATTTTTTTAATGAATGCCGGGTTCACATATTTTAGCATCTATATTACGGACAGAACAGCCAGACTCCCCGCAGTTAGAAGCCCAACGTAAGTTAAGTTATGGCCAATCAAACCGCAAAGTGTCCAAGTGTTATTTATAATATAGAGGCTTAAATGTGGCTGTTGCGACCATGTTAGAGCGGCCTAATTCTGTGTGTAAATTTTTACACCAAGGCACTAGTATTATATTAAGACATTCTTTTATAGAACAAACAGGTATTTTATTGTTTTTCATCTGTTTTTGTGTTCCTTGATAAAAAAAAAAAAAAAAAGAAGTAATTATTATATCAATGGGCAGATTTACTACTGTGTCTGTTTCAAAAAATGGCCCAAATTTTGTCGCAATTTGGCGCATTTCATCTTAGGCTAAATTAGGAACACTTTTAAAAAGTGTCCAGAAAAGAGGGCTTGGCTTAATGGGGAAGGGGAGTGACTTAAAATGTGCCAAAGTGCACCAAAAAAAACCTAAGCCAACCAAGGGTTGGTATAAGAAAAAGTATCTAGCATGTCTATCAAGATGCGCCAAATTTATCATACAGCATCCAACACTGTAATAAATGTTGTATATCTTCAACCTGGTCTAAGTTTTTGCTTTCTAAATCTTAGCTTTGTTAATCTGCACCAATGTGTGCAAAGACATGGGCATGGTACCGTACCATATAGGCTTCGTTCACACCGGGGTCCTAACTTCTACTTTTACAGGAGCCATGACCGATACAATGGATTCATATTGATCCCATAGTTTTTATATTATTATCCAATTTACTGTAAACTGAAATCCTTCTATGCAAATTGAACTTTGCTATTTACCCGAGTGCAGAATAGAGAACATCTACAGCCACCACCACCATAGCTACTACCACAGAAATACCTGTTTTTTGTTATTAATCCCTCAGGATTTGGGTTTATTTTCATCTATTTGGCTTAAGAGATAAACTCTGATATGTTTCTTCCTTAGAGTTGTAACAGAGCCATACCCAACGAGACATATTTTGAAGACACATCAAAATAGACACGAAAACTACTCCAACAACTCATCTTAAAGTGGGATACGTCATCTCCCATTATGTAGTGTTAATCCTCAGCTCCGCTGGAATGTCATGATTTGTAAACCTCAGACTTTTTCATCCTCGCTTAAGTACTCTATGTATTTACTGTATTTGGAAAATTATTAAAGGAAAATATATTTGCATTAGAAGAGCATATGGTTCATCTGTATTTGTTTGAAATGGGTAACTATAACATTATGGTAGCTATTAATATTATATGCGTATTATTTACACAGCTGTGAAGACACTTTGGATTGCCCTAAAACATCGCTTCTTTCAATACTATAGATGGTTTTACTGATCCTTCTGAATAAACATGGATTCTGAAATTTAAAATAAAATTTCAATCCTAATCATTTCATTAGAATGTGCCTGTCGGAGGTACGATTTTATTAAATTCATGGAATGTTAAAGAGGCTCTGTCACCAGATTTTGCAACCCCTATCTGCTATTGCAGCAGATAGGCGCTGCAATGTAGATTACAGTAACGTTTTTATTTTAAAAAAACGAGCATTTTTGGCCAAGTTATGACCATTTTTGTAGTTATGCAAATGAGGCTTGCAAAAGTCCAAGTGGGTGTGTTTAAAAGTACAAGTCCAAGTGGGTGTGTATTATGTGCGTACATCGGGGCGTTTTTAATACTTTCACTAGCTGGGCGCTCTGATGAGAAGTAACATCCTCTTCTCTTCAGAACGCCCAGCTTGTGACAGTGCAGATCTGTGACGTCACTCACAGGTCCTGCATCGTGACGGCCACATCGGCACCAGAGGCTACAGTTGATTCTGCAGCAGCATCAATCAACTGTAGCCTCTGCTGCCGATGTGGCCGTCACGATGCAGGACCTGTGAGTGACGTCACAGATCTGCACTGTCACAAGCTGGGCGTTCTGAAGAGAAGAGGATGTTACTTCTCATCAGAGCGCCCAGCTAGTGAAAGTATTAAAAACGCCCCGATGTACGCACATAATACACACCCACTTGGACTTGTACTTTTAAACACACCCACTTGGACTTTTGCAAGCCTCATTTGCATAATTACAAAAATGGTCATAACTTGGCCAAAAATGCTCGTTTTTTAAAAATAAAAACGTTACTGTAATCTACATTGCAGCGCCTATCTGCTGCAATAGCAGATAGGGGTTGCAAAATCTGGTGACAGAGCCTCTTTAAGTCACTTTACCTTTTCAGTTGAAATATTTTAATAGCCCCAATCATCTTCCCACTCTCTACATCTCAAGTGGAGGAGTTGCCCATGCCAACCGATTAGGTTGCTGCTGTTATTTAATAAAGGGCTAATAACAAGAGCTGGGATTGGTTATTATAGGCCACTGATATCCTTTAGTTTTGCACCAGTTTTGATATATCACCATTGTGTTATGCTTGTTTGAAATAATAACAATTGAAATACATCAAAAAGTAGTCTGTTTGTATGCTATATTAACCCCTTGCCGCTGCAGCTATTTTTCATTTTTTCATCTTCGATTTTCCTCCCCACCTTCCAAAAGCCGTAACCGTTTTTATATTTTTCATCAACATAGCCGTATGAAGGCTTTTTTTTCTTCTGCTGGACGAATTGTAGTTTTTAATGGCACTATTTATTGTATCATATAATGTACTGGAAAACGTTGAAAAATTATTTTGTGGGGATGAACAGCAATTCTTCCATTATTTTTTGGGGGGTTTCATTTTGTACGACGTTCACCAAGCAGTAAAAATTACATGCTGACTTTATTCTGCGGGTCAATACGAATACAGTGATACCAAACATATATTTTTTCTATCCTTTACTACATTTTCAAAATAACAACAATTTCTAAAAAAAACAACTTGTTTTGTGTCGCCATATTGTGAGACCCATGTTTTTTGCAGGGCGAGGTGTCGTTTTAAAACCAAATTGGGGTACATGCAGCCAACTATATCTTGACTCTTAACGCATTAAATATACAGTGACAAGAAACTTGACTTTTTCAATGACTTTTCAATGGCTTTTGTTGTGTGCTATCACACTGCAGCAAGTTATCAGAGTCAAGATAAACTTGGCTACATCTGCTCAACTTTTTGATTACTTTTTATTAAACTTTTTTGGGAGGTAAAGTGACCAAAAAACAACAATTCTGGTGGTTTTAATATTTTACGGTGTTCATCTTGCGGGTTAAATAATGTTATATTATAATTCCTCCAAAAGAGGACTCAAAAACCACCAATAAATGATCCCACCTGAATAGCAAATCAAATACTCTTATTACAAAATACAGGCAGGATAACAAGTTTAATGCAAAATATAACATCTTTATTAGATACAAGATAAAATACAGAATATAAAATGGAACGACAAACCCATGATACAAGGATCCCCACACGTAAATACTAAAAACCTCCTATAGAAAAAAAATACATCAATAAATACAGCAAAGTGCAAGTGCCTGAACAATAAATGCAGCAGCCCTATACTGACAAGTGTCAAGTTAGGGAAAACAAACTAGACAAGCACAAAAAGAAGGAGAGAATACAGACCAAAAGAGGGGGACCCTGATCCCCCACACGTGTTTCGCCACCTGCTTCGTCCGAGGGTCTTACGGATGCGGCAAGTTATATGGCGGGGATCGGCTCTGTATGGTACCGTGTTATGGAGATACTCTCTCCTAGAAGCATAGCTGAGTACATCTTCAATATGTTATGTGATGTAACATGGCACACTCTTTTTCTGTCTGATTTATACGGAATCCAACAGAAAAGACCTGTGTATACTTGCATATGAAATCTGAGGCATATGGAGATACAGTAGCTCCTGTAATGACGGGGTAGGGAGAAGACAGGTGATCCCTAATCCACCCGCCACTTAGTCCCTGCCTACTTGCACGACCCATCCTAGGCGACGGCGTATAACTGGGCGACGGTCCCTACGCTTAATACGTGCACGACAGACAAACAGACAAGGGTACACAGAAGCTAAGGGAAATGGGGCAGTTGCCCACGGCAACACCGTGAGCAACAAGAGTAGTGAACGAGCCGAGTCAAACCAGGAGTGTACGAGGTACCAAACGCAGAGCAGGAGAATAGTCAGTAAAGCCAGCGTCAAAATGAAGCAGAGGTCAATAGTAAAAGCTGGAACAGCAGAGCCAGGAAACAAGATAGAATCACAGGCAAAGACAAGAAGCAAATGAAGGTATACATAGACCGAGGGCGGGAGCTAGAACCAGTGGCGGATTATCATATGGGCGTTTCGGGCGGCCGCCCGGGGCCCGAGGCTTCCAGGGGGCCCATGGCAGCCCGAAACACACATTATCTCGTAAATCTATTCAGCGCGCTAGCGCTGCTAACGGCCGAAGATGGGGAGGAGCAGGGAATTCGCCGGGATCCAGGGGTAGGACACGCCTCCCTGACAGTGCGGGCCGCCGCCATTGAGTAACAGAACAGCGACGGACGGCTGTTCTGTTACTCCAAAGCAGCAAGAGAAGAGCCGGCGGGCGGTCACCGGCGCTGAGGTCAGTACAGGATTATCCTCCTGCCCAACTGGTTCCCGACCGCTGGCTGTATTTTTACGGCCAGCGGTCAGGGACGGGTGCTTAAAACCCGAGCCATAGACTTTCTACGGCTCGGGTTTTAACTTGCTGCCCGCGCGATCGGGCAGCTGAATGTCGGGTCTCCGGCTGTCAGTGACTGCCGGGGACCCTGAGGAGAAGACAGAAGCAGCTTTCGCTGCTTCTGTCTTCTCCGATGTCTTCTTACACAGCGTTCAATGAACGCTGTGTACAGGAATAGAGACAGCAGCAGCGGCGCTGTCTCTATTCCTCCCGGTGATCATGTGACAGGTCACATGATCGCCGGGTGCCGTTAGTGGCAGACTGTTGCTGGGTCTTACTAGACCCAGCACAGCCCTATTAGTGACAATCGTCACTGTGAGAGGGCTGATTTCCCCTGTAACTGGGGCTGCTGTGCAGCTCCAGTTACAGTGGAAAAACATGGTGTAAAACAAAGAGAAAGTAGATATAAGGTTCCCCAAAGGTCTTTTTTGACCTTTGAGGATCAGAACATAGTAATAAAAAATAGTAAAGTGCAAAAAAAAAAAATAATAATAAATACACATAAAATACCCACCCCAAAAAAAACGTTCCCCCCCCGCCAATCATTGTTGTAACGCTAGCGCTGACCCAATTACCCTAATATAGACATGTAATATATTAAAATTTACGGTAGACAATGACGATCACAGATAAAAGGTCTATTTTAGGGTAAAACAATGTTATTACCAAAAAAAAATAGCTGAAACGTAAAAAAGCTTCTTTTTTTACTATTATTTTCAAACTTTATGAATAAAAATTCTAAAATGGCAAAAAATGTGTGCATAAAAACGATAAAAAAACGAAACCTGCATTGTCTACGGAAAAAACGTCGCAAAAATAACGTCGGTTTTATTTTTTTTTAATAAAAATGTGTGTTTGGTGCAACTTTGTAATTACGTTTTATTAAAAAATATTTTCACTTTTTGAGATACAGCTGCTTTGTATCCTGTATCCGTCAGGTCAGCAGGACTGACGGGATCAGTGAAACGGGCCCTGCGCTAAATTATAATCTTAGATGTGATAGATTTGAGGTGGATCCTGCGTGTCACTGATCCCGTCAGTCCTGCTGACCTGACGGATACAGGATACAAAGCAGCCGTATCTCAAAAAGTAAAAATATTTTTTAATAAAATCAATCAATCACACTGATACACAGACATACTATATATATATATATAATTATAATATAAAGTTTTTAAATGTGTACATAACCTTGTGGCACTATATACAAGGGGGAGCGCTGTGTGGCACTATATACAAGGGGGAGCTCTGTGTGGCACTATATACAAGGGGGAGCGCTGTGTGACACTATATACAAGGGGGAGCGCTGTGAGGCACTATATACAAGGGGGAGCGCTGTGAGGCACTATATACAAGGGTGAGCGCTGTGAGGCACTATATACAAGGGGGAGCGCTGTGAGGCACTATATACAAGGGGGAGCGCTGTGAGGCACTATATACAAGGGGGAGCGCTGTGAGGCACTATATACAAGGGGGAGCGCTGTGAGGCACTATATACAAGGGGGAGCGCTGTGAGGCACTATATACAAGGGGGAGCGCTGTGAGGCAAGGGGGGGCTGTGTAGTGCTATCCACCGTGGTATGTGTGTGGCGCTCTTTATAGGGGGGGCTTTTTGGTGCTATTTACAAGAGGGGGAGGGCTGTGTGGCGCTCTCTACAGGGGGCTGTATGGCACTATCTATAGGGGGCTGTGTGTAACGCTCTCTACGAGGGGGATGTGTGATATATAGAGGGGGCTGTGTATGGCGATATCTATGGGGGTGTGTAATATCTACAGGGGCTGTGTGTGGCACTATGTACAGGGGGCTGTGTGTATGGTGTTTTACAGTGTGTGGTATTATATTCAGGCGCGCAGTGTTTGGTGCTATTATATTTAGGGGTACACTATGTGGCACCATGATAACTTTATTTTCGTTTATAGGTGTGGAAATGTTGGAAAAGTGAGGAGACGTCTAAGTGGCAAATTCTGCAGAAATGAGTCATGGCCGGGAGAAGTCGTCATGAGCGCTGGACCGGATGGAGAAGAAAAGAGGAAAAAAACTACTAGAATCTGAGACGTCGTCACCTGTGAGTCACTAGATTTATAGAGAATCTGTCACCTCTCCTGACATGTTTATTATAGGAAATCCTTGTATTTCACAAAAAGTCTTTCTGCGGTCCAGGACTGATAGACAATTCCCCTTGTCAGAAGGTTGTGTCCCTGCACAGTGTGATCCTGTCAGTATGTAGGGACACCGCGCTGTGACAAGGGGAATCGTAACACTGTTAATGCTTGCCCAAAAAGGTAGTGTTAAAAATAGTTACGGTGAGGAAGGGGGGCCCAAGTTTGGGTAACAGCCCAGGGCCCATGGTCTACTTAATCCGCCACTGGCTAGAACTGTCTGGCCAGGCTGTGATAGGGTCTCCCACTCCTCAGCCTACCAGGCTGAGTGGTAGCAGATCGAGTCACTCTATCAGACCTAGGAGCAGATGCAGACTGATTAACCACGGGCATCGACACAGAAGCTGTCTGGCAGATCCTTTACAGCTCCACATAGATTTGTATTGACATTCAAATTGTTTGTTAGTAATTCCTTTTGTTGTATAATATCCTTTGGCAGTTCCAATGAGATTTCTATAATTGGATAAGTTCTAGTTAGGCTTTGTTAACACCACATTTCTGGCCTACATCAGATATATACGTCTGTATATCAGAAAATGCATAGATAAATATACAGTTATGTAGCTTTTATTGTGCAGATACTGTAAATGCAAAAGTGTATCCTTTTTTTTTTTTATCATTGAACACCTTTTCTAGGGTACTTAATAACAAAAAATGTCTACGTTAAAACATGTTTTTTATTTGTTTATTTTTTTACATTTGGAAGTCAATAGATCTATCTATCTATCTATCTATCTATCTATCTATCTATCTATCTATCTATCTATCTATCTATCTATCTATCTATGAGGTTATTAATGGTTGTCTGAGGAATGTTGTGCCACGCTGAATGCACTTGGGCACGCAAATCCTCAATATTGGCTCCTGGCAGCTCCCTTTGCATTTGCCGACCAATGATGTCCCTGATGTGCTCGATGGGAGACAAGTCCGGAGACGCTGCAGGCTATGGTAGCACGTTTAGGCCATGCAGGCTGCTCACGGTAGCACAAGCAACATGCAGCTTGGCGTTGTCCTGTTAAAAAACTGCTTCTGGGACACTTTGAAGAAATGTCCGTACCACTTTAACCACGACCAAATCAATGTAACGCCAAGCTGTTAGTGTACCTGAAATGAAGACTAGAGGGTTCCGGCTACCGTACATTATACCACCCCACACCATAATGCCAGGAGTAGGACCGGTGTAACGTTCCCTTGTAAAGACCCCTTCATGGTGTTGCCCACGTGGTCTCCAGACCAATCTCCGGCTATCATTGCATCTGAGACAAAAGCAGGACTCATCACTGAAGAGGATAGAGCTCCATTGCAGCCTCCATTGCCATCTTGATGTGCATCATAATAGCCTTTGAGAGCGGTGGCGTGTGGTCAATGGAACACCTGTAACTGAACGTCTGGCTTGTAGCCCAACGTCGTGCAAACGCCTTCTGATGGTTTGTGTCGACACTGGTTGCCGCTCTAGGCTTGGAATGTGAGGTCCAATTTCACTTGCAGTACAGAATGGATCACTACGCGGCATTCTTCCAATCAGATGATCCGTCCGTGCAGAGGTTCGCCTCTGCGCACATCTTGCTGTCATTGCCTTGAACAGTGCTGACATCTCAGCCTAGGTGCGTAGGTATCTGCCGAAGTGATTCTGCCATGAATAAGAACACTGTCCGTGTTCAGAACGCGTAGGCTCGGGCACCCGCCCGCATAAAACCACCTTGACACTGCGTATCCTTGCAGTTTTTAATCATTTTGTATGTCAATAAAAGTGGGAATATTGTATCCCTTTTAATTATCAAAACGCACTGGATCAATCTCTTTTCTTTCACTGATAAACTAAGGTCTCTTAGTTTAAGGATTCTGTCCACCTCGGTTTGCGACAATTGGCGATAACTGACACGTCGATAAACAGGAGGCATCGCACAATCATCCCACACCACTTGATCTTTTAAGGTTTTATGTGGCTAAAAGACTTTGCTTTCGATCTGGCGTTTTATGCCCCCTTCCACATGCCACAGATTGGTGCTAGGCGTTTGAAAATTTGATCATTTGCAGTTCTTGGCGACACCTGCTACTTCCCCGATTTGAATAACCTTACGGCTTGCCCTTCTTGGTGTTGCAATTACAATGTTGAGGAGTGTATATTGATCTGTTAGAACAAATAAAACTATACAAAAAAATTATCCCTCAAACCAATGTTGACTGTATCTAGCTGTATTCATAGCCCCTGGAAGAAGCAACATACGAAACGTGTTGGGGATTCTCTCGCAACATTGGATTGTTTGGTCTGTATACCCTGGCCTACTATGGTTTGGACCTCCTCATGTGTGCATAGTGTTGATACTATGTCTATATGTATATAACTAACAGTAAGGTAGCTATTCTTTGCACTGCTAGCACTTTATTACTATATACTATATAGCTATGGTGGGATTGTTCAGTATAGGATCCTGAACATACAGGACGCAGATACAATTACATGCATAAGCAATGAATGAACGTTCCGTGCCCCGCCATTCAGCTCCTTCGAATGACGTAAGTGGCGCGCCGCTTGCGTCGTTGAATCGAAGGGCACGACACACTGGACCGGATGGAGAAGAAAGGAGAAAAAGAACAACTCTAATCTGATGTCACCTGTGAGTCACTTATTGTAAATGTTTATTCTACCTCTAATCAGCACTGTAGCCACTGTATGTTTTGCAACGATATGATGTGTGGTATGATTTTTTTTTTCGGCGGAGCAGCAACTCCCAGTATATCGTTACCATTGTTCAGGCCATGCTGGGAGCTGTAGTTTTACGGCGTACAAACCTATACTGCAGGTGTTTTGCTAAATTGAGCTGTATTTGTGCTAGTGCTTTATATATGTACTGAGCTTGGTTGTGGTGCTGTAAATATGTACTGAGCTTTGTTCTGGTGATGTATATATCTGCTGAGCTTGGTTCTGGTGATATATTTATGTACTGAGCTTGGTTCTGGTGCTATATTTATGTACTGAGCTTGTTTCTGGTACTGTATATATGAACTGAGCTTGGTTCTGGAGCTATAATTATATAGGATATATTTATAACAACAAAATTGCAGGGCAGATGGAATTGTTTTAAATTCATTGTCCATTTAATATGAACCTGTCAGGTAGTTTTAACCCCTTGAACTGCCACCATGCGGTAATACATGACCTGATGATATTTCCAAACATTCCCTTGTATGTTTTTTTCAGATGCAGCAAAATCAAATGCATTTATAAAACCAACTTTTAAACGGTGCTTACTATATGCTAATTACTCATTAAAGGGTCATGGGACGGTGCCGTCATCCTGAAGAGTTACACAGTCCTGCCTCCAAACCCACTTTTCCATGCTTGATTGACATCTCCCTGGCTGTTATACATCACTACCATTCTCCTACAACTTTCTCGGATGCACCATTGCCTTGTACTCCATAGGCACGCACCGTGCAACGAGGTGTACTCTGCCCGGCTTCATCGCTGGGCCGTGCATGCCAGTAGAGTACAAGACAACGGCGCATCCGCAAGAGTTGGAGGAGGCTGGTAGTGATGTAGACCAGCCAGGGGGATGTCAGTCAAAATCTGGGGGGCGCCATTTCAATTTTCGCCTCAGGCAGCAGAAAAGCTGGATTCGGCTCTGACTCATTGGTAATGTATGCACGATGATATTTTATTTTTACTAATAGTTGTTTTAGCATATGCGTTTATGGACATTATTAAAATATATATTTATTGATTACATTTCTGAACATTAGTTTTTTTTGTTTCGTACATCCAGCTGTATAGCAATGTATATTTTTTGTAGGCATATGTTACCGGAAAAGTCTAGAACTAAAGTATTATATAGAATGAGAACACATTGCTGGTAACACATACAATTTATAAAATGTGGTGTGTACATAGGGTTAACTATGGCAAGCGGTTTCTTTATTGATAGCATTTTAGAGTTAAAAAAGTAGTAGCGTTATTCCACTAACAAAAGTTTGCATGCCATATGCATTTTAATTAATTTCTTCTTGAGTGCTATGTACCTGTTCTATGAACCTTTCTGATTATTGGCAGGAATCTGCACAATCCTCATTACAAGAAAAAAAAGCTATTCGGGCAGAGCCATAAATCTCCTAAACGGCTGTGGAGGAGGTCAGTGACATATTTACCAGGATAGGAAGTCTGGATGGTGGAATTGTTAATATTCAATTGTGGAAAGACTAAATTCGTTTTAGTTTGAGAGACTGACATTTCCAAGAAGATTGAGCTATTAGTCGAAATTATGAATTTCTAAGATTTGCTGCTAAACAAATTCACAATTGTGAATATTAACTTTGATTCTAGAGTGCTCTGATAAATGTAAGGTCCGAGCTCCTGTGGGTATATATTTGTTTATAAAAGCTTTTTTTGGCATTTTCTTCTATTAGGCCTCATGCCACTAAATGGTTTTAATGAAGAATACAAGCATAATACAGTATCCGATAGAAGATCCCACAATTTCTTTTTTTCACAGATTCATACTGAGGAATTTATGAAAACTTTGGTGACATGTGACCTTGGTATGTCTCTGTTTGAAATCACAGACAAACAGAATTACAGTAAAGGCACATAGATTTCTATAGTATGTGTGCTGTGTTACAGATCTGTATGTACGACACAGATCTGTAATATAGCTGTGTGCATGAGGTCTAAGGGCTATTCACATGAATTACACAGTTTTGAAAATCTGAATCAATCACATTTTCTAGAAATGTTCTTGGAAGTTGCTAGAAGGCAGATTGTCATTTGACATCAGCATAATAAATTTCTTTTATATAGTGTGTGAGCTCAAAGATGGAGCCTGGTGTTAAACCACTTCATGACACGTGGTTAAATAGAGCTATATACAGTCAACATTGGCTTGATGGATTCATTTATTTGTGAAGTGGTATTTGTTCAAATGGATCAATATAAATACTTTGCAAATGGTTGCAAATATGTTCGAAAAAAACAATTGACTTCCATTATAAAAAAAACAACATATTTCAACATAGACATTTTTTGTCATTAAAGGAAACCTCCAGTGGAAACACAACTTTCCATGTCTACATTCCCCACCTGACTGTATGCCACACTCTACACTCATTTTATGTATGTTGTACTTACTTATTGAGCTGCTGCCTTGTCTGTGCTTTAAAAAAGCCTCCATCTTGATTCTTAGATTTCCCCAGCTTTCTCTTCCTCTCTGCTTTGCTATCAATCCCATGATGCTTCAGCACAGCATCACATGACCGTGCCTGATTCACTGTTGCTAAGCAGCCATCCCAGTCTGATATATGGTGATAGAAACAGCAAGAAAAATAACAGGTGAGAGACTGACACATGGTATACCATAATGGTACACATGGGAAAGTTTAGTTTTGGCCAGTGTCCCTTTAAGTAACTGCAAGTAAGGGGAAACGAAGAAAAAGTTCATGCAGTCTCTCGGTAACAGCGCCAGGCTAGTAAGTACAATTGAAATGTGTATAATGAAATTCTTTCTTTATTCGTGCACACTACGCATTTCTGGACCATTTATGGCACTGTGTTTGCGGGTAAACAGTGGTCATGCATGTGCGATCACCCGTGGGGGCATCTGTGATTGCCAGGCGCCACCCAGAAGCAATGGCCAGTATCAGAGAGAACTCAAATCCCAGCCGTTTAACCCTTGTACTGCTGTGATTAATAGTGATCCCAGCATCACCATTGGAGTCACCAATGGACTCTGGCGTAGTGGAAATATGTACTGTATAGTGATCAAATATGCTTCATCATCTGGTAAACTAACACATCTGAATTTGTTGGATTCAAGGAGAATACTTTCTGCCGAAATATGTAGTGTCAAAAATAAATTTTGTGTGAAATTTGGTCCTAATATTTTTATTAGTCTGCTAGTTCTTGTACAAAAAAAAATCTTAATGCCCAATTACATTCTAAAAACTTTGTGGCCACAGTTTGGAGAAGACCCATAACGATTTTGGAGAAGGCCCATAATGATTTCTCTTGGATGAAGTGAAAAGGCACAGTGCAGTATAGATGTATTACCATCAAATTTGAAGTAGATACAGTGTGCAATTATTTTACTATGGTATAGCATCCATATTTTACACAATGCATTAGGGCATGGGAAGGTATCCTGCAAACTGGAGAATTACTGTTGTAATTTAGGAGGGTCTTGAGATCTACTTGGAAACGAGTTGTGATGAAACTCTAAAGGGAATGGAATGTAAATGATCAGGGGCGTTGTTAGGGCCTTAGTAGACACTGTCCCTGGATAGATAGTACTTTTTAAAATAAAATTTAGCGCAATAAAATATACAGGAGAATACACCACTGACCAGATGCAGACACGGGCAAAATTCACATCAATTACATCTAGCCACAAAATAATTGCTGCAGAGTTTGCTGCCCAGACATCTTTGCGCAGTCCCGCCAAATCCATTACTGCAGGGATACTGACATAACTGTAGCTACCCCAAAAATATTATTGCCAGATAGTGCCCCAAAAATAATAGTGGCAGTCACATAGTTCCCCCTAAAATATTTTTGAACAGACAGTGCCACTGACTGTTATTACTGCCACAAATAGCGCCCCAGAAAATGATTGAGTATAGATAGTGCCCTTAGTGCCATGCACAGTGCCCCCAGAAATGGTGCCAAGCAGATAGTGCCCGACAGTTAGGGTATGTGCACACGGTAGCAGGCTTTTACGTCTGAAAAGACAGACTGTTTTCAGGAGAAAACAGCTGCCTCGTTTCAGCTGTAATTGCTCCTCCTCGCATTTTGCGAGGCTTCTCTGACAGCCGTAAATTTTGAGCTGTGCTTCATTGAGTTCAATGAAGAACGGCTCAAATTACGTCTGAAAGAAGTGTCCTGCACTTTTTACGCGTCGTCGTTTGACAGCTGTCAAACGACGACGCGTAAATGACAGCTTGTCTGCACAGTACGTAGGCAAACCCATTCAAATGAATGGGCAGATGTTTGCCGACGTATTGTAGCCTTATTTTCAGACGTAAAACGAGGCATAATACGCCTCGTTTACGTCTGAAAATAGGTCGTGTGAACCCAGTCTAATGGTAACTACAATAATTGTAGTCCGTAACCGTATCCACAAGATAATTGTATAAATCAGAGTGCCTAGAAGGATGCCCCCAACAATAACAGGGTATTCCGGTCACAAGAAATGATTTATTATCCACTGAATAGAGGTACATAGGAGCCCCGTTATGGCAATCGGTGGGGGTCCCAGTGTTTCGAACCCCACCGATCTAAGAGTTATTAACTCCTATCCAGTGTATAGGAGATAACTCCCTGTCTCCTCTGGCCTGTAGCCTGAGCGGTCTGCAGGACGACGCATGCAGGTGTGTTGTCATCATCGTGCCTGCCTACGTTGGAGACCTGCTGACTTGTAGGCCACAGGCCTAAAGGGGTCTAGCTCCCGAGTTCTGCCTCTATATTCAACTTCAATTATTAATGTGCCATGACTAAGGACAGGCGATCTGTCTGAAACGTGTAGGTTTATTGCTGAGGCAACCACCCCCATACGTATTGGATTTTATTATTATCTGAAATAAAGTTGAAATACTATTTCCTTTTAAACATATCAGCGCTGGATTGCATCCTTTCTACTTGTTCCGATTATACCGTGTGCCACCACGTGGATCTGTACGCAGTCTGAACCTGGACATACAAACCTTGTGAGCTGGAGAATTCCTCTATCATTTAATTACATATGTAGTTCGCTCTGCAAAAAAAAAAGTTTTACACAGCTCCAGCGATGGACAGATTAAAAAGTTGTGGGTTTCAGAATAACTTTTTATTTTGTAAAATTGGTAAAACTCAAAAAAATATATATAAATTTGGTATTACCCTAATAATATTTACCTACAGAATCAAGTAGACATGTCATTTTTACCACATGGTGAATTCTGTAAAAATGAAACCCAAAAAACAATGGAGGAATTGCTGTTTATTTTTTTTCCATTCCACCTCATAAAAGTATTTTGAAGGCTCTAAGTAGATTATATGGCACATTAGATGTCGTAATTAAAAATTTGTTTTGTAAACCAGACAAGTCCTTTAACCCTTTACAGCACATCAAATATATATATATATATATATATATATATATATATATATAGTAATTTTCCAAATGTTTTTTCACGTTCACACAGCTTATTTTCAGGCGTATTTCCGATCGTAATACGATTGTATTACACTCTGAAATACACGTAAAATATGCCTGTAAACCACTTCCCATTGATTTTAATGGGAAGTACTTTGTGCAGTTCATATGAGGCGTTTATATATGCTGCTAAAGAGCGCCTCGTAAAAATATACGCTTTGTAAAAAAGAAGTGACTGATCATTAGCAAAAATCGAAAACGCTTTAAAAATCAGCTCCAAAAACGTCTGGATTCAGAGGCTGTGATCTCTTGGAATCAGCCTCCTATGCTGTGTGAACATGGCTTTAGAGTCACATAGGTGTTCAGTATTAATGAATACAATTACTTCCCAGTTTGTCTTTCTACTTTTGGAAAAAAAAAAGTTGTCAAATTGTAGATCCTTCAGACAGTTGACATCTGTTTGTGACAATTGCCTGGTAATAATGGAGGTATTCTAGAAGATATATTACTAACCCTGTAACCGTGTCTGGGATTTCATAGTACAGGGTGCATAATTAGGAACCAAAATACCACCTGGTGTTTACGTTTTATGTGGTTTCAAATTCTTAATGAATCAAAAGACTACAATTCCCAGAAAACCAATGTGAGGCTGTAAAGAAGGTTAATAGGTTAAATAAGGATTCATTTAGTTAGAAGTATTTTGTTCAGGCCAGCAAGAAGGCAAAAGAGGGGAAATTCACACAGGATAGTAGACGTTGAGGCTTTTACAAGTCTGTTGCTGCTCGGATGCGGTGAATAACGACGTATGGTCGTGGGTTAGTGGTGCAGTACTTAGCACTGCTGTTTGCCCTTACAAGTACATTGCAATTTGGTGTGTTTTATTTTCTGTCATGCACAATTGACTGCAGTGAATAAACAGACTTTTTCTCATTACCCTAGACTGAGCAAAGAGCTTTAAAAGTCACTGGACGGACAAAGAGGCACTTTCATACGTGATCCATTCTCAAGCTACTAATACAAATATTTGACAAATGACCTCTAGGCAAGAGATTCTCATAGAGTAGGTCTCCAGAATATAGTTACAGGCCAGACATCATATTTGTATACATTATA
Organism: Rhinoderma darwinii; assembly: GCF_050947455.1. Classification (NCBI taxonomy): domain Eukaryota; kingdom Metazoa; phylum Chordata; class Amphibia; order Anura; family Rhinodermatidae; genus Rhinoderma; species Rhinoderma darwinii. The sequence goes on along the minus strand of NC_134690.1, from coordinate 362,637,233 downwards.
TGTAACCCCTTTAGAGACACAGACCATTTTCTTTTTTTGTTTTTTTGTTTTTCTATCGGTTTATTCCAAGAGCCATTAACTTTTTGTTTTACCGTTGACATAGCCATATGAGGGCTTGTTTTTTTGCGGGACGGGTTGTAATTTAATGGCACCATTTATTATACCATATAATGTACTAGGAAACTGAAAAACAATTCTTTGTCGGGTGGAAATAGCAAGGAAACAGCAATTCCTCCATTTTTTTATTTTGGTTTCAACGGCTTACGCTAGGCGCTAAAAACAACATGATACCTTTATTCATTGCTGCGATACCAAATGATTATAGTTCTTTTTTTGTTTTACTACGTTTACAAAGAAAAAACTATTTGTTAAAAAAAAATTGTGTTGCCATGTTCTGAGAGCTGGAACGTTTTTATTTTGACATTTGATTAAGTGATATGAGGGCTTGTTTTTTGCAGTTCGAGATGTAGTTTTTATAGGTACCATTTTGGGGTGCATGCAAATTTTAGATCACTTTTTATTCTCTTTTATTTGGGCAGCGGGTTAAATAACATGATGATATTGCAGCAATACCAATTGTGTATACTTTTTTTTACTTTTTTGTATTGCTTACATATTTTTTTACTGCAAATGTTTATTGTTACTTTTTAGTTATTTTTACATTTTAAAACTGTATGAAGCATTTTTTGAATTTTAGATTTAGTTCCTCTAGGAGTGGAGACAACAGAAAGAGAATGCATCTGTGTTTTCTTCATACCTTTACTTCCTTTTAGATCCACTTCTGGCTTTGGCCTAAAAAGCTGAGAAAAACGTGTGTGTGTGTGTGTGTGTGTGTGCATGCGTGCGTGCGTGCGTTTGTTTTCCTGGCATTCCAGAGGTTGTGAAACAGCCATTTTATCTACAGTAGTTGCACAGGTGTATGGAGAGAGGACTGTATCTCTACATAAATAGGCAGATTGGACATTCTAAGCTCTGGAAACACTCCCAGTGGGAGCCATATTAATAGTCACTCTGCATTCATTGCCACAAATAATACAAAAAAATCGGAAAATTGAGGTTTACTGGTGGAAAATAATAATTCTACAAATGGGACCGTTGAAGCTTGTGATTGGCTGCAGCAGTCACATGGGATGACAAGTCATACTAGAAGGCTGGCCTGGAAGAAGAACAGAAGAAAGAGTTGTTACGAGAATGCCCGGGTGGTAAGTATAAGCTTTTTGTTTTCTGAGTTGCAATTTTTGCGGTGGAACCACAGCGATTCCGCTGCAAAAGTCGCAAACACTTGGCTATTTGTTGCAGGTTTTATATCCCCATTGAATGAAATGGGGAAAACCTGCAACAGAAAAGCAAGGAAAACGTGGCATTAAATTGTCATGCTGCGGATTTTAAATTTGCCCTGCAGATCAATTTATGAATATTTTAGTTGTGTCGGCATGAGATTTTCTAAATCTCATTCACTTTGCTGCTACTGTAAATTTCTGCACAGAATTCCCTTGCGGAAATTCCACAGCATTTACGCTACTAGGGAACCAAGCTTAGGGGTGTATTCACATGGTTTTGCTGCATCTATTTGTGGCGCAAAACGCAGCATGTGAATACACCCTAACTGTTTCTACTATAATGTGCAGAAAGCTGCGTGTAAAGTATTTCTTGTGGTTTTCATTGCGGTTGCGTTTTTTCCTATACAATCCTGAGATCTTGGTGTCTAGTAATAGGCAAAGTCTGAATCAATAATTATTATTATTGTTACTGTGTTCTTGTTTTAAACATACATTTTTTAATATAATGATAATATTTTAATAAAGGCAATAATAATAATACCAATAATTGCAATACATAAATATTTATTCTAAATGTTGAGTTTCCTCACAAAGGGGCTATACAATTCTATGTGTTAGATAAGAGCTGAAAAAATCCCTGAAAGCTTGTCATTTTTAAATAGCTTATTATAAATATATTAATTTACCCTTATAAAAAAAAAAGGCTCTATGAATTCCTTACATTTGAGTTTGTCTTCACTAGAGATGCTTGAGACGTAACCATTGGACCCCACAGCAAAACTTGGAATAGGGCCCAATCTACTATAATTGCCTTCAGCAGGAAGTGGGTTCATGGTATGTAAATCTTATTAATTTTGTGGTCTACTATGTCTCCTGTGTCTCTTCCTCCTTTCCTTGTCTCCCAGCAATCTGCATAAAATATTTCACTATTCATTTATTTCCTTTCCATTATGCACAGTGATCACAAACTGCACTTTAATTCTATGTGGAGTTGGACCTTTTGGCTGCTGGACCCCATAGTAGCTGCAATGCCTACAACACTGGTGGTTATGCCCATGTCTGAGACAAGATTTAAAGTGTAGCTAAACGTTCGACAAACTTCTGACATGTCATAGTGACATGTCAGAAGTTTGCATTGGTGGGGGTCCGAGCACGGAGACCCCCACCAATCTCTAGAACAAAGCAACTGAAGTGCTCATGTGAGTGCTCAGCTGCTTCGTGTCTGTTCGGCTATTTCCGGAAATAAATGTATCAGTGTACAGACTCAATAGAAATTCTATGAACCCGTACTCCGATATATCGGCTTTCCGTAAAAAAGACGAACAGAAACTAAGCAGCTGAGCGCTAACACTAGCACTTCAGCTGCTTCGTTCTAGCGATTTGTGGGGGTCTCCATGCTCGGACCCCCACCAATCCAAACTTCTGACATGTCTCTATGACATGTCAGAAGTTTGTCGAACGACGTTTAGCTACACTTTAAGATTAAGGCCTCTCAATATAAAAGGAGTAGGATTGCTTATACGCTATGCTACTACAATGCCCCACATTTGCTTATGCAGCATGTCAAGGGTGTCCATACCATAAAGGCAGACCACGCAGCCTCTACGGGGTCTTTGTATAGAGGAGGCCCAGCAATTGTTGGTCTTTTCCGCTTTGCTACTGTGTGGTGGGAACCTATACAGGACTCCCCTCTCCAGATGAACTGCATTGTTAGCAGATAAAGGGGTGGGAAAATAGCCCAAGTGACATGGAAAGGGTTTTCAGGGTGAAACAAACACCAATCCCTTTTGCCCTGGATGGCAAAACCTAGCCCTAAGATGGGGGGCTCATTTTTATGTTTGCAATGTGACCCACTCTCTTCTCTGTACGCCACTGTAACTTAGCTAGTATTTTCCTGCAGTAAGCAATACATTGTTGTATTAGTTTACATTAGCTGTAGCATCACCTGTCATCGAAAACACAATAAAGGTTGAGATTTATTTAACTACACTTTAATGCTACTATATAAAGTTGTCCTCTCCATTTATATTAAATTCAAAATGGCAATATAGGAAATTACTTTCCTTTGAAAAATATTTGACTTCACAAACTTTTTTATGAGCTGTCTGCTTTGAGGTCTCCAACAGGGATATTGGCAATATTAACCATTTACTGTATAGTTGAGTCACTGTGTGTGTGACATTTAGCTACTTTTATATTTTCATATTGGAAACTAGAGTCATTGGGGAGGAAGAATTTGCCTGTGTGAGTCACATTGTCTGACATTTCGACATAAGTTGTCCAAGAATTGGTGAAGTTTTTGAACAAATAAATGTATTATTTGTTTTATTACTGGAGATGAAATATTTGCACATGACAGTTTTGATTCCAGATTCTATAGATATGCTACCTGTTGTCTCTTTTAAAAGAATATGTGGATTATCATACATTTAGAATAAAAACATTTGTATTTACATTTCTTTTCTAAGCAACTTGATTTAATGAAGACCATTCACTGAACAAATAAAAAGTGAGAGAGAAAAACTTGAATTGGTAAATTTGAGTAATGAGTGAGAACACAAAGTGCTAAACCTTAACAGGGTTGTCCAGTTTCAGCACATTATTGTTATTTGTATATAAATAAAAGTTCTACAATTTTCCATTATACTTTCTGTATTAATTCCTCATGGTTTTTAAGATTTCTGCTTAATGTTATTCAGTAGGAACATTCATTGTTTACTTCCAGTGGATACAATTCTGTCCATGGTCAGGTGATGGACACAGGTGCTGGGATGGTTACATGGTCATGTGATGGACAGACAGGTGCTGGGATCATTAGATGACACAGCTCTGATACACATACTGTAACGAGCTGTGCACCTGTGTGTCCATCACATGACCATGTAACAATCCCAGCACCTGTGTGTCCATCACATGACCATGGACAGAATTTTATCCCCTGGAAGTAAACAATGAATGTTCTTACTGAATAACAACAAGTAGAGATCTTGAAAACTGTAAGGAATTAATACAGAAATTATATTGGAAAATTGTTTAACTTTTAATTATACAAAAAGTAAGATTCAATTGCTGAAACTGGCCCATTTTTTAAGAATTTAAGAGGAGCCTAAATTTTCTGCATCTTTGCTCACAGTTCTTTTTGTAAAACGTTAATGCATAATACGTCCAAAATCTTTTAAACCAAACTTTCCAGGGATACAAACACTTGTGAGTGCTAATATGAGTTGCAAATAAACAACAGCCAATGTGTCATGTTCCATTCATGTGACTCATCAGGGGTGGACTGTAATACAAAATATACAAGTTGTTAAAGAGCTAGTCTCATCTTATAATGTTATGGCCTATCAACAGCATATGCCATCACATTATAATTGGTGGGAGTCCTACCCCTAGGACCCCAAACAATCCTAAGAATGAAGGGACGGAAGTCACATAGTTAAATAGTTTGAGTACATTTAGTAGAATTCAGTTAAGAAATATGTCCATCAAGTTCACCCAGGGAAGGGCGCCAACTTCTTTTTTCAAGACAATTTATTCGAAAATCACAGATCGCATAAAGTCATAACATTTTTTTATGGACAAATTAGAAAACCATAATGAATCCTAACAATTATTAGTAAGATATATCCATAGCTTTGATACTGCAGGCAGACTGCTTTCAATTATTACTGTACTGTCACAAGGCCCTCTGTATAATAAACTATTAAAACTCTATAGAAGTAACTGAGATCTTAAATACACTCACCCCAAACACTTGAATCCCAAGAAAACACGAGACATGTGAAATTGGGGTGATGTTAAGTCGGCAACCGCATTTATTTGAAAGCTTATTTATAAAAAAGTTGGAATATTCTTGTACACCACATTGCCCCATTAAGATGATATTAAAACTTTTAAAGGGATCCTTACCGCTATGCCAAGTTACCTGTTAAGGGTGAGCATGTCCCACCGGACAAGAATACCCCGAACGAGAGGTTTGTAGATGTACACAATAATCCGGCCCCCAGCTAACAAAGACAGGGCCCTTTCAATCCTATCCCATCAGGCTGCGATTCATTGGCTTCCTTGGCATTGGCAAAGCAATATTAACACTACGCCTGCCCTCCCTCTGGTGGCCATTAGCAGTGGTGCGGCCGTGACTTGTACACCTTTTGCAGTGCCTGCCATAGGTTGGATGTGGCCTGTGCAAGACTCAAAAAAAAAAAAAAACGTTTATTATTTACAAAGTTATAATCATTTTTAGATTTATGCACATTTTTTCAAAATGACCAACTGTGCGTTTTTTTGTTTTTTTTTGTTTCACCATGTGGGTGTTGTATAGAAAAGTGTATGACGCTGACCAATCAGCATCATACACTTCTCTGCAGCTCAGCCCAGCTTGATTCACAACCCAGTGTGATCTCAGCTAGAATCGCGAGATTACGCTGTGACGTCACTTACACGTCACTTACACCAAACACGAGAAACAAGGGAATTTATTCACCCCACAATGCAATGCAATGTTTCAGTGAAACTGGACCTTTCTCAAGCTGCTGCTCATGAAGATAATCGTCCTGGCACCGCTGGGGGCGATGTCTGTCCGTCTTCGGACGCTCCGGTGAAGGACCTGCGGGAGTAAGTGACATCACAGCATAATCTCGCGATTCTAGCGGAGATCACGCTGGGCTGTGAATCAAGCTGGGCTGGAATGAAGAGCAGTGTGTAACGCTGATTGGTCAGCGCCATACACTTTCCATACAACGCTGGTTCGTCATTTAGAAAAAATTTGCATAAATCTAAATATGATCATAACTTTGTAAATTATAAAAGTTTAAAAGAAAAAACACAACACAGTAGTTATCTACATCAAAGCACCTATTAGATTAGGTAGGAGATAGGGCAATTATATTGCTTGAGAAAGGCCCCATGGAGTAGGGCTGAAACGTCGCAAGTGGTGATTAAAGTGATCCTATTTTTTCACTGAATTTGGAGTGCTGTCTTGTATTCTTGGAGTTTGCTGGCTATTTGGGACATTGGTCGTGTGTCCAAACAGGAACTTTGCACCCTGTACTTACTGAACGGTGCTGTTTTTTTTCAATTTTTATATATATATATAGATACATAGATATCTACACTGCAGATATATATATACGGTGTGTATATGTGTGTGTATGTATACATATATATATATATATATATATATATATATATATATATATATATATATATATATAGAGAGAGAGAGAGAGAGAACGCCTTGTTGTGGCAGGTGGGCTCACACAATTTGATCAAAATGTGTACTAAGAACCTTACTATTTGTAAGTAGATTCAATAGCAATGCATATTTATTTATCTGTAGTGCTTAGGTAGCATTAGTGTTTGAAGAGTGCTGTCGTTTTTTTTGTGTGCTTTTTAAATTTGCAGTCACAGGCGTTCTTGCACCTGTATACATGTTTTGTTTCATTTTGTTGGAATGTGCTGTTCAAACTTTTGTGTTTTTTTCATGTGATTCATATATGTGGGGTTAGTGACTGCCTCCATTTTTTGATCTTGCACTTCTCCCATTCTGCCATGGGTGATTTTAATTAGTTTAATGCTGGTTCCTACCATCCCCAGATATATGTAGGCTTAGTCCCAGTTCTGTGTGTATGTGCAGCGTAGGTTCCCACCTTATAGAGGACACCTTGTTGTGGCAGATGGGCTCACACAATTTGATCAAAATGTGCGCTAAGAACCCCACATTTGTAAGTGGATTCAGCAGTAATGCATATTTATTTATCTGTAGTGCTTAGGTGGCATTAGTGTTCGCAGAGTGCTGTCGCCATTTTCTTGTATGCTATATATACAGTGTGTGTGTGTGTGTGTGTGTGTGTGTGTGTGTATATGTGTGTATATATATATATATATATATATATATATACATTACACACAGATACACACACACACACACACACACACACACACACATACATATATATATATATATATTAGTCCTTCTCAATAAATTTGAAGATCATCAAAAAGTTAATTTATTTCAGTAATTCAATTCAAAAAGTGAAACTCTTATAATATATAGATTTGTTACACACAGAATAATCTATGTCCCACATTTTTTTTTGTTTTAATGTTGATGATTATGGCTAACCGTTAATGAAAACCCAAAATTTAGTCTCTCCGAAAATTTGAATATTGGGTAAAAATTCAAGATTGTAGACTCATGGTGTCACACTCTAATCAGTTAATCAACACAAAACACCTGCAAAGGTTTCCTAAGCCTTTAAATGGTCCAAGAGTCTGGTTTAGTAGACTACGCAATCATGGGGAAGACTGCAGACTTGACAGTTGTCCAGAAAAGACAGTCATTGACACCCCCCTCCACAAGGAGGGTAAGCCACAGAAGGACATGGCTAAAGAAGCTGCCTGTTCACAGAGTGCTGTATCCAAGCATAATAATGGAAAGTTGAGAGAAAGGAAAAAGTGTGGTAGAAAAAAGTGCACAAGCAACAGGGATAACCGCAGCCTTGAAAGGATTGTCAAGAAAACACCATTCAAGAATCTGGAGGAAATTCACAAGGAGTGGGCTGCGGCTGGAGTCAGTGCTTTAAGAGCCACCACACACAGACTTATTCAGGACATGGGCTACAACTGTCACATTCCTTGAGACAACGTCAGGAGCGTCTTACCTGGGCTAAGGAGAAAAAGGACTGGTCTGTTGCTCAGTGGTCCAAAGTCCTGATTTCAGATGAAAGTAAATATTGCATTTCATTTGGAAATCAAGGTCCCAGAGTCTGTAGGAAGAGTGGAGAGGCATCAATCCAAGTAGCTCGTGGTCCAGTGTGAAGTTCCCACAGTCAGTGATGGTTTGGGGAGCCATGTCATCTGCTGGTGTTGGTCCACTGTGTGATATCAAGTCCAGAGTCAATGCAGCCCCGTCTACCAGGAAATTTTAGAGCACTCCATGCTTCCCTCTGCTGACAAGCTTTATGGAGATGCTCATTTCATTTTCCAGCAGGACTTGGCACCTGCCCACACTGCCAAAAGTACCAATACCTGGTTTATTAACCACAGTATCACTGTGCTCAATTTGGGCACAGTCTGTGCACCCACTTACGCAAATCTTTTTTTAGGGTGGTGGGAAGACACTATCGTTTTTTCAGATAATTTTCCTCATTTCACTTCACATATTTCCTTTTGGGGAAGATACATCGATGACATTCTCATCCTCTGGGATGGGGATGTCAACACTTTTCGTGACTTCATGTCTATGCTCAATGCCAATTCCATTGGCATGAAATTTACTTTTGAAATTCATGACCACACTATCAATTTTCTTGATCTCAAGATCTCTCTGGATCCTGGTGGTGGTGTCCAAACGGACATTTATCGTAAGGCAACCGCTACCAATAGCCTTTTACATTGGGACAGTCACCATCCCCCTGCCCTTAAGAAAGGGATACCCATAGGCCAGTACTTGAGGGCTAAACGCAATTGCTCTAACGAATCATCCTTTCAAGCCGAGTGCGATGGCCTTTTCAATAAGTTCAGAGCACGTGGCTATCCAAAAAAATGGTTACATCGAGCCTATGCTAGGGCAAGGGCCTCTGAGAGAAGTGATTTACTTTCAAACAGGGGAAATAAATCCATTAAAACAGGATCATCGAGTGCCATTCGATGCATAGGCACATATGATGCCTGCTCCCCTCAGGTCACCCAAATCTTACAAAAGCATTGGGCTATTCTCACTGCTGACCCCGATCTGAAGGATGCCGTTACAACTAACCCAAGTATTACGTATCGTAGGGGAAGGAACTTACGGGATTTTTTAGTTCATAGTCATTACTCGAGACAATCAAATACACCACCCACCTGGCTTAGATCACCAGTTAAGGGATTCCATCCATGTGGCAGATGTTCTTTCTGCCCTTTGATGCCGACTGTTAGGAACTTTGTCAACCCTACCGATGGCAAACGGTACCCAATTGAACAATTTCTGAATTGCCAGAGCAGTGGGGTCATCTACATCGCCAAATGTCCCTGCCCTAAACTTTATGTGGGTAAAACCATTCAGGAGTTGAGGAGACGTGTGTCGAGACATTTGAGTACTGTAAACTGTAATGAAGATACTACTCTCTCAAGACATATCCTTAAATGTCATGGGGGTAACCCCAAGCTGCTCCAGTTTTGGGGTATCACTCAAATTAAAATGGGTCCGAGAGCGGGAAATCTAGACCGCAAACTCTTGCAAGAAGAGGCGCGGTGGATTCACCGACTCAATACTATGTCCCCCATAGGCCTGAATGAGGGATTTACCTTCAGTGCCTTTCTCTAAACCTATAGAAATTACTTACAACCTTCCGCACTGTTTGGAAGATGTGCATTTGAAAGCATTACCATGTATTCTCATACCTGTATGTACCGATCAATTTATGTATACGTTATGATTCCAAGAAATAATGACCACGTATAAATACAATATGGTCCAGACACCTGTTCCGAATGTAGCATATGACTGAGACCACATAGTGGTAGCGGTCCACTGTCACAGACTTTACACATATGTTTGTCTGTCAGACGTTTTACTGGTTTTATCTGGATGTGTGGCATCTGGTGTTGCGATGCTGTATGCATTGGGTTGTCCACATAATTGGATAACTTGCAATCCAATACTTACCTTATTTAGATACAGGAAGCGGCTTCCTTTATATTTATATTTATTTATATTTTTATTATTTCCATTTTATTTTAATTGACTTGGTGTTTAGTGTACCCTCCCCTAGGCCATCTTTCTACCATCCAGTGTTGTTACTTATGTTCTGAAAGTTCAGACCTGGCCTGATATGGTCAATATTGCCCTTAGTGCCGTAATGGTATTCGTGCACCCATTATCTTGAACAGGAATGGGCATATTGGGTTTTTCCCTAATGAATCTTTCCTTCACTATATGTCACTATCTTGTATATCCTCACTATCTAATGTTATAGCACTGTCACCTGTTCATTTGTCCTGGCTATATACTTTATTAATAGATTTCTGTCTCTATGTCCCGGCGACATGTGTGTGCTCGGCACCTGTTGGATCGGTACTGTAGGACACTGTACTCTCAATTTATTAGTCTAATTCCTGATCTGTGGAGTGTATTCACTGGTACCGAGTGGGAATCGTCCTTTGCGCACGTGCCGATGAGCTCACCGGGTATATCACGGCCTGGGAAGCGGTCTCTGCACCAAGTTCTCTGTTTATTATTATACGCATGCGCCGCTCTCTGTCTCTCATTGATGCACCTTATCTTCACTATCATTCGCCGGCTCCTTACAGCTGGCGCGCCGATGCGTCTCCAGTGCTACTATTGGTTGTGTGCTCTCACACACCTCCGGAAACGTCATGTGACATGTCCATATCAGGATCTCTTTCCTGCCGCGCCGCCATTAGCCCCGTGTACCCCTGAGGACGCTACGTTGTAGCGAAACATGTCGGGGGGGCTGTTAGGATTTTAATACCTACCGTAGACCGGACCCACTATTCCTGACTAGCTAATTTAACAATATAACTGGCTAGGGAACTGGCTAGGGAACTACACTTATTCCTAGGTCAATCACTATTTCTGCCTGTTAATATACAGGTAACTGATAATTTAGTCCGGTGTTTCAGGTAGTGACAATTTTAACTCTATATCTATGTGGTCTGTCTGGCTATACGTAGCCTAATAAAGGTTATATTTATTATTTTTCATTCTTACTGTCAATTGGTAGTTGGGAAATTGGGCTTGGCTGCTTGCAGGCAACCTTCCTTTTTGCAATTGTTAATGTGCCCGCCAACTACCAGGGGTCCAATCCATTCCCTGTATTCCAATTGGACAGCAAACTCGCCTGACCTAAACCCCATAGATAATCTATGGGGTATTGTCAAGAGTAGAGATGAGCGAACTTATGAAAAGTTTGGTTCGGCTAGTTCGCCGAATTTCACGAAAAAGTTCGATTCGGACCGAACCTGTAATTTCCGTGCGCCGAGCATGGTACTGTCCAGGGTGCTGATAGAGTTAATGGGCTGCACTAACTCTTTCAGCAACCTTGACAGTACATGCTCGGCGCGCGGAAAATAAAATTTTAATGTAATAAAAAAAATAAAAAAAATACGTTCATACTAACATTCCTCCTGTCCGGGCTCCAGCGATGACGTTTCATCCATGGTTTTGTTCAGATAGCACCAGTATCCTAGGGTGCTCGAGGTAGGGTCCCAACCCGGATGTAGGTTAAGAATTGTAGTCGGCACACCTTGCTTGTATTTAAAAAATTATATTTATTTAGATTCTCAGAATAGATGTCAGAGGCTATGTGTGTGACGTCGACGTTTTGGTCGTAGGACGAAGGTCACAGGCTGTAGTGGCGGTCACGCTCGTCAGGATGACGTCAGAAGGCCGGACTCCAGGGATGACGCTTCATCCCACGTGACCGCCTCTGCAGCCTATCACAGGCTGCAGCGGCCTCTGCAGCCAATCACACGCTCCTCTCCTGAAATACTCTGTGCTGCCATAAACTCTGTGGACAGGTCAGGATCCTGCTTCTTTTAAATGCTGCTGGGGAACCCGCTCGATCCACTATATAAGGCTGCGCTACAGTGCAGCATTTAAAAGAAATAGGATCCTGACCTGTCCACAGAGTTTAAGGCAGCACAGAGTATTTCAGGAGATGAGCGTGCGGATCTTGTGCGGGGTGGTGACTTGCCAATCATGAAGGTGTTATTGAGGACAGTAGTGGAGGAGAGGTAACAGACTGAGAGCTACGTAATGGTAAGAGCAGAGTTCACAGCAGCACTGAATCTGCACGCTCCTCTCCTGAAATACTCTGTGCTGCTGTGAACTCTGCTCTTACCATTACGTAGCTCAGTCTGTTACCTCTCCTCCACTCCTATTCTCAATAACACCTTCAAATGATTGGCAAGTCACCACCCCGCACAAGATCCGCACGCTCATCTCCTGAAATACTCTGTGCTGCTGTGAACTCTGCTCTTACCATTACGTGGTGACTTGCCAATCATGAAGGTGTTATTGAGGACAGTAGTGGAGGAGAGGTAACAGACTGAGAGCTACGTAATGGTAAGAGCAGAGTTGACAGCAGCACTGAATCTGCACGCTCATCTCCTGAAATACTCTGTGCTGCCTTAAACTCTGTGGACAGGTCAGAATCTTGTTTCTTTTAAATGCTGCACTGTAGCGCAGCCTTATATAGTGGATCGAGCGGGTTCCCTAGCAGCATTTAAAAGAAACAGGATCCTGACCTGTCCACAGAGTTTAAGGCAGCACAGAGTATTTCAGGAGATGAGCACGGCCGGCCACGGGCAGCCGGTCGTTTTTCCGAGCCGTACTCCCATTATAAAGTATAGGAGCACGGCCCGTAAAATAAAAAAATAGAACATGTTCTATCTTTTTAACGGCACGGGCACCTTCCCATGAGAAAACGTGAAGGTACCCGTGGCTAATTGAAGTCTATGGGCCCGCTATTTCGGGTTGTAATTACGACCCGTAATAACGGGTGTTTCTACGGTCGTGTGCATGAGGCCCCGTAATGAAGGGTGGCTACATGTGTGCACCCGTCATTACGGCAGCGTTGCTAGGCGATGTCAGTAAATAGTCACTGTCCAGGGTGCTGAAAGAGTTAACTGATCGGCAGTAACTGTTTCAGCACCCTGGACAGTGAATTCCGATCACAATATAGAGTAACCTGTAAAAAAAAAAGACATTCATACTTACCGAGAACTTTCTGCTTCCTACAGTCCGGTCTCCTGGCCGTTGCCTTGGTGACGCGTCCCTCTCGACATCCGGCCCGACATTCCTGGATGGCGATACAGCCCATGTGACCGCTGCAGCCAATCACAGGCTGCAGAGGCCTCTGCAGCCAATCACAGGCTGCAGAGGCCTCTGCAGCCAATCACAAGCTGCCGCGTCAGAAAAGAAGGTCGGACTGGAGGAAGAAGAGGGACTCGTCACCAAGACAATGACCGGGTACGTATGAAATGCTTTTTATTTTATTTTTAATCAGCAGCCTCTTTTCTCTATCAGTGATTGATAGAGACAAGTGGCTGCCGATTTGTATAATATTTTTGACCAGGTTCGGTCAAAACGGGTTCGGCCGAACCCGGTGAAGTTCGGATTCGCTGCGAACCGAACTTTTCCGAAAGTTCAGACCGAAACCGGGTTCGGTTGTCCCGGTTCGCTCATCTCTAGTCAAGAGGAAGATGAGAGACACCAGACCCAACAATGCAGATGAGCTGAAGGCCGCTATCAAACCAACCTGGTCTTCCATAACACCTCAGCAGTGCCACAGGCTGATCCCCTCCATGCCTCGCCGCATTGATGCAGTAATTCATGCAAAAGGAGCCCCGACCAAGTATTGAGTGCATATACTGTACATACTTTTCAGTAGGCCAACATTTCGGTATTAAAAATCATTTTTGAAATTGGGCTTATATAATACTCTAATTTTCGGAGAGACTAAATTTGGGGTTTTTATTAACTGTTAGCCGTAATCATGAACATTAAAAGAAAAAAATTTTGGAAACTGATCAGTCTCTGTGTAATGAATCTAAATAATATAAGGTTCACTTTTTGAATTAAATTACTGAAATAAATTAACTTTTTGATGATATTCCAATTCATTGAGAAGGACTAGTATATGAATATATACATATATATATATATATATATATATACACACTTTATGGACAAAAGTATTGGTACACAGCCCCTTCCCGCCACAGACATTTTTCGGATTTCATAAAAAAAAAAAATCCTCCCGCCTTACAAAAGCCAAACCTATTTCATTTTTCTGTCGTTTTTCATGGCACCGTTTATTGTACCATATAATGTCCTAGGAGACGGGAAAAATAATTCTTTGTGGGGTGGAAAATGAAAAAAAAAAACAGCTATTCCGGCATTGTACTTTGGGCTTTGTTTTTATGGTGTTCACCGTGCAATTAAAACGACATGTTAAGTTTATTCCGCGGATCAATATAATTACGGCGATTCCAAATTTCTATTGTTTTTTTCTTTATTTTACTACTTTTACATGGAAAAAACTAATTGTAAAAAATTTAATTGATATTGTGACGCCAAATTATGAGAGCGAATCTATTGATTGAGCGGTATGAGGGCTTATTTTTTGTTGGACGAGCTGTAGTTTTTATTTGTACCATTTTGGGGTACATGCAAGTTTTTGATCACTTTTTATTCCATTTTTTTGTGGAAGATAAGGTGACCAAAAAACAGAAATTCTGGCGTTTCACTTTTTTTTTTACAGCGTTCTCAAGCGTTCTCATTGCGTGTCAAATAATCTTATATTGTAACCGTTCAGACTTCTACGGATGCGGCGTTACCAATTATGTTTATCTTATTTTTTTTTACAATGCTTTAGAGGGAAAATGAGAACAAGGTAAATTTTTTTTTACTTTTAATATTTTTTTGTACATAAAAAAACCCTTAATTTAACTGATATTTATAAGTTTTTTTTTACTAGTCCCTAGGGTATTTAAACCAGGGATCGATGGATCACCTGCCCTGTATATTGCAATACTAATGTATTGCACGATATTGTGTTACTCCCGGAGGCAGGGCTTATTAGGATTACAAGGATTGCAGACCTGGGGGCCTTCATTAGCCCCCTGACTGCCATGCCAACCATCGGTACCCTGCGATCATTGTCAGAAGGCGGTGCATTGGCAATTCGATTCCATCCCATTGCCGCAAGTGTATAAAGTCAAGCACCTAGTCATGCAGTCTGCCTAAAAATGGGTGATTCTAAAGAGCTCACTGAATTCCAGTGTGGTACTGTAATAGGATGCCACCATTGCAACAAGTCAGATCATGAAATTTCTTCCCTCCTAGATATTCACGATGGACTGTGAGTGGTATTATTTCACAGGCCAAGCATTTAGGAACCACAGCAACTCAGTGACGAAGTGGAAGACCACGCAAAGTTACAGAGCGGGTTCGCAGAGTGCTGAGGCGCATTTTGCATAAAAGTTGCCAATGCTCTGCTGACCCAATAACTGCAGAGTGCCTATGGCTTTAACATCAGCGCAAAAACTGTGCGCTGTGAGCTTCATGGCATGGGTTTCCATGGCCAAACACTTGCATGCAAGTATTACATCACCAAGTCCATTGGCAAGTGTCGGATCTAGTGGTGTAAAGCACGCCACCACTGGAATCTGGAGCAGTGGAAACATGTTCTGTAGAGTGATGAATCTGACAGTCTGATGGACGAGTCTGGGTGACAAATGCCAGGAGAACGTTGCCTGCCTGACTGCATTGTGCCAACTGTAATATTTGGTGGAGGAGGTGTTTTTCAGGGGTTGCCTAGGCCAAGTTCCAGGAGAAGGAAATCTTAATGCTTCAGCATACCAAGACATTTTGGACAATTGTTTGCTTCCAACTTTGTGGGAACAGTTTGGGGTTCAGTCCTTTTCTGTTCCAGCATGACTGTGCTCCAGTGCGCAAAGCAAGGTTCATAAAGGCATGGTTGGGTGAGTTTGTTGTGGCGGATCTTGACAGAACTAGAACAGAAATTGCGAGCCAGGCCCTCTCATCTAACATCACTGTCTGACCCCATAAATGCTTTTCTGGATAAATTGGCAAAAATTCCCACAGACACACTCCAAAATCTTGTAGAAAGGCCAACTCCATATTAAAGGGGATTTCCCATGAGACATTTATTACATATCCTTCTCTGAAAAAGTGGAGGATTCACTCTGGAGTTTTACTTGTCAACTTGCAGGGAGCAAGAAGGGAAGAGATTTAAAGCATAGCATTGACAGCATCGGACCCGCACCTCTGTCTAGAATGGGGCCCCCTAAGCCCCGTTCTAGCTTTTTGTGCTCACGCTGCCTCCCAGCCACTTCTTGATTACATGGTCGGGAGTTACGGTAACAGCATAACTCGCTGAGCTACGCTGTTTCCGTAACGCCCATAGAACTGAATAGTAGTTACGGAAACAGCGTAGCTCGTAAGCTAAGTTGCTTCCATAACTGCCATTGACTACTATGGGAGTTACAGAAACAGCGTAACTCAGCGATACATATAAATACTAAAGTAAGTACAAAGTATAATAAATAGAGCAAGTACCATTTTGTGTACTCTGTGCTATGTATATTATGTTTGATAAGTGCACAAGCATAAACTAAGCTGAAGAAAAGTAATTTTCAGACTGAACAATTGTAAGCTTCATAGATTAAAAAAAAAAAGCCATGAAAGCCAGAGTAAGCCTTTACCGTATCTAAGATTTAAGCTTCAAAGCTCTTGGAATATACTGAACATGAAGAGATACATGAAACAAGGGGAGTGGTTTTCCCAAGCTGCTATTTTTTCCACTTACTTTGTGAGCCAGTGTCAATCCGAGTAATACTATGTCACCTACTGCGTACACATATCAGAGACTTGCTGTAGCACTTAATCGAGTAATGGGATTTAGAGCGTCATTTAAAAAAATCCCCCAAAAAATGGTTAACCTTAGGAAAATTTTTGGACATTTCTGTAAGGCAGCCATCGCTTTTCCAGCACAAATATTTTAGGGTAAAAGCAGAATTATCTCTTAGATGTGAATTCTTTATATGATTTTAATTAAACTGCAGGTATTCCATATCTAGACTCTACATGGAGTTTGCATGTTACTTGTTTGTATAGTTTCCTTACAAGTATTTCAGTTTCACATCATGTTTAACAATTTAAAGGGCTAGTCCCATAACCGTATACAGCTGTGGCAATGTGAAGAGAAAAATTCAGAGGGTACCATCCAGGTGCTGTGCAGGTGCTGCAACTGAATGGAGCTTAGATGCAGTTCTCTTCACATTGCCTTGACGGGATTGGCGCTGGGCAGAGAAAATTCCTTAAAGGGCCTAAGCCTCTTAATTCTAGCAATATTGTGGGTCTTAGAGGCCAGACTCCACCGATCAGCAAGAAAATGTATATCCTTGCTATAGGTTGTGGTTTGCTATTACAAGGAAACTTTAATTAACAGGTTAGCTTAACATACTATAAATATTCTGTATGTATGTGTGTTTTCCTGTATTAGGGAAAATAGAATAGGCTTGGCATACCCGGCAACTACAGGTAAAAGACTACTGTGTTATGACCACAATGGGTTCCTATGGCAAAATAATTTCTCACTACAAGTGACACGTTCAAATTTTTAGTAACTGTTGCAAGGCCGTTTGTAGCCAGAGCCTGATGTATTTCCCCTAACATAGTTACACACTCACATGTGGGCATGAATGTCTACAGTACTATGTTGCTGTTCTATAATTAAACTTGTCTGACTGCAGATATAAGAATATATAGTGAAATATATATTTTTATTACAGAAACCTCCTTTAAAGTTAAAGCTAGTCTTTCAGCTCCTTTTTCGGCTACTGAATCAATAACAGTGCCAGGTGCTGTTATTGGTTTAGTAGCCAAAAAAGAGCTGACAGACTTCCTTTAAAACAACATCACTATTGGTGTTTGAAAATTCTCGACAAATTTCTTTTATAGATTATATGCATTCAAAATTTACAAATTGCAAATTTGTGTAAGCGCTTTATATGCATTATTTAAAAAATTAGAAAAAGGAAGAGTGGAGAAGAGGAGATAAAATAACATCTCCCTTGGTGTCTAAAAGCAACGCATCCCTGCTGGCTTCCTGAGATTACGTTGTTTTGTCCCATGTGACTAGTGCTGCGACTTGTCCCTGGCGGCCTTCTGAGATTATGTAGTTTTGCTCCATCTAACCACAGTAGCCATTCACAGACTGCAGAAGTCACATGGGACAAAACTATGTAATCTCAGGAGGCCGCCAGGTACACGACACACAAGCGGTTACATGGGACAAAATGACGTCATCTCGTTAGGTAAGCAGGGACGCGTCGCTACTGTAGACCCGGGGACATGAGTATGGTATTTTTATTTTAGGGGTAGAACAGCAAATGCTATACTTGGAAACAGTCATAGAAGACTTCAGATAGTCAGACAAGGGCAATCGGCTACTTGCGATTCACGTCACATTTATTAGGACCAATTGAATTGGACAGCTGATCTAATAGGATCGGCCCTGAAACGAATTTTGGGAAGTTCGCGCATCTCTACTCCACAACATTATGTTACGCAGGCACAGTTTTCTATATGCATAAAAAATATATATTTCAGAGATAGAGTGGACTTGGTGAAATTATCACATCAATCATTTCACCTGGTACATGATAGGGATACATTATTTTTGGGGATTCTCATTTGCTCTACTTCTCTACCATGGAGATATCTCTGTCTGCTTGCCATCCATTTGCCTCTAATGTTCTATACTTTGTAGCCTCCAACTTCCCATCATTGAGGTTCCAAATTATACACTGGTCGGGCAACACGAACCCCCCCCCCCCCCCCAGAATGTTGTTTTTGCCATTATCTTGGCCCTTTGACCACTCAGACACCACCATAAACCAACCTCTGCATTGCTCCTCCACCTTACTGTACTTTTTTATTTTCATGAATCTGCAGTATGTTTACTGCTTTATGCTACAGTACCTTCCGGATATCTGCAATGTGTTATATTTGCTAATTATGCAGCAAAAAGTCAATAAAAGTAGAATGGAAAGAATCCAGCAGGATAGCACTGGGAAATAACACATAGATTAAAGCAGGGTGTACTTTCTTGTTATACAAGTTTTTAATTCACAGGATCTACAAGATTTCTGTATAGAGGCAACATAGACATAAAGTCTATTAGATAAGCATATAGCCCCTTTTTTTTTTTTTTTTTTTTTAATAATGTCATAGTATCTGCCATTACTACCTCTTAGGGTAGGGCATTCCATGGTTTGACTACTCTAAGTGTAAAGAACCCTTTCCTATAATGATGTCTGAAACGCCTTTCCTCCACATGCAATGAATATGCCCTGGTACTTTGTAGAGTCCTTAGAAAGAAGAGATTCTATGCTAGTTCTCTGTATTGACAACACATATATTTATACATGTAAATGAGATAACCTCTAAAGCATCTTTTTTCAAAGCTGAACAAACCCACCTTTGAACTTCCATATTTTTTTTAAAATGTGGAGCCCAAAACTGAATTCCATATTCAAGATGTGGTTTTACAAGGGATTTAAAAAGGGGTAATATTACATTGGCATCACAGGTTTTTGTATCTCTTTTTACACACCTTATAATTTGATTTGCTTTTGCAGCTGCTGCTTGACATTGAGTACTACTGCTTAGCTTACTTGTAACCAGAATACCCATGTCTGTTCCCAGGTAGGGTCCATGGCAGGGTAGATAGGGTACAGGTACAGAGTAGTTGGGCTAAATGAACCCAGAGTTTAGAGTCATGATTATGAAAGAAGTCGAGGACACGAGCATGAGTCGACGCCATATAATAAAGACGACAGTCCGGCAGACCAACACCACCCGCGTCACTGGAGCGAGTAAGAATTGTCCTACTCTTGGTCTGTTATCCCCAGTTTTATTCCATTTAGGCCGGATTCACACGAGCGTGTGCGTTTTGAGCACGCAAAAAATGCGGCGTTTTGTGTGCACAAAAGGCACTTTGCAACTCCGTGTGTAATCACCATATGATGCGCGGCTGCGTGATTTTCGCGCAGCCGCCATCATTATGACACTCCGTTTGGATGTTTGTAAACAGAAAAGTACGTGGTGCTTTTCTGTTTTCATTCATCCTTTTCACTGCTGTTTTGCGAATCACGCGCGTCCCACGGAAGTGCTTCTGTGTGGTGCGCGTGATTTTCACGCACCCTTTGACTTCAATGGGTGCGTGATGCGCGAAATACGCAGAAAGAACAGACATGTCGTGAGTTTTTCGCAGCGGACTCACGCTGTGTAAAAATCACGCACCTGTCTGCACGGCCCCATAGACTAATATAGGTCCGTGCGACGCGCGGGAAAATCACACTCATTGCACTGACGTATATCCCGTTCATCTGAATAAGCCCTCAATGTATATGCAGTAATACTTTTACTGTAACCTAGGTGCATTACCTTACATTTGACGACATATGAGCATATGAGCAAAACAAACCCCCTTTAATCCACTGACCCTTCTCAAGACATGTTTGAGAACAGTGACTGGCTACAAATAGGGTAGCATGCATCTATAATTTACACTGCATTCTTTTTAAGATTTGATAAGGTTACAGAGACCAACTACCAATTAGGGTATGTTCACACGATGAGAGGCATTTACGTGTGAAAAGACAGACTGTTTACAGCTGCCTCGTTTCACACGTAAATGCTCCTCCTCGTAATTTACGAGGCATCTGAGACGCTCGTAAATCTTGAGCTGTGCTTCATTGAGTTCAATGAAGAACAGCTCAAATTACGTGGCAAAGAAGTGCCCTGCACTTCTTTGCCGAGGCAGTCCAATTACGCGTCGTTCTTTGACAGCTGTCAAACGACGACGCGTAAATTACAGGTTGTCTGCACAGTACGTCGGCAAACCCATTCAAATGAATGGGCAGATGTTTGCCGACGTATTGCAGCCCTATTTGCAGACGTAAAACGAGGCATAATACGCCTCGTTTACGTCTGAAAATAGGTTGTGTGAACCCAGCCTAAAGGATAAACACAACTTGTGAAATAGAGTGCCAAGATAAAAAAAAAATGCAAGGTATCACAATGTCAACAACTAGTTATCACCAGTACTAGGATGAAGCTGTGAAATAGAGTGCCAAGATAATAAAAAAAATGCAAGGTATCACAATGTCAACAACTAGTTATCACCAGTACTAGGACGAATATAACTAGATTTATGTGTTTCAAACTCCAGTACCTGGAAATATATTTAATTAGATTAATGACATATTAAATACCTGGCATGGAGGGAAGAGGCCTGTCCTGTGTGACCGCAGCTAATTGTTCCTAAGCGTGGAAAACTGTGTTCTCATATGTAGACTGACCAGACATGCACCAGTCTGAAATCATGCGCTTTCGCAAAAGGAAAAACTGGGCAGACTTAATCATGAAAGGCATGAATCTAGTAATAATAAAATGTTTGAATAAGCCATAAATGACCACCCCACAGAGCATGAGAGGGACGAGTCTTTTATTTTCAATTAAATTTTTTTTATTGGTTTCTATACAAACAAGTACAAAAAAATTTGGAGAAGGTGTGTCCCCATAATAAAAAAGAACATGACAAATAAGGGCACAGCCCAAACAGGAGGATGAGCATCACAACCTATGAAGAGCCCATAGTACGACAGCCATCTGAGCAACCATAATGGGAAGGAGAATTATGTAAAAGAAAAGGGAAAGAAACATACAATAATTCAGCTTCCTATACATCCTAAAATGCAATGGCAATAATAAGTGAGTGCAATCACAGGAAGCAAATGACCCCTCAAAATAGACACAAGAAAGGAAGGGAGAGATAGAATAAGAAACAAACAAGGGCAATGGAAAGACAGGGGAAGTTCACGGCGAACCTGGACTCCAGTTCCGGATAATCATGGGTAAAGAAGAAAAAGCAGCTATGCACCTGATAAAAACCTGGGTTGAGCAAGCAAACCCCTACACAGCCGTATACAGTCCCCTCACAGATGGAGTCTCACGGGTAAGGATGGGTACTGAGTCTCAAGCCACTACAGTACGGTAGGTGGGAGAAGAGAGAAACAGAAGCCATTGAGACCAAGTGTCCATGTATCGTGTAAAGGCAGCCGGGGAATGAGCCAGGAGGTGTTCCATACGCTGCATCAAGGCAACCTCCGGAAACCATTCATCCAACAGAGGAGGAACTTCCGTTTTCCACTTGTGGGGTATAACCGATTTGGCAGCCTGAAGAAGATGCCTAATTAGGGAGCGTTTGTAAATGGGTAGTGGCATAGGGAACATAAATAAAAGGGCCGCCTCAGGAGAATTAGGAACCGAGACCCCAGTAACTGCCAATATAAATTTAAGAACCGCCTCCCAAAAACTCCGCAAGGAGGAGCAGCTCCACCAAATATGAGACATGATCCCGCCATCGCCCGGCAGCATCAACACGTGTCAGGTACAGACGGGTATCATTTATGGAGGGCAGTAGGGACCCAATACCACCTAGAGATCATTTTGTAGCTAGTTTCCTGGGCTTGTATGGCTATTGAGGCTTTCTGGGAAAGGAAGAAACATCATCTCCATTGTGCGTCAGTGAATGTCATGTTCAATTCTGTCTCCCAAGCCTTGCAGAAGGATGGGAGATGAGGGGATCGCTGGAAGAGGAGTAATTTATAGAGTGTGGAGATGGCATGTGTAGGGGACAGGGTGGAAACACATAAGCGTTCGAAGTCAGTAAGCGGCCGGTGAAGGTGAGCCTGTCCCTTAGTAACACTATAGAAATGTTTTAACTGGGAATATTCAAATATGTGACGTGGCGAAGGCATTGCAGCTGGGCAGATAGTGGCTAATGGGAGCAGAGAGGAATCGGATAGGACCTGAGTGAAGTACATGAGGCTGATGGAAGACCTTCCCCCCAGGAAGGAGAGACGCGCCAGGACCAGGGACCATAGTGAGGAAAAGAAGGAGTAAAGTACAATACACTGGGGCATCATCAGACCATAATATGTTGCCAATGGACGTGGAAACAGCCCAGGGGAGGGCATGATGTTGGAGGAGGATGTAGTCCAAGCGACTGTGGGTGCCATGCGGATTAGAGTAAAAGTTATAGTCTTTATCAGAAGGGTGTTGAAGGCGCCAAACATCACATAGTTGAAGCTGTGAAAGTGCACGACGCACCCGTTTGATAGCCCCATAGGCAACACTGGAGCGACCAGTAGAATTATCTAGAGTCGGGTCTAAAGTAAGATTAAAGTCTCCGCATAACATCACAGTACCCCGCACCACCGGAAGGGCAGTGTCTATGAGATGAAGAAGGAAAGGGACCTGACCAGTATTAGGGGCATAGGCATTGATCACAGTGAACTCACGCCCACCAATGTTCAAGACTAGGATTACATATCTAGCCTCCGTGTCAGAGACAACATTGACGACCCGATGAGTGAGGGATTTATGAAGAGCTATAGTAACTCCACAGGATCTGGAGGGGGAATTGTTACTAAAATGCCAGTGTGTGAAAAATTTGTGTCTAATAGCAGGGGCGTGACCCTCCTTAAAGTGTGTTTCCTGGAAACATGCAATATGTACCTTGCTCTTATGAAGGTGGTGCAGGACTTGCGCTCTCTTTTCAGGCATATTCAAGCCCTTCACATTGAAGGAGGCTACAGTGAGGTCAGCCATGGACATAGGCAGATGTCAACCAAAAACATCAACAAAAAAGGCAGCAACACAGAGACTGCCACAGAAGCTAAGCACAAAAATATGAATGACCAAGAAGTGCCAACTGCGCTCTGGATTGGTCCTGTACCTACAGGGGAAGGTGACAGCTAGGCATGAGAGCAACCCGCTCTCCCCAGCATATAATAACATAAATATAAATATAAACCGCTATTATGATAGACATATTGAAAATAGAGGGGAAGGCATGTGATAGCAGCAGTGAATACAATATTTAAGGCAGAAAACAAACTAGACATCTCACAGTAAGCAAAAACAAAAGAGGACTTCCAAGAACTTAAAGAGTTACGTAAGGCAAATTAAGTCCTTGTGTAGACAAACAGGGCTCCAAGCAGCGCAAGTCCTCAAGCTGAACGGGCAGGTTCCCGTTCACGCCCGCATCCAGACCGTCTTCTGGGACCTCTCGGGAGCCGATCTCCAATAAAATCCGGGTGTAAAGAAGGAGGGCGTGCTATTTGGGATCCTCTGCCAGCAGAAGACAACAACGAGGGCCACTCTTGTAGTGAAATCAGGCAAGTCATTGGGAGATCTCAGAGTATAGGTGTGACCATCGCATCTGACCATTAAGGCAGAGGGGAAGCCCCATCTATAGATGATGTCTCGATTCCGAAGTACCTCCAGAAGGGGTTTGAGAGCTGATCTTTGTGCCAGGGTGTGCCTAGACAGATCGGGTAGTATACGTATCTGCGTCCCTTGATGAAAAATGGTGGGCTGTTGTGTTTTTTTGCAGAATAGCGTCTTTTATGGTGTAAAAATTTATCTGGCAAATGACATCTCTAGGCCACTGGTCATCAAGGCTCAGTGGACGTAGGGCTCTATGAGCGCGATCAAGTTCAAAAATGGGTATTTGGTGGACGACCCAATAAATTATTGAAGATGGTGGACAATGTGGAGAAAAGATTGGATGCAGCAATAGATTCAGGCAGGCCCAGAATACGTATGTTGTTCCTACGATTACGATTCTCAATGTTGTCAAGATGTTGTTGCAGAGTGAATAATTGAGCAGAATGTCGTTGCAGGGTGGATTGCATAGTGGCAAGTGTTGCATTGTCAGTGACACGGTCATGAGCAAGGGTATCCACCCTCGTAGAAAGTGAGGACAGTTCAGCTCGAAACTGGGAAAACGCCAATTTACATTCTTCCACAATCTGTTTGGCAAAGGAAGTCATATCAACCCTAGTGGGTAGCATTTGGAACATCTGACGAATGTCCAAAAGAGTTGCCGGTCTATATTCACAAACCGGTACAGATGAGGAGTCTGTATGACTTAATCTGAAAACAACCGGAATATCATCCGGGTTGCGAGCAGAGTCCAGAATATGGTGGCTGGAATTGAGGATGGCGGAACCCTGGCTGTGGGCATGGGAGAGAAGTAAGGGCTGATGATGCGAGGGAGACCCCTAGTGCATCGAGGATGGAGAAGTCGGCTGGACATGAGGGGAGCTACCCCAAGAGGAGCCAGAGGACCATGCGGGGGAAACCCCCAGTTGTCTAGGGTCTTGGTGAGGTTGGAGAAGCACGTGGGCCTGAGCAGCGGATATGGGAACATCAGGTTCGTGACCCCGTACTCACAGTTTAGACCCATCAGTGGAGAGGATGCATATTGCGGAAGAATGGCCTGAGGGCAAGGCAGATCCAGAGGCTCAGAGACAGCGGGCCATGTATCCTCCAGGTGTTCTTGGGCCATGTGTAGCCATCCTGCACATATCAGGGGCTGGAAGAGGGACCACAGGCCTGAGAGGCGATGTCGGGAGGGATGCTGCCTTGACTGATGATCGAGCACTCACTTCCAGTCTCCGCATCTCTGGTGGTAAGTGCCGGCGGCCATTTTGGAGGACCACGTGTGTGGCATGGAGAAGAGCGTCGGCCTCGGCGGTAACCCCGGAGGCATCAGCGGAGTGCAGAGGGATCCCTGAAGATAAGACCTCCCCAGCAGGGGAGGCCAGCCGGGACAAAGTAGCGGCACGTGCAAGGCCAGGATCTGCCATGAAAAGGTCGCAGCGGCCATCTTGGAAGGCATCTGCTCGTGGAATCCAGCTCACTCAGCGCCCCCAGCACGGAGCGAGGAGTCAAGGGTCCCCTGCAGAGGTACCCGAGAAGGTAGGGAGACGTCTGTGGGTAGTTGGACAGTGTCCCCGGAGCACTGGGGCAGCCCAGGTGTCAGGGCCAGGCAGCCATCTTGTCCTTAGGCTGGAGCGGGTCCCACAGCTGCATGGGGTCTGCTTCCCGAAATATGAACCAATATCACTCTGATGAGATGATGGACGTGTAGATGATGCAGTCTTGCCTTTTTTATTTGCCTTCCCCATATTAAAAGCTGGATGACAGCTGATGTTGGTGAAGCTGGTGGAGGAGATCAGGGAAGCACATCCTCACTCTCCCATAGCTGGCCACGCCCCAAGGACGGGTCTTTTGATGACATTGGAAATAGCGAAAGAGAATTGGAGATACACATCAATAAAGGGGTTTTCCAGTCCACAAAAATTGATGGCTATCCTCAGGATAGGCCATCAATAGCTGATCGGTTGGGGTCTAGCTTCCAGGACCCCCGCCAATCAGCTGTTTTTAAGGGAGAGCAGCGCTCACACAAGCGCTGCTTCCCCTTCATTTAACATGTAGCGGCGATTCACAGTATTGCAGCCTTTTCCCATTAATGTACGAGCGCTGCACCCCCTTCAAAACAGCTGATCGGCAGGGCTCCCAGGAGTCGGACCCCGACCGATAAGCTATTGACGGCCTATCCTGAGGAAAGGCCATCAATTTTTAGGCACTGGAAAACCCCTCTAAATCCAGCACCAAGAACAAGCTTGTAAAATTAAAATTTGACTTTTATTCATTGATATTTCAAATCCACGGCTAAATAGCAGAAGATAAGCTTTAAAAGGAAGATAGGGTTTAAAAGGAATAGACAGATGCAGTTTTCCTGCAGGGTCCAGGGCGTATACGCTGTGTACTTTTACGCAGCAAATCCGCCCTTTGTGAACATAGCCATATTCTCCAAAAGTTTTATTTTTCCTTCTTTTTATAGGCATAATACAGGCATACTGATGATAATTGTTTGCTTTATTAGGGATCGTATTGCTAATGTGCCAACATCGACATGTAAGCTGTCAATGTCTATTTTATCATATATGCAATTTTTCAAATTGTGTTTTTGCTTTTTCTTCTAAGGCTGGGTTCACACCTGTGTTGGTGTTCCGTTGTTCTGCACCGTCAGAGGAGCAGAACAAGGGAATGACAGAACCAACGGTTCCGTTGCACATTGACTTTAATAGGTTCCGTCGGCTTCCCCTTGGGGTGTACGTGATTTCACCGGACACAATAGCGCAGCATGCTGCGCCATTGTCTCCGGTAAACTCCGGCAAGACCTGCCGGATCTGTGACGGAGGCCCCTGAGGGAGCCTCTGACGCAGATGTGAACATAGCCTAATAAATGTAAACAACTAAAATGCCTTTGTGAAAACGGAAAAGAAAAAAAAACACATAACACATAATAAGTATAACATTTCTTTTGGTTAAGAACTTGCTGCGCACAAGTTGCTCATAAATGTAGTCCATGTCGGAAAAATACGTTCTTTTATGTCGCCATATTTAAATTATATGCATTTATACTTATACTTTTCTTATACTTAGTACATATACTTTTCTGTTGGAAACATTTAGAGAATATTACATTATTACTCATTCTTGGCACATCTTGTCAAACTATGAATCCCTGTCCTTTGTCTTTATTTGCTAACTTTCTAATTTTATTAGTTAATATCCAAATCTGCGTAATAGAAATGTTTTCCCTTATACTTACAGGCACATTTTTTGGGGATTAATATAAAGTGGTGTGAAATTCAAAATGTAATTTTATGATTAGCAGTTTATTTCTAAGTTGGTATAAAAGCAAGACAAAAATCAACAAGTTATCACTTTTGACACTTTTATTTGTAAGGAAAACAGACAAATGTTATATATTTACGTTAATTTGCAAAGAAAAAATTGTGTATTAAGTAATAATATTATATATGTTAATTTAAAAAAACAAAACAAAAGGCCATACTTACTAAATGGGTTGGTAGACATCAGTTCCCAACAGGACGCAGAGAAGTAAAAAAATGCTACGCAGGGAGAGCTCAGGTACATGAAATAATTTAATAATTGAATTATTTAATGCACCTGAGCTCTCTCCCTGTGTAGCATTTTTGACTTGTCTGTGTCCTGTTGGGTACTGGTATCTACCAACCCATTTACTAAGTATGGCCTTTTTTAATGTTTTTTGAGTATATCTATGTGACCCTTTTTTCTGTGCATTGCCTAGATATTTTAATAGTTGTACCTATCCCACCATAACCTTAAGTAGACATTGGGGGGGGGGGGGTTCTTTTTGAGGAAATTGTGCAAGGATATTTATATAGTTAGTAAATGATAAAATATTGTTTTAACCCCTTTAGGACACAGCCTGTTTTGGCCTTGTGGACACAGATGATTTTTTTCAAATCTGACGTGTCACTTTATGTGGTAATAACTTTGGAATGTTTTAACCTATCCAAGCGATTCTGAGATTGTTTTCTCGTGACATATTGTACTTTCAATATTTGTGTGTGAAAAACTTCACATTTAAAGAGGCTCTGTCACCAGAATAAAAATGCTCTATCTCCTACATCAGTTTATCGGCGCTGGAATGTAGTTACTAGCAATGTGTTTTTATTTTAAAAACGATGTTTTTTAACAAAGTTATGGCGTTTAGAACATTTATGCAAATGAGGTCCTTAATGCCCAACTGGGCGTTTTTTAATTTTCAACCAAGTGGGCGTATGACAAAGAGGTGTATGACGCTGGCCAATCCGCATCATACACCTCTCTGTCTTATACCCAAGCTAGATTCACTGAGCAGCGTGATCTCGCGAGACCGCGCTGTGACGTCACTTCCGCCCACAGGTCCTTCATCCCTGTGTCTGAAGACAACATCTTTCACCTCCCTCCAGGCCGATGAGAAGTCCCAGTCGTCGGATCGGTAGTAGCAGCAGCAGCCTGGAGGGAGACGAAAGATGTTGTCTTCAGACGCAGGGATGAAGGACCTGTGGGCGGAAGTGACGTCACAGCGCGGTCTCGCGAGATCACGCTGCTCAGTGAATCTAGCTTGGGTGTAAGACAGAGAGGTGTATGATGCGGATTGGCCAGCGTCATACACCTCTTTGTCATACGCCCACTTGGTTGAAACTTAAAAAACGCCCAGTTGGGCATTAAGGACCTCGTTTGCATAAATGTTCTAAACGCCATAACTTTGTTAAAAAACATTGTTTTTAAAATAAAAACACATTGCTAGTAACTACATTCCAGCGCCGATAAAGTGATGTAGAAGATAGAGCATTTTTATTCTGGTGACAGAGCCTCTTTAAGAGAAAATTAGCAAAAATTTGTATTTTTCTAAATTTAAATGTATCTACTTGTAAAACAAATAGTAATACCACACAAAATAGTTACTACAGTAGTTAACATTTCCCATATGTTTACCTTATGTTTGCATTGTTCTTTTGAACGTCCTTTTATTTTTCTAGGACGTTACAAGGCCTAGAACTTTAGCAGCAAATTCTCACATTTTCAAAAAAAATTCAAAATGCTATTTTTTCAGGGACCAATTCAGTTGTCAAGTGACTTTTAGGGCCTTATATATTAGAAAGTCCCCATAAATCACCCCATTTTGAAAACTGCACCCCAAAGTATTCAAAAGAGCATTCAGAAAGCATTTTAACCCTTTAGGTGTTTCACAGGAATTAAAGCAAAGTAGAGGTCAAGTTACATTTTTTTTGCCGAAATTCATTTGTAATACTTTTTTTTCGTAACACTGAAGGTTTTACCAGAGAAATGCAACTCAATATTTATTGGCCAGATTCTGAAGTTTTTAGAAATATCCCACATGTGGCCCTAATGTGGTAATAGACTGAAGCACCGACCTCAGAAGCAAAGGAGCACCCAGTGGATTTTGGGGCCTCCTTTATTAGGAATATATTTTAGGCACCGTGTCAGGTTTGAAGAGGTCTTGTGGTGCCTAAACAGTCGAAACCCCCCAAAAGTGTCCCCATTTTGGAAACTACACCCCTGAAGGCATTTTTCTAGTGGTATAGTTAGCATTTTGACCCCACAGTTTTTTTGCAGAATTTAGTGGAATTCGTCTGTGAAGATGAAAATCTACTTTTTTTTCTGCTAAAACATAGATTTTTTTCGTTTTTACAAGGAATAAAGGAGAAAAAGCACCCCAACATTTGTAAAGCAAAACCCCATATGTGGTCATAAACTGATTTTTGGACCCACGGCAGTGCTCAGAAGGGAAGGAGCGCCTTTTGGATTTTGGAGCGCAGATTTTGCTGGAATGGTTTTCGGTGCCATGTCTTTTTTGCAACGCCCTGGAGGGACCAAAACAGTGGACCCAATTTTGGAAACTCCACCCCTCAAGGAATTTTTCTAGGGGTATAGTCAGCATTTTGACCCCACAGGTTTTTTTGTATAATTTAGTGGAATTAGGCTGTAAAAATTAATATCAACATTTTTGTCCATTAAAATTTTTAATTCTTTAATTTTCACAAGGGATAAAAGAGAAAAAGCACCCCAGCATTTGTAAAGCAATTTCTCCCGAGTACATAAATGTTTTTTTATTAAAAATTAATTAACCCTTTCAGGACTGATCCTTTTTTGCTTTTTTGTTTTTCACTCCCCGTCTTCAAAGGGACGTTTTTATTTTTCCGTCAATAGAGCGGTGTGAGGGCTTATTTTTTGTGGGAGGAATTGTAGTTTCTATTGACACATTTAAAGTACCATATAATGTACTGGGAAACTCAAACTAATTCTATGCGGGCTGAAATTGGAAAAAACTGTTATTCCTCCATTGTTTTTTGGGTTTTGTTTTTACGTCTTTCATCGTGCGGTAAAAACGACAACTTAACTTTATTCTGTGTCTCAATAAAATTACGGTGATACCAAATTTATATAGTTTTTTTTAATATATTTTACTACTTTTACAAAGAAAAAACTATTTGTTAAAAAAAATTATTTGTTTTGTATGACCACATTCTGAGAGCCATAACTTTTTTATTTTTTGGTCGATTGAGCAGTGTGAGGACTTATGTTAGCGGGACGAGCTCTACTTCTTATTGGTTCCATTTTATGGTACATACAACTTCTTGATCAGTTTTTATTAAATAATTTTTTTTAGAGCTAATGTGACCAAAAAAACTGCGATTTTGCTGTTTTAATTTCTTTATTTCTTACGGCGTTGACAGTGCGCAATAAATAAAGTTTTACTTTATTCTGCAAGTTGGTACAATTATGGCAATACCACATGTATATAGTTTTTTATGTTTTGCAGTGTTTGCACAGTAAAATCTAATTTTTATAAAATTATTTATTTTATGTGTTGCCATATTCTGGGAGTCATAACTTTTTTATTTTTCAGTAAAAAAAAAGCTGTGTATGGATTTGTTTTTTTTGCGTGACGGGTGTAAAGAGAGAGATGAAGCTGGGGGAGGGGGTGATGTGAGAAGGGAGATGACAATGGGTGAAGTTGATGTAAAGAGGTAGACGAAGCTGGGGGGGTGATGTAAGGAAGGAGATGAAACTGGGTGAAGTTGATGTAAAGAGGGAGACAGGAGAAAGATGAATGCAGGAAACCAGCGCATGTGCAGATAGAGACCACGGAGTCCAGCCACATTCAGGCATGGTCGAGAGACTAGTCACATGCTCCTCCATGTCACGCGCTGGGATGGACGAGAGCGGCGAAGCAGAGGGGAGATAGGTTTCTCTTCACCAGGGGGGCGTGGCTAACAATGGGATGAAAAAACAGCAGAACTGGTAATGAAGGTATATGAGTAAGTGTCATATTTTCCCGCCTGCCACACATTAGGAATAAGTCCAGATAAAGTGGCCAACCCCTTTAATGTTATTGACCTGGAGAGCCCCTTTCAGTTATGCATTATTAAGGGTTAATAAAGTTTTATACCAACTGTAAAATTTAGGAATAGATTATCCCTTTCTTCTTTCATCTTTAAATTAAAGAGCATCCTTATGTTATTTTCCAGTGGGTTGCTATGGCAGTCAGATGAGGCAAAAATGTAAATGATATTACGGTCACTAGTTATTTTTTCATGCCAAGACTGGTACATCGTCTGTCAACGCTGTCAATATTTATCACTCACTTTTACTTTTACTGACAGTTTTCAGACTAAAACCTTTTGCGATCAGACATGACATAAACGGTAGTAGCTTTGGCTCTGTCTTCTCCATTAAATGTACCTACTCCTAATTATTTATTGGCATGACAACCAGGGAGTTTCACTTCTTAAAAGTGATGGCACAAGTTCCTCATAGCCATTATAAATATATCGTTATGATTTTTGTTCACCTAGTAAATACACGGATTAGAAGTGGAAACTTTGTTTCTATTGCAGAAAATAAAAATGCATCTTCTAAATCTCACGTCATTAACTTCTGCTGACGCTTTTATTTAGTCCTTTATTTAATGTAATAATTAATAAAATAATAATTTAGATTTAAATCTATAGAAGCCTTTTTTTTATTTTATTTTTTATAACCTGTTTTCATTTTCTGATTGGATATTTCTTTATTTTAATTTTCCTTCCATGATTATGGGGGCAGCCATTTTCACGTAATAATGCAACAGCAACTGCAGAGATTTTCTTTACAGCAGGCACATGGACATGTAAAAATTAAAATAGAAAATTATTTATTGACTCCTATAGAAGAGGGTTGTTTGCATGCCCTTTGTCATGTGCAGAAGTCACTGTGCAGTGCGGAGGAGGACAGTGGAGGAGCCGCCCCCATCATCTACTGTCAATTTTGCGACTGTATTACTGATGTGTCCTTCCTTACCTTTCCTCTTATGATAACATATCCTTAGATGTGTGGCACAGGATGACCTGCTTTAAAAAAACAACATGGTTTTGTGTCATATTCTGTCACGAGATGTCTATGCTATATATGTTTATGAGTGGCCACCCAGTGGATGTGGTGGGATTTGCAGCTTCTCAAGGGTTTTGCTAGAATTTCACGATATTGTATTGAATTGGTTTTATGAAAAATTGGAGTCCTTAATCTAATTCAAACAAAGATAAGGTTGGAAACATATGTATCTGCCTCAATATTTCAAATACAGGTGTTACCTTTCATTGTAACCCTGCCCTCTAATGATAATGAGATAACTTCTGACTGGGGT
Source organism: Rhinoderma darwinii (assembly GCF_050947455.1). NCBI lineage: Eukaryota > Metazoa > Chordata > Amphibia > Anura > Rhinodermatidae > Rhinoderma > Rhinoderma darwinii. Next base: position 362,604,466 of record NC_134690.1, on the reverse strand, counting down.
TTCAGTCTATTGTAAGGGTTCAGTCACATGGTAATTGAAATAAAAAAACACCACCAAAATGTTATTGTTAAGTATGTTTTACTTAAAAACTTTTAACAAGAGGTAATTTTCAGATGATAAATTCTTTTTAAACTGCTATATACCAGGGCAGTACCTCACAGTAACATTACACAATTTACAAAATGAAAAAAAACAAAACAAAGTACGACAAATATTCTAATATAATGAATTCTTATTATATATATAGAAATATATGTACTGTATGACTCAAGTTCAAAATCACCCTCTATTTGGTTTTAGGAAGTTGAGACATGGGGAATGCTTTTTTAAAAATTTTACAAAGTTTATAAAAAAGATGAGTTGTCAAAACACTGCACTAACAGATTATATACCTATAACCTGTATAACAAAGTAGGTATGAAGAATAAGGTACTGTTCACACAGAGTTTTTTTGACACTTTTTTGCAGCGGAAACAGCGGGAAAAAAACAACAAAATTTCCTCCTATTCTTTTCAATGGGAGGTGGAGGCGTTTTTTCCCTACGAGCAGAAAAAAATGCTTGTTGGAAAAACAAGCGAGATGCCCTATCCTGATGTGTTTTCCACCTCAAGAACCCCATTGAAATCAATGGGAGACGGAACAAATGTCTAAATCAATTCCTCATGGCTTTTAATATCTCTGCTTGCAGTCATTCATTAGAGACCTCCATCATTTACTTTTTTTATACAAAATATGTCCTGGTCATGTGATGGGCACACAGGTGCAGTGCTAATTACAGTTACATACTTACTCATACAAGGGCAGGTACAAACACCAGTTCCCAAAGGGATGCAGACAGACCACAATTCTATATAAAGGGAGATTGCACAGGTGCAAAATACTGAGGAACATTCACTCCCACACCTACTTTTCATGAGGGGGGTGGCTGCTTAGTATTATCATTGCACACAGATATGGCTTCTATAAGTGTGCCAGTCACACAGTTACATGTAGTGCACCATGCTGGCATACAGCATATTAGTTATGCACATACTATTAGATCAGGCTTGCTTTTCGAGCACCCTCTAAGTGCACCACACCAAGTTCTGACACACTATACTCTCCGAACATTACAAGGCCTGGCTGCATCCTGAAAACATATCCATGATAAATGATGAATATCCATGATAAACATGACTGGCACACTTAAAGAATCCATATCTGTGTGCAATGATAATACTAGGCAACCACCCCCCTCATGAATAGTAGGCATGAGAGTGGCTGTTCATCATCATTTTGCACATAAGCAATCTCTCTCTATGTAGCATTGTGACTTATCTGCATCCTGTTGGGAACTGGTGTTTGCACCTGCCCTTGTATGCGTAAGTATGGCCTTTGTTAGTGATTTTAAATAAATATAGTTATTTTTTCGGTGATTTGTTTGTAATATTAGTATAGGGCCTCGCAATATGATGAGGACCCTTAACACGGGTTGCGAGTTTCCGTATTTTGGGAAAAATATCAACTAATACCTCATGTTTATCATGGACATTCATCATTTATCATGGATTTGTTTTCAGGATGCAGATAGGCCTTGTGATAGTGTGTCATTGCTTGGTGTGGTACACTTAGAGAGTGCTGGGCTGCTCATCTGATCTAACAGTATGGGCAAATCTAATAGGCTGTATGCCAACATGGTGCACTACGCGAAACCATTTGACTGGCACACTTTTATAGACGCCAAATCTGTGCGCAATGATAATACTAAGCAACCTAACACAGTATAGTCAAGAAAAGAAAGTCCCCAGTGAACAAAGGATCCACGAGCACACTAGTTTGAGGATCCTACCAAATAAATCCCTATTTCTCCTTACCTAGATCCTTGTGGGTGTGGTTTGAAACCAGTACAAAAGCATACTTTAGAAACAATACTAAGTTTGCTAGTAATTGTCATTGTGTAAAGGCAACTTTATATTCTGTAAAGTTTTTAAAATTACTTGTAATATATGGTATTGTCTGTAATTATTATAAAGTAACCTTACCCAAAATATATGCTATAATGCCCTATTGGTAACTAGAGGGAATATATAATTTTAATAAAAAGAAAACCTATTGTTTAAATCAAGTTTTTAATGTTAAGCATATATTTTTAAAATTATTTTAAAATCTTTTTCATTTTTTTTTTCCATGTCACTTTTTATACAAAAAAAATAATAACAATCCTGAAATCTTGCATTTTTAAATCAACCACTGAACATTCACAATAGATTGACATTTCCTGTTCTGTAGAGATTGCTTTTTATAAGTCATCTTAGTATAATCGCAGGCAGTTACAATGAATGCTAATACCTCTGTTTTAAAGCTGGAGACATATAACACAGGATCACAACATTGAGAATAGGCGATGAAAACAGCCTCCCCCCCCCCATCCCATCCTGCAGAGTGACTACTGCACATGACACAGAGCATGCACACAACATTCACCCATAGATGTCAACAGGTCGTTTTCTGCCTTTTTTTTTATATATCCAGTTGCCTATAAAGCAAGGAAAGAGGGCAGCCCCTTTAATCATGTAAACAAATTGGGAAAAAAGATAGTTAGTTAAAATTTTAATAAGAAATAGTAACAATAAGAATAATAACCAATCTCCTGCTACAGAGACAAACTGTATGCCATACAATTTACATTCACGGGCCCCTAATGACTTCTTTTTCTATATACTATTTGTAAAAATCATGGGTTGGGTTGGCACATTTGAGTAACAGGCTTGGCCACACATACGGTGAAATTTGCCATTGTATTGGCTAAACGAAGAATTGGAGCTGTGCTGTACTCCAGCATTCAAGAGGGAATTCCACAGAGATTAAAGAGCACAACTCCTTTAAAGTCTTGCATTAATAAGTTGCTTCTTCATACATTTCTGTTAGATCATGCAAATCAACAATTTTTAAGTGAAATTTTGTTTTAAAAAAAATGCTTCTTTATTGGGAGCGTTGTTTGTAGAAAGATGGCCATGAGAAACTAAAGCTTTATCTCAACATTTTCTCAGGTTCCCTGCCAACTCCTGCCAGCAACTAGACACTGGTCCCATGCCTGGAATCTCTCTCCTGTACATGAGCGGACAGAAGATGCAGAAGGATTCAGTGAATAAACCAACACAGTGCACTTTTGCTTCTGACAGGGAGAGCTCCAAAGCTAGAGCCGGCTCCTCTCAGCCTCCCGCTGATCGCACCTGTAGCCAAGACTCATCGACAGTGAAGGCCCTGCTGACACCATTAAACTTAGGGACTTCTCCTCCACAGAAAGCCGTGCAACAGACCTCTCTCAATTTTAAAATACAGACTAGCTGGCAGTCAGACCTTTCTCCTCCAGGGGATAGAATGGTGGCTTTCCCAGAGTACCTGGAAGATGAAGGCTACATGTCTGCATTAAAGTTCCCTTTTTAAGCAGAGGCTCAAGATCCTTTACTTCTTTCCCTTCAGTCAGTCTTATCAAACGGAGCCCAAAGATCCAAGATGAAGTCAATATAGAAGCGGTGAACTTTAACATCTACCCAACTTTGCCAGCTTCTGACCCCCCTGACATAGTTACCAGATTCCAGACGTCTGAGAAAGCTGTGTCTGATAACACTTTGAAAGACATGTTATTTGCTATTAGAAGCTCTTTCCATAGAGACTTTACTAAAATGTTCCTATCCTTACAGGCCTCTCTTACTGAGATTAGAGATATAGTCTCTCATGTGGAAAACTAAAGGACCAATTTTGCAACCGCTCATAACGAGCTAGTGGATTCTCACAACTATTTGGAAGAAAAAGTACCCATCTTACCAGCTAAAGTGATAGACTCTGAAGACAAAGATCGGAGGAATAACGTTAAGTTCAGAGACATCCCTGAGAATTTTCTGAGCTCAGATCTGAAGCCCTATATACCATATCCCCAACAGGGATTTTTAAAAATGTTTGCAAGTTGGTGAATTTCTTAACACTAAACAATTCAATATACTTTCCATTCATTCTACCATCCTTCATCATTTTGACAAACTAATAACAAATACCGGAGGAATATCCCTTTTTTTTCAGAAACTTTGGGTCTCAAAACTACGATAATAAGACTCCTGCCATGGATCTACCAGGGCCGGAGTTAGGGGGGCAAACTGGGCAATTGCCCAGGGCCCCTATCCTTTTAGGGCCCCCTGACCACTAAGGCAGCCATAGCGGCTGCTACAGTCTCGAGGCCTAACATTTATGGGCCCGGGCGGCAAAGGCCCCCTTATGCCCGGTGGCGTCACTAGCACCCCTCCGGTGCTAGCGACAGCCACATTGAATTGAATACTATAGGCTGCAGGCCAGGTTAGGCCTGCAGGTAATAAGGTGCTGGGAAGAATCCCTGTGCAGGCTGGCGTGATGACATCACTGCATCACGCTGGCTTGCACAGGGGTCCGGCCAGAGGCTGTGATGCAGCTCTGTCTGTCGCGGGCAAGGTGAGTCCAATTTTGTTTTTGGGCTGCGTTGCACTATATACAAGGAGGGAGGTTTCGGTGTGGCACTATATACAGGGGGGGGGGTTGCTGTGTGGCAATATATTGGGGGGTTGCTGTGTGACTATATACAGGAGGGGTTAGTAACACTATATACAAAGAGGGGGGTTACTGTGTGGTACTATATACAGGGGGGTTGCTGTGTGGCACTATATACAGGGAGGGTTAGTGGCACTATATACAAGGAGGGGCTTCCTGTGTGGTACTATATAGTAAAAGCTCTCTTCTCACAGCTACCGGAGGTAGCTGAGTGCTGGGAGCAGACCTGCTCGAGTGGGCAGGGCTCGAAATTAAAATCGATCCTGCCCATGTAACCCATCAGATGCGGCAGGCAATAGCGACCACCACATCTGAGCGGTTTTGGTGGGAGGGGGCTCCCTGTCTCACCCCACCGGAACACCCGCAATGCGATTTCAGGGTGCCAATGGTTTCTATGGCAGCTGGGGGCCTAACAAAGGCTCCCAGGTCTGCCTCTAGTAAATGCTTGTTAGACCATACCAGAGGCAATAATCCACTTCAATACAGTATAAGTATTGCAGTGTATTATAAAAGCGATCAAATGATCACATAGTGAAGTCCCCTGGTGGGACTAAAAACAAAAGTTAAAAAAAGTTTAAGAAAGTTAATAATAAATAAATAAAAATCCCAAGTAAATAAAAATTAAAACCCCACTTTTTCCCCATATTTGGTATCGCCACATCAGTAACGACCCCAACTATAAAGCTATTACATTATTTAATCCGCATGGTGAACGCCATCAAAAATAAAATAATAAAAAACAATGCCAGAATTGCTGTTTTCTGTTAATACTGCCTTCAAAATTTTTTTATCAAAAATGATCAAAAAGTTGAATGTACTCCAAAATGGTAACAATAAAAACTACAAGTCATCCCACAAAAAAAAAGCCCTCATAAAGCTGCATCGGCGAAAAATAAAAAAGTTGTGGCTCTTATAATATCGCAAAGCACAAAAACAAATAATTTTGAAAAAAAAGTGTTTTTACCGTGTAAAAGAGGTAAAACAAAAGAAAACTATATACATTTGGTATTGTTGCAATTGTAACGACCCACTGAATAAAGTTATTATGTTATTTATACCACATGGTAAACTACGTAAACTTAGGATGAAAAAAGAGAGGCAAAATTGCTGTTTTTTTTCTATTCCCCCAAAAAATTTTTTATAAAAGTTCATCAATAAATTATATTTACCCCAAAAATGGTGCTATTAAAAAATACAACTTGTCCCGCAAAAAAACAAGACCTTATACAGCTATGTCGATGCAAAAATAAATACGTTATAGCTCTTTGATTGCGACGATTGAAAAACTTAAAAAATAGCTTGGTCATTAGGGCATCAAATAGTCTGGTCACTAAGGGGTTGAAGAAGTTATCCACTTAGAATTCTGCTGCTGCAGCAATCAGTGGGGGAATCTGCAAACAAATGTTAAATTTTTCTGCAGCGCCACCTCAGGGGAAATAAGGCATTACATGGTGTCATTGAAATTAATGGGTTGTCTGTATAATGCACAAACATGCTGGGTCCTCCAAAGAGGGAGAGAGAGAAGCTCTTTGTAGATGATCGAAGTCTCAAATGAAGAATCCCTCTCTTAATTTAGAATGCCCTACAAGGATTTTTGAAAATAGTTTTAATAAACCAGACAGTCCCATTTAATGTTACTAATGCTGCAGCACACAGTCTATTAGTTTAACAAGCAGCAATATATTGCTGAGTAAATTGGCTACAGTAATAAAAAGGAAGTACAATGAAATTAGTTCTTGTAGTAGCTTTGCTTTCACAGAACTGAAAATACTGGCATTAAAGAGAAAAGATAGCCCTGCCAAAACAATTAAAGTACAATAAATTATATCTAGTTGGATGAACTCTTATTATCATTCACAACAAACATGTGTTTTGTCTTGGGCTCTTAAACACTATTTATAATTCCAAAATGTCAGGATCACTTTGTAATTAAATATTTAAGGATTTACTAAGTCTCTTCCTCTTGTACTAGAGAGTTATAAAATCTCCTGTGTTCCCAATATCCCAATTATACATTTTCATGAGACTTTTCAATACACAAATTACCAGTCATATATTTTCTTTTGTTTCAAAGCCAGAACTTTCATTAGAGTTTTTATTAGAAGATGACAGGTGCTTTACAGAGATTTCAATCTCATGCTTCTATGAAACTTCTTTCATGCTTACATCCTAGAAATTTGCCAACTGTAATTTTAACATGAGTAAGTTTTGATACATATTTAACCCTCTAAAGGGGCTGTACCACCATTAAATATTAATATTTTAAAAAATAATCCAGTGAAGAGTTATGCCATTTACTTACATAGTATGGCCCCACCTGGTGTTCGAAGTGTATAGCAATGTGCACGACCACCTAATAAGCTGAGTGCTGCTGGACACGCAATCTCATTCACCTTCTCCACAGCTAGTTCTCTGCATAGTGATCCTCTGTTCACTGCAAAGCAGTCAATAGAAATAACTTTCTTCCTTGCTTGTCAGGGAAGGAGCAGAGCCTCTGCAGAAGCATTGCAGTATAGCTGAGGAGGACTTGAAGGGACTGCCAAAGGGGAAAGGAAATTGATTCTGCTCAAAACTCACCCACATCAGCACAGATTAGCAGCAGCATTAAGGTGGTCACAGGGAAGCAAAAAAAGATGAGAAAAATATTTTAAAATTTTAGGAACACTGCAAATTACTTTAAAACAGCTATTAACAGCATTTATAGGCTTTTATTAAGAAAATTAATCTTGTGATAACCCCTTAAACAACGGTATATTTTGGGCCTTCAGTACCAACCGATTTATTTTTTTTCGTGTATTACTCCAGGATCCATAACGTATGTATTTTTTTTCCTTAAATATGCTGTATGATCGCTTGCTTTTTGTTCAGTTGTAGTATTTATTGCCCGCATTTTGGAATAAAAATAGACTTTTTTTCCCTGAAAAATTTTTTTATTAGATTTTTTTGGCAGAGGCTTTTTTATTTTATTAATGTTTTTTGAACATAATTTAGATTTTTTTTCCCCATTAGGGGACTAAAAGCTAAGATCATTTGATCGTTGGTATAATGCTTTGGAATACTAAGTATTTCAAAGCATTGTTGTCTGTTAGTATTACTATGACATGGCCTTAACCTATGACGGACCTGGTGGCCTGTGTAAGTCTCCCGGCTGCCATGGCCACCCATTGACACTCAGCAGGGCACCAATGGACTGACAAAGGGAGCCCCCTCTCTCTGTCTAACTCTTAGATGCCACGTTCCATAAAGGCAGTGGCATCTAAGGGTTAAGATGGCCTGTTTCAAAGAGAACTCCAATCACAGACATTGCAGCATGATGTCGGCTGTGCATTACATCCCAATATGTTCTATTGCGGTAAGAACATCACAATTAGGACATAATAACACATCCTTTTTCGATAAGGGGTGAAGTTGGGTGGATTTAAAAAAAAAAAAAAAAAACGAAATACAGTTGTAGATGATAAAAAAGGATTATAAAAAATGACTTGCGCTTTTTTCAAGAAACAGCGCCACGTCTGCCCATGGGCTGTGTCTGGCATTGCAGTTCAGCTTCATTCATTGAATAGGAATGAGATACAATACCAGGCACAGCTCACAGACAGACAGTAAGAAATTATTTGTCTTATGTCAGATAGTATGATTGCAATAATTTTCCTGTGTGATGCCACCTTCTGCTGTCTGTGCTTGTCAATAAAATTGCATCACTTTCAGTCTCGATGACCATGGAGTCTAGTTTCCAGACAGAGCTAGCACTTGTGGTGACAGAGAATAATACCAATAGGGCCATTAAATGATACCATTTTTGCTAAGGGCAGCTGCCACTAAGATGAGCTTACTAAACCGGATGAGCACTGTGCCGGTTCGTTTAAGATCAACATACCTCGGAAAGCCAAGAAAGTGGTGTAGCGGCTCAATACAAAGTCTATGAGCCCATACACCGCTCGCTTGACTTTCCGAGGAAAGGCGATCAGAAACGAAGCGACACAGCGGCCACCCGAGCACTTCTGGTGCTTCGTCGTATCGATCGTTGTGGGTCTTAGTGCTCGGACCCCCACCGATCTAAACTTCTCTCATGTCACTGTGACATGTCAAAAGTTTTTTAAAAGTTTAGTTACCCTTTGACTACAGCATATGCTAATTACTCTGCAATCTGGCCTGATTGACCAAGAGGCATCACATGGTCACGGCTATGGTAATTGTATGCCAAAAGGAGTCACAGTCGGGGACAATATGGTGCCTTTCTGCAAATTAAACATAATTAGCATAGGATACACTCTTTTGAATTGCAGATATTCAATACTGTGATTTACCTTATAGATATTCTTTATTGAAGGGTTGAAGGGTCTAATAAAATAAAAAACTTGCAAGATTTTCCTTAATTAACCAAATCTTCCAAAAAACTCTAAAATGGGTGAACTAAATGGACATACTAGCTCTTATGTGCCATCAAATTCCATTATTCAATGTGTCTACGTTCAAATACAAATTTGTTCTAAAATGTGTTTTGCATCATTCATGAGTTTCTTATCAAAATATTAGGAATGTGTGTTCTAGATACTAACATAATATCTTTTAGAAAAGATAATTTTTAATTTTATTGTAAGATGCTGTAGTCCTTGTATATTTTTAGATTTTGATGTTACATAGTTTTATAAACTGTACTTGTAAGCATGACTACTGAGCTTCTAATAATATGCCAAAGTAAATCTAGGTTATAATGTATGACTGATTAAAGTGATGAACGGCGGGCCTGTTTTTTTTTCTTTTCAGGTTGGGTGTGTCATTTTTATGACGACAAATTTAACCTTTAAAATAGATTATTTATTATTCACGTTAAGTATTTCTATAGCAATGAATAATTCAAATAACCCCTTGAGAGTCTGGTAAAGGAACACTGCTACTTTATAAATCAAAAATAAAAAGTAAAATATGATACACATGTGGAGGGAAATAAGAAATGGAAAATGTATCATTACTTTCCATATACTTATGTGAATATTTTCTTTCAAATAATTACATGAATGGCAAGCTTATGAAGAACACTTTTTTGCTCAAAACATCTGTCTTGAGAGGATTGCAAGATTTGGAATATACACCCTCTGGTGGATGGCCCTAGAAAAAAATATGAAGAATATATATTAAGGAAACATGACAAGGAAAATATATTTATTTTATAGAAGTGCACCAAATATTACTATTTCATGTAATTTATTTAATAGATATTTGATGGACACAGATGAATCTATAGGTAATGGAAATATGACATATCTATCTATCTATCTATCTATCTATCTATCTATCTATCTATCTATCTATCTATCTATCTATCTATCTATCTATCTATCTATCTATCTGTCAATAAATAAGTCCACCGTCCAGCAGCACCAGTGAGAGCTATGGATGGGTGCACGCCCCAATTTAATTCATTTGTATACAAGAATAGGCAGCACTCCAATTGAAAGTGAAAAAGTTTTTTTCTTTATACGCCCTGGTGCGATGTTTCGGCTCTAATACTGGCTTGAGAAAGGCTCTAGTATTAGAGCCGAAATGTCGCACCAGGGCGAATAAAGAAAACAACTTTTTCACTTTCAATTGGAGTACTGCCTGCCTATTCTTGTATATCTATCTATCTATCTATCTATCTATCTATCTATCTATCTATCTATCTATCTATCTATCTATCTATCTATCTATCTATCTATCTATCTATCTATCTATCTATCTAACCTATCTATCTATCTATCTAACCTATCTATCTATCTATCTATCTATCTATCTATCTATCTATCTATCTATCTATCTATCTATCTATCTATCTATCTAGTTCCACTTTCCCGAAACTTGAACAGCTCCAATCTGGAGTGTTACGGTCTTGTACCAGTGATGTGTATTCTTGAAGTCGCAATCCATTTGGTACTGGCTAACCTTGTTGTGCGGAGTCTAAAGGATCCCCTGGTTTTCACCTTAGACCCCCACAAAGGGGTTTAGACTTCGATGCAGGAAAATCGAAAATCCCCATTTCGCGGTTCCCAAAAAAAGTCATGAATTGGTGGCCGTAGTGCTAATGCAGGAGTAGCGCAGTCAGGAGGCTTCACCAGGATAGCAGTCAGAAAGCGAAGGAACAGGGGACAAGACGATAGCATAGTCCGGAACGTAGCCACGGGTCAGAACCAGTAGACAAACCGGTACCAGGCAGATAATCCAAAGGATGAGGCAGGAGCGAGGTCTATTACAGGGTCTGGGTCAGAATCAGGACCAAGCAGTAGTCAATAGCAACACATAGGAAAATAATCCGGGAAAGGTATGTACCGTCACAACCAGGCAATTTATGGTAGGATGAGGTCCCTTTAAACAGACTGGTTTCATCTTCTGGCACCGATTGTGCTACACAGTGGCATCCTGTTTCCAAAGCAATCAGGAGGTATATAGCAGCACTGCAGCAGAAGCTGGAAGTGGGGAAGGCAAGACAAGAAGCTTCCAGTTGCTTAGCAACCGGACGTAACCATTGGGAGGAACTGTGGGTGCTCGTTGGGACATCGTGCCGGATCCAGATGAGTTGAGTAACATGGGGATCAGCACACAACTTAATTGACACATTTATGCCGACCCTTTATTGTAGCAATAAAGTCAATTAAAAATTTCACTTTACGGTGTTTTTTGTTTTTTTATCTATCATACATGGTGCAGAACAAAAATTGTCACAATTCCCCATTGTGTCTGTTACTTGCAAAGTTGGAATGGTCCACCAAACCTTCCAGTGTGCCAAGGCTTTGATACAATAATGGAATACTACTGCAACTACTGCTACTACTACTACTACTACTACTACTACTACTAATACTGCTACTACTACAACTACTAGGACTACTGCTGCTACTACTACTACTACAACTACTAGGACTACTGCTGCTGCTACTACTACTACTACTACTACTACTACTACTACTGCTACTACTACAACTACTAGGACTACTGCTACTACTACTACTGCTACTACTACTACTAATACTGCTACTACTTTTGCTATGACTACTGCTACTACTACTGTAATGACGGGGTAGGGAGACAGACAGGTGAGCCCTAATCTACCTGCCACTCAGTCCCTGCCTACTTGCACGACCCGTCCTAGGCGACGGCGTACAACTTGTGCGACGGTCCCTACGCTCAATACGTGCACAACAGACAAACAGAAAAGGGTACACAGAAGCTAAGGGAAAAGGGGCATTTGCCCACGGCAACACCGTGAGCAACAAGAGTAGTGAACGAGCCGAGTCAAACCAGGAGTGTACGAGGTACCAAACGAGAGCAGGAGCGTAGTCAGTAAAGCCAGGGTAAATTTGAAGCAGAGGTCAATAGTACTAGCAGGACAGCAGAGCCAGGAAATTAAGGAATAAATAGACCGAGGGCGGGAGCTAACTCCGTCTGGCCAGTCTGTGATAGGTTCTCCCACTCCTCAACCTACCAGCCTGAGTGGTAGCAGATCGAGTCACTCTATCAGACCTGGGAACAGATGCAGACTGATTAACCACGGGCGTCGACACAGAAGCTGTGTCTGGCAAATCCTTTACTACTACTACTACTACTACTACTACTACTACTACTACTACTACTACTGCAGCTACTACTACAACTACTACTAGTACTACTGCTATCTGCAGAGAAAGTAATAGAGGGAGATGATATATTATTTTTTTTTTTTACCTTGGCTAGATTAAAGATGAAAAAGTACAAATGTTTTTTTTTTGTACATTTCGGAGATTCGTGACAATAAATTAATGAACTAAAAAATAAGGTGGTCTATGCCAATAACACAGGGTACCTGGTTCCTCCAACAATCCCAAAATATAGTGATCAGTCAACTGGTATTTTAAAAATGTAGCTGTACTGTATGAGTTTCTCAGTTAGGGGAATTAGGTTGTAGTGATTTTGGGTAATAAATGTTAAACAGAGCAAATCTGTTTGCCTTCAGTGGTGAGGCCTAGTAACATGTTGATGCCAATCACTGGTTCATGCTGTAGCTACAGTATGGTTTTCAGTAGTGGGGGAATTAAGGACCATATAATTATAGAATGACATACGTAATTTATGCTATATAAGACCTCATGTACACAGTGAAGCCATGCGCACAGAGCCTGTATGATGGCACAGGAAGTCCCTACAGTTACATATTATAGAGCCATATGGACACCGTCTGCTACCGTATGGTGCTTCAATGTGGCACTGTATTCCCCCTGAAAGCAATGCTTGTAATTGAGAATACCTTCGTAACACTGCAGGTTTTTTTTATCATGGATTCCTACAGAAAAAATTCTGTGTAAAATAAGCGGCGGACAGGAGTACAAGATGGGCTTATAGCAGTCTATGGTTGGTTATGGATCCTTACAACACAGCCTTTAATGTATTAAAAAGTAGAACAGAACCAAGTCATGAACCACAGAGGTCAGGGATAGACAGCAACCTGTTACACAATCTTACATCCTGAGTTATTCATGTGGGTTTCATTGTAAGAGGATTTAACATTTTCACGCAATTCGTAATTCCTCACCTACATATCTGTAATTATTTTTTTTACTGCTGCGTGAAGACGTCTTATGACACATTCATTCAGACATATAGTACGTGAGAGGGATCAGAGAAGTGCGTAATTTGTAAGATATCAGCATGTTACACAATAGAAGCTATTGCAATTAAGCCAGTTGAAATACTTTAATCTAAAATCCTCTTTCTGCTTTGAGAACCTCGTCCTAGTTTTCCAAAAAGTGAAACTGTTGCCACATTCCTTCTTAGCTTTCAAAGAGCTTGAGATATTTGTTAATCTGCATTCCTTGTCTGATCATTCTCAATAGGCCAATATGCATTCAAATGCTATTCTCCTTTATTCTGTAGATATGAAATCACACTGAAGTATTTATCTGTTTATTTCCCATTGAGAAAGTATTCTGCACCACTGTACAGAGATTATAATAATTGAGTTCTGTTGTACCCTGCAAAATAAAAGGTTCTTCCTAGCACATGGGGCTCTGTAATCTTATTTATGCAGGTTTTCTTTTTGCAACTCTTATTGAACTAAATATCCAATGAATAACATTTTAAGCCCATGGTGATCGCAAAGTGTTTGGTGTGTTTGTGATTGAGAGCTGCTACGCCACTGCAACGGCCGGGATCTGAGAAAACTCAGATCTTGGCAATTTAACTCTTTTGATACCACAATCAATCGAGATGATGGCATAACAAGAGAGGGGGGATGTACCTTGTAGCTGATCGGCAGATGACGGGGATGACGGGCCCCCAGGGCTGTCCTGTGTAATCCCCTATTGCACAGGCAATATATACATTATATATTAGATCAATTTAAAACATAATAATTTTGGGTGTTCAGAGAACTACAGAAAAAAACACATTAAAATATATATATGAAATACTTACTTGAATTCAACAAACAAAAATAAAATACACCCTGAAACGCAAAAAAATAAGATTGAACACAGCAACATTAGTGTAAAAAATAAAAAAGTTATGGCTCTCGGAATGCAGTGAGGCAAAATCGAAAAAATCTCTTGGGTCCTCAAGGTGAAAATGAGCTGCGTCCTTAAAAGGGTTAATATTATCAGAGTATTCAGTGCTTCACTCCAATTAAAAATAGCTTATTTGCAATATATTTTTAAATGAAAATAGTTAAGTGTTTGTCTCAACAAGACAAATCCTTTCAAAAAGGAAGCCGCCCCAGGCAACCACAGTAGTTCTGTCTTCTGAAACCGCTGGTGATTGACTGTAAGGCTGGGTTCACACGACCTATTTTCAGACGTAAACGAGGCGTAATATGCCTCGTTTTACGTCTGAAAATACGGCTACAATACGTCGGCAAACATCTGCCCATTCATTTGAATGGGTTTGCCGACGTACTGTGCCGACGACCTGTCATTTACGCGTCGTCGTTTGACAGCTGTCAAACGACGACGCGTAATTTGACTGCCTCGGCAAAGTAGTGCAGGGCACTTCTTTGCAATGTAATTTGAGCCGTTCTTCATTGAAGTCAATGAAGAGCAGCTCAAGATTACGAGCTTCAAAGACGCCTCGCATAATACGAGGAGGAGCTTTTACTCCTGAAAACAGTCTGTCTTTTCAGACGTAAAAGACAGTTCACGTGTGCACATACCCTTATTGTTCCAACCGGCCATATGTTTCTCCGACTGCGGCCACTTGATGGGGAATGTAGTATTACACAATGTCCATTTAAATGATATCATGGTCGTACCAAGTTCATACGAGCGGTAGGTACACACTGCTTCTTTAAATGCAGTTCATACATTAAATAATTAAAACTTGACCATAAATTTTAAGTAATTTTCTTAGCAGAATTACAGCTGTTTTCCAGGACCTAACAGAAATATTTAACGTTTTCCCAGTTGGATTTTGAAGATAAATGCCATTAAATCTTAAACACAGTAAGCCTCATGTATTAAGTTTGCTATGACTCAAAAATGAAAACAAAAATACATCAGAAAATATGACCGGTAGTTTGTACATCATATTTACAAACACATTACTCCATTTATTTTACTTTAGATACTAAGAGCCTTAACAGTTTTTAAACAGAGAGCATGGCTAAGACTCTGTTCACATCTGCGTCGGAGGCTCTATTTGGAGCCTCCGTCACAGATCCCGTCATTTTTGCTGGACAAAATAGTGCAGCATGCATCGCTATTTTGTCTAGCAAATAACAGAAACCTGATAGGACCCATTGAATTCGCTGTTAAGGTGCTATTGGTTTTCATCATGCAATGGATCTGCCGATTCCGTTTTTTCTAGTTTCAACAAAAAACAGAACGCAGATGTGAACATAGCCTAAGCAGTTGCTGTACATGTATGGATGTTTTTTGTTTGTGTTCATGTGAGACTTGCTAGAGTTGTGAACAAATGTATTTAGTCTTATGACATGTTCATTAATAACTAGCAGGTTCATGGGCGCTGGTATAAATATAAATGCGTCGTACAAAAAACACGGTTGAAACATGATCCCTTGTATATGATGTTTCTCACACCCTTAGGTCTCAATCTCCTGAAACTGCAAGTGATGTAAGGACTATTTAGTATTAGACTGCCATTGAAAAACTTATCGCAGATGCTGGAATAAGAGCGCAACGCTATAGGACCCCTATAGTTTTTATAACAGTTGCACAGTCTGCATTCAAGCACAGTAGAGCACAGAATTGGAAATTTTCCACAATAAAATGAGTTTACAAGTATTCACTTTGACCTAGCTATGAACTAAATAAAATAATTATAATCATCATCATAATTATTGTTACTATAATTATTGTTATTAATATTATTATTAATTGTCATCATCATGTGCACATGACACATACCTACAGAGTCATCTAATTCTTCTGACTCACCCTATCTATAAGTATGGAGACATATGTGAGGGCAATCTGCACACTCACTGATATAGGCACATCTGGATGTAGGAGAACCCGTTCAGTCTCCTGTCTATAAAGATAAAACTGTATGATAACTCATCATTATGCCATAAATGACATTGGTCCCTTTGGGTTGACACACTGACTCAAACCCATAAATAACCTCAGTATCACTGGGTATTAAAATGATGTACAAAAAGTGGCCATGCATCCAGATAAGTACTTAATAAATGAACACTGGTAATGTTTAGTGGATATATGTACAATATATGCACCTTGGAACTAGCCTCGGACTGGGGTTCCTTGGGCCTACCAGAGGAGAAGATTCTGAGGGCTCATCCTCCATCTATAAAGAACATGTACATGTCCACTTTTCATTTCATCATAGTCCTTGTTGTTATCATTGTACACACAGGATATATAATAAGTGAGGTCCCTTAGGTAATTTGTGAATCATCTCATAAGAAATAGACCCTAGTGGCAAGTCATTGGATCCAAAGAGCTCCAAATGAAGTTGCCTTCTGCTGGACATTTAAGGCCCATTATTGTGATGGAGTTGGGTCCACCGGAGGATCCTCTGGTTCCTTGGTGGGCCAGTCTGACCCTGTTTGGAACCCATGCACTTAAGCCTTTCTTTTTAAAGGGTTTTTTCCACATTAGACATTTATGGCAAAACCACAAAAACCTGTTCTGCCAGGTGCCCTCGTTCTGCCAGGGGAATCAGCCGTTGTCTGCCACATTTAACTTGCGAGTAAATGGAGTGGTGGCTGTGCCTGAGCACATTTATCTCCATTCAAGTCTAGGGCCCCATTCACACGGCGTGTATTTGACATGATTTAAGCTCCCCATAGACATCAATGAGAAAACGCACCATTAGTGCATACAACGGGTTTTCTTTAGACGCGCGTGTTTAATAAAAGGCGTTGCGTAAAAAAAAAGCGTATGGGCAATTGTTTGGCGGGTATAATGCACCGAAAACGCACCTGATTCTCATAGTCAATGGGAGTCCTAATTACGCAACAAAAAAAGTGCTGAAAGCGCGCACAAAACACAACGAAAACGTGTCAAAAACGGCTGTATTTTGAAAAGCGCTTTACAAAAATGGTAGCGTTTTTGACACGTTTATATGTCATGTTTTTTTAGCGCTGTGTGAACAAGGCCTTGGGGAGTTAAGAAAACTCAGTGCTCAGCACTCAATGTTCATCTTTTTAGTGAGTAAACTAATATTATATTATAAATTATTTGCTGTTGCCTATATAACGGCAGCATATTGTGCAGTGCTGTACAGAGATTGTCACTATTCACATCAGTCCCTGTCCACAAAAGAGCTCACAATCCAATTTTCCTATTAGATACACACACCGTTGTGCCAATCTCGGTGGCACTAGGAAAAATCCACGCAAATACAGGTCAGACAAACTCTCTGCAGATGCTGTCCTTTGTTGAAATTGAACCCAGGACCCCAGTGACGTAGGGCACTGAGCCACCGTGCTGCCCTTAAACTATGAAACTATGTGTCATTTGGTGTTAATGATGTTAATAATGAAGAAGCCAGTACATTTCTTAGATTTGGGGTTCCTTTGGAACCTGGTCAGGGGTTCCCCAGAAGGCAGCAGCAGCAAGAGATGGCAAATCTGTAATAGGGAGGTGAGACCTATTGCAGCCGACTCATAAATCATAGAGATACAGTCAGCACTCAAGTATGGTGGAGATAAAAGGATGTGTTTATTTACTCATGTAGCGACGTTTCAGCTCGCTCACTGGGGCTTTATTCAAGCGTGCTCAAATGTTTGGCAAGAGGACAAGCAAAACAGTCTAAACATCAGGGCCAGAATATATCATTATAAGATGCTTTACCCACCTTTACGCCAGCTTTCTTAGAGGTAAGAATAGGAGAAGGCGTTCCCTGGGAGTGAACATAAACTATATGGTCAAAAGTATTGGGACAGACCTCTTAAAGATACTCTGTCATCTGTTTACAACTGCCCTATCTCCTACATAATGTAATAGGCGCTTTGGTGTAGATAACTACTGTTTTTTGTTTTGTTTTTAAAACGTTTATTTTTTGCAAAGTTATGAAGATTTTAAGACTTTTGCAAATTTGTTCTTAATGCCCAAATGGGCGTTTTTTAAAAACATTTGAGACCAAGTGTAAAGAAAAGTGTATGACGCTCACCAATCAGCGTCATACACTTCTCTTCATTCATGTCCAGCTGTACTCACAGCACAGGTGATCTCCCGAGATCACGCTGTGCCGTCACTTACTCCGACAGTAACTTCACCAGAGCGTCGGGAGAATGACCAGACATCACTTCCTGGCAACAGTGAGTGGTATTTTTGTAAAGTGGAAGCGTTTAGAAACCACAGCAACTCGTAAATTAAAGAGCGGGTTCGCAGAGTGCTGAGGCGCATAGTTCATAAAAGTCGCCAAGCTCTGCTGACTCAATAACTGCAGAGTTCCGAATCTCCTCTGACATTAACATCCGTACAAAAACCGTGCGCCGGCAGCTTTATGGCATGGGTTTCCATAGCTGAGCAGCTGCATGCAAGCCTTATATCACCTAGCACAATGCCAAGTGTCGGATAAACTGGTGTAAAGCACGTCCCCACTGGACTCTGGAGCAATAGAAACACGTTATGTGCAGGGACGAATCACTGTCAGCTTGATGGAGGAGTCTGGGTTTGGCAAATGCCAGGAGAACGTTACCTGCCTGTCTACATTGTGCCAACTGTAAAGTTTGGTGGAGGAAAATTAATGCTATGGGGTTGTTTTTGGGGTTGGCCTAGGTCTCTTAGTCCAGTGAAGGGAACTCTTAATACTTCAGCATACCAAGATATTTTGGACAATTGAATGCTTCCAACATTGTGGGGACAGTTTGGCGAAGGCCCTTTTCTGTTCCAGCATGACTGTTCCCCAGTGCACAAGGTCCATAAAGGCAAGGTTGGGTTAGTTTCGTGTGGAAGAACTTGACTGGTCCACACAGAGCCCTGACCTCAACCCTATCGAACACCTTTAGGATGAACTAGAACGGAGATTGCGAGCCAGACCCTCTCGTCCAACATCAGTATCTGACATCACAAATGTTCTTCTGGATGAATGGGCAACAATTCCCACAGACACTCCAAAATCTCGTAGAAAGCCTTCCCAGAAAAGTGGAAGCTGTTTTAGCTGCAAGGGAGGGGTCATCTTCATATTAATGCCTATGGATTTATAATGGGATGTCATAAAAGCTCTTGTATGTGTAATATGTAGGGGTCCCAATACTTTTCTCCATATAGCTGCTTTAGACGACTGGAGAATCTTTTCATCTAAACTGTTAGTGAAATGTAGCACAGCACAAGTGCCTTTCCCCTTCCATACAACAAGTGGCATTACCTTAATGTCACCAGATTATAAAACCTCACCATGTTCCTGGCATAGACAGATGGCACTAGATACTACCTGCATGTTAATGCTAGATAAATAAAGAAAACAATAATAATAGAGACACATTTTTTCATCATCTTGGTTTCATTTCTAAGTAATCCTAAACATACACAAATAACAAACCACACCAATAAGGGTATGTTCACACGGCGGGGGTCCGTAACGGCTGAAATTACGGGGATGTTTCAGCCTGAAAACATCCCCGTAATTTCAGCCGTAGCGGCCTGTGCAGGCGCTTGAACGCCGCGTCAATTACGGCCGTAATTAGCGCTGCTATTCATTGGAGTCAATGAATAGCGGCTCCAATTACGGCCAAAGAAGTGACAGGTCACTTCTTCTACGCGGGCGTCTATTTACGCGCCGTCATTTGACAGCGGCGCGTAAATATACGCCTCGTGGGAACAGACAAACGTCTGCCCATTGCTTTCAATGGGCAGATGTTTGTCAGCGCTATTGAGGCGCTATTTTCAGACGTAATTCGGGGCAAAAACGCCCGAATTACGTCCGTAAATAGGCCGTGTGAACATACCCTAAAAGTAAAACATTTTTGTATACAAAAAAAAAACTGGCTTCATAGAGACAAAAAAAAGTAAATGAATACAGTAAAAGTCCATGATACAATCAGTTCATGTTCCTGGTCTTAATTTGGGCAGGCAAGAGGCGGTTTGGAAATTTACACTGGAAATGTTGATTAAGATCTCTAGTAAATGTCACTTATCAGTCAGGGAAGATTTCACTTTCCACTATTAACAAGTACATTCTGCCTACATCACTGATAATCATTAGTAAAAGATAGTCCTGATACAGCAGATCTGGTTCATACTGATAATGCAACAGCCATTTACTGGTGGAAGCACCAGAGGCTACGAACGCTCATGTAAACAGATGTCAATCACAGATGTCCAAAGGAGTATTCTGCTAATCGTTCATTATTTTGTCTCCATCTGTCATCGTCTGGAAGGTAAAGCTTAAACTATGTAACAATAATTACATTTCTGAAAAGTGAAAAAACATAAAGGGGAATCCTCATTGTCCTTTGTTCATACCGTCTAGAAGAAAACAAACTTAAAACATGAAAGAAAGTTGTTTCCTATATTTGAGACAGTTAAAGAGAGCAGGTAATTTTGTATGTAATTCATACTGAAACACCTGCAGGAAATTTGTGCATTTTAATCACGTGCTACATACATACAGAACATATTATCCAACGCTTCTATAAATGACTTATCTTCACTTGTGTCTAGCAGTAATGTTCTCCTTAATCCTTTGATAAATGCATCTAATTTCGCCCCTATGCTTTGCAACAACCTTGAAAACTATAGAAGGGTTGCTAATGAGATTCTCTTAAGGCTCCAATAGACATCAGAAGAAGGCTGTCTAAGGGTATGTTCACACGGCTTAATTTCGGCCATTTTTCGGACCGTAAAATGGCTGACAAATCAGAAGCAGAACGCCTCCAAACATCTGCCCAGTGATTTCAATGGGAAAACCGGCGTTCTGTTCTGACGGGCCTTTTTTTACGCGGCCGTTTTGAAAAACGGCCACGTAAAAAAACATCTGCGAAAAAGAAGTGCATGTCACTTCTTGAGACTTTTTTGGAGCCGTTTTTCATTGACTCTATAGAAAAACTACTCCAAAAACGGCCGCTAAAAACGCAGTGAAAAACGCGACTTTGAATAAAAAACGTCTGAAAATCAGAATCTGTTTCCCTTGAAAACAGCTCAGTTTTTTCTGATTTTTTTTTAGTAAGCGTGTGAACATACCCTTACTCCACATGGTAACAGCTTTGTGCTCACTGTTGTCACTATTATAGTATGGTGTCTCCATGTATGATATCTTCATTTACCATACGAGGGAATGTGCCAGCAGTATGTTAATAACCTTTCCCTATAGGTGTTGGCAGGTACACACTGCTATGTCACTACTTAGCTACTCCCAGGGAAAAAAAGATTTAAAAAAATGTAAGTCCGAAATGATGCATCAAATAAAAAAAATAAAAAGATTTATACCATAATATTCCATGTTACTTTTTTCAAGCACCATCATAACTAATGTCTCAGAACAGTTTCAAAACGATTCAATCTTCATAGGCGAAAAGGCTTCTTTACTGTGGTAATCATATTTGTTGCATGTGTTATGTGCGGATATTGTTGCGGATTCTGCTACAGATTCACTGCAGATTTAACAGCTTTTGCATTGATAAGCGTGATGTCCACAGTAAACATTTGAAAATTGACAGCATGATCTGATTTCCATGCAGAAGATGTTGAGCAGTATGTGGATGAGATTTTTTAAAATTTCATCTACTTGTCTGCAACAGTCTTCCGCTGCAGATTTTCTCCCTGCAAATCCGGACAGAAAATCTGCAATAAATCCGCTATGTGCACACGGGATGGAAATGCTGCAAATTTTCTGTGCGGAAATGCTGCAGATACAAAATCCTCACCGTAGGTCAATTTCCGCACTTGTTTTCAAATTTTTTTTTTCAAATCTCATCTAATTTGCTGCTACTGTAATTCCGGACGGAAAGTTTACCGCATTTCCACCCCGTGTGCAGGAAATGGTTTTAGCAGAATAAGTTGATCACTTCAAGAAAGGCTTTTAAATGATGATTTCTTGAAAGAATGTGTTGATCCAAACTGAACTCCATGTGGGGTCCTAAAATATTTTTGGGGGGGCAGATTGGCTAATCCCTTATGGGAGCTTTCGTCCTCCTCTGGATCAAATTTACACCCTTCCTTCCTTCCATCCACCTGGTCTCCCATGCCTTGGTTGAACTTCAAGGACCTATATCTTTTTAGATACGTAAAAGAGGAAATTAAGACATTTGGAGGGTCTTGGTGATTTTTTCTTTTCAAGCCCAGGACTCCAAATAAATAAAGTGCTGTAACATGTAAAGTTAGTCCATTATTCATAAACTAAATGGGCTTCAAATATATGTAAAAATACAACAGTATAATATATTAGAAGCAGAAATTGTAATTTCTCCAAAGAATGCACAAAATAACTGAAGCTGATAGAAATAAGTCAATCTTTACAAATTTTCTCCTTTTTTTAACTAATAGGAGTTGAAGTTGCTGAGAATCTTAAACCTGACAAATGCTCGGACTAAGAAAGGAAGACTGATACCATGATTTTAATAAAACTAATCCAAGCAAATGTCATACCCATTCATGAGTGAACCTATAAATGGTTAATTGTAAGATAGAGAAAAATACTTTTTTAGTCTTCAGTTCAGTTTGGCATGGAGCTCTAGAAAAACACAACACTGATAACATTGCTTTATTGTTCCTGTAGGTCCTAACCTCTACATGCTGCATCTGTATCTTCTGTCTTAAGAACCAGCTTTCTTTTCATCAAACACATTCCTGAAGTCAGCAGTAAAAGCACTGACAAGACAGAGCAGATTGATCCATTAACTCTCACTCACCGCTAACAGTTCTTTGGCTGAACCCAGAGTTTGCATTCCAGCAGTAAAGATTTGGTGTGGTGACTAAGACTTAGAGCTAGGAATACTTGGGAAATCCAAACTGGCTGGGGCAGGCTTTTATGCTATAAAGCCTCTCTTTTCAGACCAGGTTGCACTAATAAATTGGATAAAAACACTCTGATTAGGATCCAGG
Source organism: Rhinoderma darwinii (assembly GCF_050947455.1). Taxonomy (NCBI): domain Eukaryota; kingdom Metazoa; phylum Chordata; class Amphibia; order Anura; family Rhinodermatidae; genus Rhinoderma; species Rhinoderma darwinii. The sequence continues at coordinate 362,581,439 of NC_134690.1, read as the reverse complement.
CCAATACTTCACTTATATAACAAATCATGATTTGTACGTATAATAACAAAAGATACACTGATTGACGTACCATTAATAACACCAATACAAAGTAATACCATAGGAATACAAGATATAACAACATTAAACACAACATAAAGGACTTGCAGCTTCTGATACATTTTAATGCAGTTTTTTTTTTACTTCCACTAGAATGAAGACGAATAAAGGGGTTCTACCATTTTGAATGAATATTATTAATCTACTAGAGCACGTGTAGCATCTAACTTCAGAAAACTAACACACTGTTATAATCAAGCTCATCCAGAGGATAGTGGCTCATACATTGCTATTTATTTATGTATTCTGTCCATGTGGTTGTAGAAAAACTCCAGCAGACAAATTAAATTGTTTCCAATACTATTTTCCCGTATCCCACCTATAGCTTGCTGTTTAGAATACAATAATCCAGCTTCTCTTCGCGTCTTGATTATAGTTCCATTGATGTCTCATTGCCAAGGTATCACATAGGCAGGTGTGGTCAGATCACATATGTCAAAAGCTATAGTTATAAAGATCTTTCCAAATTGTGAGCCGAATGCTGTAGAGACACAGGCAGAGATCTAAGGCACACGAGAGGCTGCAGACTGTTCATGGTGCAGCAGCATGCATGACATGTGATTACAGTTGAAAATTAACATAGGAAAGTATGGTTTTCACTGGAGTGTCCCTTTAAAATATGTGAGAGGAGTTCTGCTCTTGGGGACCGAAATATAACAGTAAGAATATATTGCAAAGTGCTACAGAAAATTACAGCGCTACAGAACACATTGGGACTCAGTGTGAAACAACGATATGAGATGTCAGTAAGAACATGACAAAAGACCCAGAGCCACAATCTAGGGAACATTTAGGTGACTTCTATTGTAGTTTTAGCTCAGGACAGGGTTTTCTTATTCTTTCAAAGATGTTTCTAATAGAATCTTTAAGAAGTAGAATCAAGTATAATTTAGCCTGTGCAAAAGATGAGAAACTCAGCTGAGCCTCTAAAATCCTATATGTGTTGCTACTTCCATCCCTTCACAAGCATTTCCCTTACTGTACAAAAGTGTGTTATTATTAAGGGAAATGTGTATTTTACATGTAATAATTTAATTCAGATCATTTTTCTGTGTATTATCATGTGAATCCATTAAAAATATATAATTGCCAGCAAATACTACATGATGGGATAAAAAATAAGTATGTTTCATTAAATGTTAGACAATTCAGATTATGGTGGTTCTTTTTGACCTTCTACGGGTGATTATATGACATTTTTGTATTCTCTACATTGACAGTTACTTCAAAGGGAGTTACAATTCATATGTTAAAGATTTATATTTGTAATGACAAAGATGGAGAATGAAAAATATCTATGTTTTATTAGGATATGTGGGTCAATTCACAGACAACCAACTTTTGCTAAGTATAATACTTTTTCTTCACGGTAATTAATATGAGGTATTTCACAGGCTGCCTGTAATCCTCTCATACCCGACTGGAAGTCAAAACGTGAGAAAAAGAAAATGAATGTATGTTTTTTCTAGGTATAAGTTTCAAGATGTCCAATAATTTTTTTTTATGTGTTTAAGAGAATAGAACACGTATAATGTTAATTCTCACATTTTACCTGGTATGGTTGTCAAAAGAAGATGGTTACCAAGTGTAACTAGAAACATGCTGTGGTAGAACTTTTACCAAGTGAATAGTCAAAATCTCTTATTAGACGTGATTTGTTTTGCCCCAAAATTCCTCACCACCATGGCTGGCTACAGGTATTTATGGGTCCTTAGGCTATAGTCAAAGTGGGCGCACTGTCTACCCCACTTTTGGCTTAACAAGTGTAGAGAAATTTTATCCAGATTGCTATGAGCCCGCCAAGCCAAATAGGACCTGGCATTTGCTCAGATTTGCCAGGTGCTGACGCCAGCCCTGCCCACAAATATTTTAAAATTTGTTTAAAGCTTTGTTTGAACTTTGTCACTTCAACAATCTTTGCCAAGATCAAGTGCTAAACCCTTTCTTGCTAGCCCCCTGTAAAGTAACGAACTGACAGCCTGACCCTGTACTGTGACAGGGGCCTGAAGTAATCAGTTCACTGTCACTAAGAAACTTTAAACACAGCTCATATTGATATCAGGCGGTTGTTCGGGAACCCCATGACATCTTAAATGGGATATCCTGTGTAGAGGGCGCTCGGAGGCATACAGAGTAGCTGCTCTCCATGTCTGTGTATGCAGATCACTGGTAACAGTTATCTAAGGCTACTAAAGCTCTTTTACATGGGCAGATGATTGGCTGAACAAGCGCTTGGACGAGCGCTCTATCCAGAGCATTACACAGGGGAGTCATTTTGCTTGTTTGTCGGCTGATCGCATCTGTTATGCTGCCAATCGTTTGTCGACAGCATACCTCCCCACGTAAACAGGATATGCTGCCATCGATATGAAAACTGTGTGGGGACGAATGATTGTATTAACGATCGTTAGCCCCCGTATACGCACGATCATGTAAGTGGAGCAAACGAGAGCCGATTGACAAGCTGTTATTAACATTTGATTCTCGATAATGAGCACAAAATCTTCCCATGTAAAACCAACCTTACAATTAGATTACTGTTATAAAGTGATCTGTATATGGGGACAGAGGGTTCCTTGCGTTCCTTGATAACCTGTGCCCCCATAGTAAAAAATAAATACATTAATAAACAAATTTATAAATATAGTATATTGTAAAAATGAAATAAAATTAAATAAAATGAGAAAAAATAATAAGACAATGAAAAAAGTTAAAAAAATTAAAAAGCCCCTCTCCCCCTAAAAAAGTGCACCTCTCCAAAACCCACATCCAATATTTTACATTCTACATAACACTTATACTATAATACTTTACTACAACAAGCCATACAATAATTACCCCCGGCCATACATTTTTGGTTATTAGAACCCCGCCCTATCTGCTTTAGTGCCGTCACCAAAAACAATTCTGTGCTTAGATGATGATCATCCATGTAAAGAGGCTACCTATAAAGTAAAGAATGGGACACTTATTTGGCATCGCTATGCATAGAAAAATTAAAGGATACATTTTTGGGGTAAATATTATTTATTGAACAAACTACCTTAAAGAGGCTCTGTCACCACATTGCTTTATGCTAATTACTTTCTTAATGCCCAAGTGGGCGTGTTTTTACTTTAGACCAACTGGGTGTTGTACAGAGGAGTGTGCGACGCTGACCAATCAGCATCATGCACTTCTCTCCATTCATTTAGTCAGAGCATAGTGACAATGCGTTGTTTGCTATGTGCTGTCTTATACTGACATATTAACGTTACTGAAGTGTTTAGACAGTGAATAGACATTCCTTACAGCCAGGACGGGATGTCTGTTCACAATCCCTGCACTTCGTTAACGTTTGTTTGGTACTTACAACAGAGCAAAGTGTAATCTCGCTGTAACCTGTCATTTACAGCGAGATCTCGCGAGATTACACTTGCTCTGCTGTAAGTACCAAACAAACGTTAACGAAGTGCAGGGATTGTGAATAGACATCCCATCCTGGCTGGGAGGAATGTCTATTCACTGTCTAAACACTTCAGTAACATTAATATGTCAGTATAAGACAGCACATCGTGAACAACCCAGTGTCACTATGTACTGACTAAATGAATAGAGAGAAGTGCATGACGGTCATACACTCCTCTGTACAATGCCCACTTGGTCTAAGGTAAAAACATGCCCACTTGGGCATTAAGAAACTAATTAGCATAAAGCTAAAATCACTCCTAATGTGGTAAAAATAGATAGTTTTTCTAAATAAAAAGCACTGCTGTCGCCTACATTATAGCGCCCATCTACTTATGTAGGAGATAGGGCACTTATCATGTAGTGACAGAGTCTCTTTAAAACAGAACTTGAAAAAATCAGGACATTATTTTTTTCCTGTTTCTGACTAAATAAGACCTACAAAATTAATTGGTTTCAGCTCCAATTTTAAGTATTGAGAAAGCCCTATGTGTCTCGCAAAATGATAATTATAGCAAAGTCTTTCACTTATATTTTCTGATTTTACATATATGCACGAAAACGACACACAGTACACGGTATATTGTAAATAGTATTTGCAATATGCAATAAAATGGAAGCAGATACTGCAGTCACACATATAAAAAGACTTCACTAATATAAATTGTGCATGAAGAAATACTTTACTACAGTATATTAATAAAGCCTACATGCACTTTTGCGACATATTTTTATTAATTTAATATACCTAAAAAAATGTAAGCAACTTTGCAAATAGTCTTGTTAAAAAAAAGGGTGCTTTCATGTTGTGTCTACAGCTTCTATAAAGACCTACTGTCACAGCGCGGGGTGTGGACCCACTGGGCCGTACTGCGTAGCGGGATGGCAGCTGGCCAACTAGGTACAAAACAATGTCTATAGTCCAGAACGGGTACCGTAGGCAATGTAGACAGTAGTGGAGACACAACTTGAATTTCACTGTAGATGGCACAGTAGATGCAGCGGAAGATACGACTTGACTCTTACTGTAGATACGATAGCACGGGATACAGGGTACAGGCAGCAGGAACGGGTAACACTGGGAACTGGAAAACACTGGGAGACCATTTGCAAGACAAATTTTAGTTATACAACAACGCTCAGGCAAGGATCAAGTGGGCAGAGCCCTTTTTATAGTTCAGCAGCATTCTGGGCTAATTATTGAATAATGACAGCTGGACGTGTACTGGCCCTTTAAAGCCGTGCACGCGCGGGCACGCGCGCCCTGCAGGAAACAGTCCCAGAACCCGGAAGTGAGTGCCGGCGTCACCCTGGAGGGAGATGTCGCCGAGAACACAGATGTCCATGGCCGGGGCAGTCAGAGGGTAAGTCTGAATTATGTTACAGTATCCCCCCTCTTCTTGGGACCAGAGCGGGAGAGAAATCTCTTCACGAGGACAGGGGCATCAATGTTCTCCTCTGGCTCCCACGACCTCTCCTCTGGACCAAATCCCCTCCAATCCACCAAATAAAACGTCCTTCCTCCCACTTTCTTGGTGGCCAGGATATCCCTCACTTCGAAAGAGTCAGACGACGGGCTTCAGCAAGGAGACATGGAAGGAGTTAGGGATCTTGAGGGTAGGAGGCAGCCGAAGCTTGTACGACACAGGATTGATCTGTAGCAGAATCTCGAACGGTCCGACGAACCTGGGAGCAAATTTGCAAGACGGCACCCTCAGCCGGATATTCCTGGAAGACAGCCAGACCTTCGTACCTGGAAGAAACCCGAGAGGTTCTCGTCTTCTAGTGTCTGCCTTTCTCATCATGCGGCCCCCCGCCAGCAAAATAGAAGATCGTGTCTGTTGCCATATCTGCAGAAAGTCCCTGAACGTAGAGTCAGCTGCAGGCACCTGGGACATAGTAAAGACAGGAAGAGGTATACGAGGATGTTGGCCGTAGACGATGAAGAACGGACTAGAGGTGGTGCACTCACTAGTATGGTTATTATAGGAGGGAGATGTCGCCGAGAACACAGATGTCCATGGCCGGGGCCGTCAAAGGGTAAGTCTGAATGATGGCCCTTGGCCATAGACGTTACACCTACGTGTCTCCATGGTTACAGACTACAAACAACCAAGACTGCACAGGAATTGTAGTCTGTAAGGATGGAAACATATAGGTCTACATAGGTGCTGTAGGCACAAAATCATAAGATTTTTTTTGATCAAGACTATTTGCTAAATCTCAAAATTTTATTTTAGATTCAATGGAGGAATCAAAATTGGTTGCAAAAGTGTACAAACCATTTAAGGTATATAATCACTTCAAACCTGCTAAATACCTAAGAATATATTTGAGAATTGAATAAGCATAGTATTTTCTCTTTTAAACTGATCACCTCTTGGACTCCAACTTCATTTAGAAAAACAGAGTTCCCCTAATGGCTTTTTGGCAATCCTATCCAGCCAGGAGGTGGAGATACAGGCGTGTGGCTCTCTTGATTTCTAAGGAAGTCATTGTCTATCTACATATCTCCACTAGATTTCAGTGTAGAGGGTCTTTTGCATAAGCGACCACCTTTCCCATATGTGATTTCTATAAGAGGTTAGGTGGGATGGGGGCCCTTAACAATTTTTTTTGCTCAGGGGCCTCCACTAACCTTAATCTAGCCCTGGAAAACAGAGTAGCTATTGAGTTGTTCAGGACACCCAATGTAATGTATAAGAGCACTCATACCCAATCATTATCCTGGGGAAGGCAGCTGCGTTATGTGAATTTTCCATCCTTTTGGCTCCATATGTAGCTCCTGAGCGTCAATTGAGTATCATGGGTGTAGAGGAAGCTCTTTATTTTAAGAGTACTGGACAAGGAAAGAAAAACTAATAAATATTTATCAGAGACATTTTTAGTAAAACAAACATGTGAAATTGAAAATATGTAACTGAAGCTGAAGGGAAGGATCTCCAAGTTTGCATTCCCAGGAATACTGTCTGTGCCATGCACATCACAGGAAAGACAGCGGGAGCTCAGGGAGTTAAATGCATGGCTTAAGTCTTGGTGTAGAGGAGAAGGCTTTGGGTTCCTGGACCACTGGGCTGAGTTTTCATTGGGGTACAAACTGTATTCTGCAGATGGTTTGCACCTAAATGGAAGGGGGTCCGCTGTGCTGGGGGAGAGAATTCTAGCTGGGGTGGCAGAGGGGTAGTTAGAGAGGGGTGAGACTATTGGTGGGGGGAGAAATAGACTGTTGAGGGGAGGATTGGACAACACAGCAATAAAAATAAAAATGCCCAAATAATGTCAAATAATCTCATCTCTGATACTGAAAGTTAAAAATTGAAAGGCAAGTTAAAGTGTATGTTCACAAATGCCAGAAGTTTAGCAAGCAAAATGGGGGAGCTGGAGGCCTTGGTACTGGAGGAACATATAGATATAGTTGGTGTTGCTGAAACATGGCTGGACTCTTCACACGACTGGGCTGTACATCTACAGGGCTTTACACTGTTTCGGAAAGACAGGACAAATAGGAAAGGCGGTGGTGCATGTCAGTATGTGAGAAGTGATATGAAGGCGAATGTGAAAGAGACAATAGTGGGTGAAGTTTGTGAGGAGGTTGAAACATGGTGGGGGGAATTACAAAGGGAGGTAAACACTTGAAAAAATAACTTTTGGTGTAATCAATAGACCCCCCAATATATCTGAGGAGATGGAAGGTCAGATATATAAACAGATGGAGCAGGCTGCACATGCGGGTATTGTAGTGATAATGGGAGATTTTAATTACCGGCATATTAATTGGTGTCATGGTTTGGCTCCAACTGCAAAGGGGAGACATTTCCTCAACCTGTTGCAGGAAAATTTTATGGCCCAGTTTGTGGAAGACCCGAGCAGAAGTAAAGCTCTTTTGGATGTGGTCATTTCTAATAATGCAGAGTTTGCTGGGAATGTCAATGTCCGTGAAGACGTCGGTAACAGTGATCATAATATAGTTACATTTTACCTGTACCGTAAAAAACAAACGCAGACTGGGAGGGAAAAAACACTTAATTTTAAGAAGGCTAATTTCCCCAGAATGAGGACTGCAATTCAGGATATAGACTAGGAAGAACTAATGTAAAATAATGGTACAAATGATAAATGGGAGATTTTAAAATCTACTTTGGGTAATTATAGTGCAAAATGTATTCCTATAGGTAACAAGTATAAACGACTAAAATTAAACTCCACATGGCATACACCTTCTGTAAAAAGGGCAATATATGCCACAAATAGGGCATTTGAAAAATACTAATCTGTGGCTACAGCTGTAGCCTTTGTAAATTATAAAGAGCTTAATAAAATCTGTAAAAAGGTAATAAAATCAGCAAAAATACAAAATAAATGGCAGGTGGCCAATGATAGTAAAACAAATTCCCAAAAATTCTTCAAGTATGTAAATAGTGGTAATGGGGAGTTGGTCACAGAGGATCAAAAGAAGGCAGAGTTACTAAATGGGTTCTTTAGCTCTGTATATACATATATCTAGTGACTGGTATAGTGCCAAGGGACTGGCGCAGGGCAAATGTGGTGCCTATTTTCAAAAAGGGCTCTAGGTCTTCCCCGAGTAATTATAGACCAGTAAGATTAACATCCATTGTGGGGAAAATGTTTGAGGGGCTATTGAGGGACAATATACAGGATTATGTGACAAAAAATAGTATTATAAGTGACAGCCAGCACGGTTTTACTAAGGACAGAAGTTGTCAAACCAACATGATTTGTTTTTAAGAAGAGTTGAGCAGAAGACTAGACACAGGGGCCGCTGTGGATATACTGTTTTTGGACTTTGCAAAGGCATTTGACACTGTCACTCATAGACGTCTAATGGGTAAATTAAGGACTATAGGTTTAGAAAGAATAGTTTGTAATTGTATTGAGAATTGGCTCAAGGACCGTATCCAGAGAGTTGTGGTCAATGATTCCTGCTCTGAATGGTCCCCGGTTATAAGTGATGTACCCCAGAGTTCCGTGCTGGGACCACTATTATTCAACTTATTTATTAATGATATAGAGGATGGGATTAATAGGACTATTTCTATTTTTTGCAGATGACACCAAGCTATGTAGTATTGTTCAGACTATGGAAGATGTTCATAAATTGCAAGCGGATTTGAACACACTATGTGTTTGGGCATCCACTTGGCAAATTAAGTTTAATGTAGATAAATGTAAAGTTATGCATACGGGTACTAACAATCTGCATGCATCATATGTCCTAGGGGGAGCTAAACTGGGGGAGTCACTTGTTGAGAAGGATCTAGGTGTACTTGTAGAACATAAACTAAATAACAGCATGCAATGTCAATCAGCTGCTTCAAAGGCCAGCAAGATATTGTCGTGTATTAAAAGAGGCATGGACTCGCGGGACAGGGATATAATATTACCACTTTACAAAGCATTAGTGAGGCCTCATCTAGAATATGCAGTTCAGTTCTGGGCTGCAGTTCATAGAAAGGATGCCCTGGAGTTGGAAAAAATACAAAGAAGAGCAACGAAGCTAATAAGGGGCATGGAGAATCTACGTTATGAGGAAAGATTAAAAGAATTAAACCTATTTAGCCTTGAAAAGTAACGTCTAAGGGAGGCCATGATTAACTTATATAAATATATGAATGGCACATACAAAAAATATGGTGAAATCCTTTTCAATGTAAAACCCCTCAAAAAACAAGGGGGCACTCCGTCCGTCTGGAGAAAAAATGATTCAAACTGCAGAGGCGACAAGCCTTCTTTACTGTGAGAACTGTGAATCTATGGAATAGTCTACCGCAGGCGCTGGTCACAGCAGGGACAGTAGATGGCTTTAAAAAAGACTTAGATAAATTCCTAGAACGAAAAAATATTAGCTCCTATGTGTAGAAATGTTTCCCTTCCCTTTTCCCATCCCTTGGTTGAACTTGATGGACGTGTCTTTTTTCAACCGTACTAAATATGTAACTATGTAAGTATGAATGAAAGAAAACAAACCTCAGAGTAAAAAAAGAATCTATTATATTATTTCTAAATGAAATATTCATATATATATATAATCCAAAAATCGAATAACCGCTAAATAACAAAATGCCCAAAAAGACTAGAAAGAGAGGAACTTCACTATTATAAATAATAGAGAATACAAAACTATTTAAGGCACAACAAATATACTTTGTATATTTTATACATATATATATATATATATATATATATATATATATATATATATATATATATATATATATGTATTTATATATATATATATATATATATACAGGGTGGGCGATTTATATGGATACACCTAAATAAAATGGGATTGGTTGGTGATATTAACTTCCTGTTTGTGGCACATTAGTATATGGGAGGGGGGAAACTTTTCAAGCTGGGTGTTGACCATGGTGGCCATTTTGAAGTCGGCCATTTTGTATCCAACTTTAGTTTTTTCAATGGGAAGAGGGTCATGTGACACATCAAACTTATCGAGAATTTCACAAGAAAAACATTAGTGTGCTTCTTTTTAACGTTACTTTATTCTTTCATGAGTTATTTACAAGTTTCTGACCACTTATAAAATGTGTTCAAAGTGCTCCCCATTGTGTTGGATTGTCAATGCAACCCTCTTCTCCCACTCTTCACACACTGATAGCAACACCGCAGAAGAAATGCTAGCACAGGCTTCCAGTATCCGTAGTTTCAGTTGCTGCACATTTCGTATCTTCACAGCATAGACAATTGCCTTCAGATGACCCCAAAGATAAAAGTCTAAGGGGTCAGATCGGGAGACCTAGGGGGCCATTCAACTGGCCCACGACGACCAATCCACTTTCCAGGAAACTGTTCATCTAGGAATGCTCGGACCTGACACCCATAATGTGGTGGTGCACCATCTTGCTGGAAAAACTCAGGGAACGTGCCAGCTTCAGTGCATAAAGAGGGAAACACATCATCAGGTAGCAATTTCAGATATCCCGTGGCCTTGAGGTTTTCATTGATGAAGAATGGCCCCACTATCTTTATCAGAAACTTGTAAATGACTCATGAAAGAATAAAGTAATTTTAAAACCAAGCACACCATTGTTTTTCTTGTGAAATTCTCGATAAGTTGTATGTGTCACATGACCATCTTCCCATTAAAAAAACTAAAGTTGGATACAAAATGGCTGACTTCAAAATGGCCGCCATGGTCAACACCCAGCTTGAAAAGTTTCCCCCCTCCCATATACTAATTTGCCACAAACAGGAAGTTAATATCACCAACCATTCCCATTTTATTTAGGTGTATCCATATAAATGGCCCACCCTGTATATAAAATTTAGTGTAAAGGACAAAATGAAAACTGAGTTGCAGGCCTCAAAGATATAATCTTTTATTTTTTATTTATTTTTTTGCTGGATATGCAAAATTAATTCAGCTTCTGAGTTAAATCTGTTCATTTCATTTTGGTCAGATGTGGGGATTTTGGGAATTTAATCTTCTTAGTCCCTTTTGTTTTAGAAAATGCCAAATACAAAGATCTACCTTACAGAAAGATTCAGCACACAGGGTCTGCTGATTCACTACTGCGTCACTGTGACTCATACCTGATATTCTCATGAATGGAACTTCATCACTCCTTACAATTGCAGATTTATTTGGATAATTCTGTCATGCACTCAGTGATGTAAGAAAAAAAGTCAGCTGATGTTTTAAGGAGAAAAAACTTGGCTACTAAAACCAAATCAGATTTGCGGTGTCTCTGACTCAAATCAAGTGCTACAATTATCCATCCACTTTTACAATATAAATTCTATGGAAGCTAGTAAGAGGGATAATGAATCTAATTTAAAGAGGCTCTGTCACCAGTTTTTCAAACCCCTATCTCGTATTGCAGCAGATCGGCGCTGCAATGTAAATTACAGTAACGTTTGTTTTTTTTTCAAAAACGAGCATATTTGGCCAAGTTATGAGCATTTTAACATTTATACAAATGAGCCTTTCTTAAGTACAACTGGGCGTGTATTGTGTGTGTACATCTGGGCGTTTTTACTTGTTTTACTAGCTGGGCGTTGTGAATGGAAGTGTATGATGCTGACGAATCAGCATCATCCACTTCTCTTCGTTAACACCCAGCTTCTGGCAGTGCACAGACACACAGCGTGTTCTCGAGAGATCACGCAGTGACGTCACTTCCTGCCCCAGGTCCTGCATCGTGTCGGACGAGCGAGGACACATCGGCACCAGGCGACAGAGGCTACAGTTGATTCTGCAGCAGCATCAGCGTTTGCAGGTAAGCACACCATTGTTTTTCTTGTGAAACTCTCGATAAGTTTGATCTGTCACATGACCCTCTTCCCATTGAAAAAACTAAAGTTGGATACAAAATGTCTGACTTCAAAATGGCCGCCATGGTCAACACAAAGCTTGAAAAGTTTCCCCCCTCCCATATACTAATGTGCCACAAACAGGAAGTTAATATCACCAACCATTCCCATTTTATTTAGGTGTATCCATATAAATGGCCCACCCTGTAGATTACATTATCTTAGGTTTTTTTTTAGCATTTTTCTAGCATTTAAAGTCAAAATGTTGTACTGATTTATAATGTATTTTTATGAAAAAGTTATGGCTGCTGAAAGGCAAAGAGGCAAAAACAGAAAAATTTAGCTGGTCATTAAGGCCTTTTCAGGCCCAGCCATTAAAGTGTAGCTAAACGTTTGACAAACTTCTGACATGCCATAGTGACATGTCAGAAGTTTGGATTGGTGGGGTCCGAGCACTGAGACCCCCACCAATCGCTAGAACGAAGCAGCTGATGCACTCGTGTGAGCGCTCAGTCACTTCGTGTCTATTCGGCTTTTTCCGGAAAGCCAATGTATCGAAGTACAGGCTCATAGACTTTCTGTTGAGTCCGTACACCGATACATTTATATCCGGAAAAAGCAGAACAGACCACACTAAGCGGCCGAACGCTCACACGGGCGCTTCAGATGCTTCGTTAGAGCGATTGGTGGGGGTCTCAGTGCTCGGACCCCCACCAATCCAAACTTCTGACCTGTCACTATGACAAGTCAGAAGTTTGTCAAACGTTTAGCTACACTTTAAGAGGTTAAGAAGAGAAGGAGTTTAAATCTCTGTATTAGAAAAATGTTTTTTGCTTTTCTATATTTATTTTTTTAACCTTGTGTCATCGTGTGCACCCTTTTTTTCTTTTTTTTTCTTGTGGCCTATGTCTGTCTGTGCCTCCCTACCCTATACTAGAGCACTACCCTGGACTACTATTGTAATCATTTGTTGTAAGGAATTTTGGCATACATTTTCTTTTTAACCAGTTTTTTCCTGCACTAACAATTGTTTGCCATAAAAAGGGAGTTGGTAATATATTTTTTATTTTATTATCCATTTTAATCTTTCCCTACTTGCAGTAAATAGTCACCCCTCCACTGAAATGATAGCATAGGGATGAATGCAACCATTTATAACTCTGGGGTCAATGTCATTATGCTATGACATCACAATGTCAAAATAGTAGGATGGAATTGCAGTAAATACAGAAATTATATTGTAACGTCTATGGCCGGGGGTCGTCGTTTAGATTTCCCCTTTTGACGATCCCGGCCATGGACATCTCTCTTCACGGCGTCAGCTCACTCCAGGGAGACGCCGACACTGTCTTCAGGGGCCTCGGACTGATTCCAGCTGTCACCCATCAGTTATCAGCCCAAATGGCTGCTATAAGGGGCTCTGCCCTGTGGTTCCTTGCCTGAGCGTTTTTGTATGCCTAAGTTTGTCTTGCAAATGGTCTCCCAGTGTTTTCCAGTTCCCAGTGTTACCCGTTCCTGCTGCCTGTATCCCGTGCTATCGTATCTACAAGTGAAAGTCAAGTCGTGCCTCCCGCTGAATCCACGGTGCCACATGCTGTGAAAGTCAAGTCGTGTCTTCCCGCTGCATCTGCGGTGTCACGTGCTGTGAAAGTGAATTCGTGCAACCGCTACTGTCTATATTGCCTCAGGTACCCATTCTGAACTATAGACGTTGTTTTGTACCTTGTTGGCCAGCTGCTACACCGCTACGTGGTACGGCCCAGTGGGTCCACACCCCGCGCCGTGACATATATACTCCGGCTATAGAAAACATATCTCATTTCTATTACTGTTATTGCCCAAACAGACTATAGCATTACAGAAATTATAGGCTATATGTGCAATAAAGTAGTAAGGTTGTTACAGTCTCTGCTGGTCCTCAACATTCTGTTATAAAATCACTACATGCTAACACCCATTGTAAAATCATATGCAATTTACACAATAATCATATTGCAAGCTGATCTTCACATAATCCTAGTGTGTAAAAACAGAATTGTACCATTTAATTATACACCCTTCAGCCATAACATTAAAATCACTTGGACTCCACAAGATCTCTGTGGTATCTGCAGTGGCGGATTAAGTAGACCATGGGCCCTGGGCTGTTACCCAAACTTGGGCCCCCTTCCGCACCGCCGCCCTGCTGCGCCGTAACTATTTTTAAAACTACCCTTTTGGGCAAGCATTAACAAATGGGTGTTAAGATTTTTGCGACATTTTTTCCGTAGACAATGCAGGTTTCTCTTTTTATCATTTTTATACACACCTTTTTTGCTATTTTAGAATTTTTATTCATAAAGTTTGAAAATAATAGTAGATAAATAAGCTTTTTTACGTTTCAGCTATTTTTTTTGGGTAATAACATAGTTTTACCCTAAAATAGACCTTTTATTTGTAATCGTCATTGTTTACCGTAAATTTTAATATATTACATGTCTATATTAGGGTAATTGGGTCAGCGCTAGCGTTACAACAATGATTGGCGGGGGGAACGTTTTTTTTTGGGGTGGGTATTTTATGTGTATTTATTATTGAATTTTTTTTGCACTTTACTTTACTATTTTTTTATTACTATGGTCTGTCCCTCAAAGGTCAAAAAAGACCTTTGGGGAACTTTATATATGTTTTTTCTTTCTTTTACACCATGTTTTTCCACTGTAACTGGGGCTGCACAGCAACCCCAGTTACAGGGGAAATCAGCCCTCTCATAGTGACGATTGTCACTAATGGGGCTGTGCTGGGTCTAGTAAGACCCAGCAGCAGTCTGTCACTAACGGCACCCGGCGATCATGTGACCAGTCACATGATCACCGGGAGGAATAGAGACAGCGCCGCTGCGGCTGTCTCTATTCCTATACACAGCGTTCATTGAGCGCTGTGTAAAAAGACATAGGAGAAGAGAGAAGCAGCGAAAGCTGCTCCTATCTTCTCCTCAGGGTCCCTGGCAGTCACTGACAGACGGAGACCCAACATTCAGCTGCCCGATCATGCGGGCAGCAAGTTAAAACCTGAGCTGTAAAAAGTCTATGGCTCGGGTTTTAAGGACCCTGACCGCTGGCCGTAAAAATACAGCCAGCGGTCGGGAACCAGTTAATGTTGGTTGGGCAAGAGGATAAACCGGCAGCCTGTACTAAACTCAGCGATGGTGACCGCCCGCCCGGCTTCCAGCTTCTCTTCCAGCTTTGGAGTAACAGAACAGCCGTCCGTTGCTGTTCTGTTACTCAATGGCGGCATCCGCAGTGTTAGAGAGGGGTGTCCTAAGCACTAGCAGACGTGCTTAATGCCCGCTACCTACCCCTATCCCGGCCAATTCCCTGCTCCTTCTCCCCATCTCCGTAGCGACAGTTAGCAGTGCTAGCGCGCTGAATAGTTTTATAAGACTATGTGCGGTTCGGGCTGCCATGGGCCCCCTGGGAGCCTCGGGCCCCGGGCGGCCGCCCGAACCGCCAATATGATAATCCGCCACTGGGTATCTGGCACCAAGATGTTAGCAGCAGATCCTTCAAGTCCAGTAAGTTGCAAGGTGGGGACTCCATAGATCAGACTTGTTTTCCAGAACATCCCACAGATTCTCGATCAGATTGAGATCTGGGGAATTCGAAGCCCAAGTCAACATCTTGAAGTCTTTGTCATGTTTCTTAAACCTTTTTTGAACAAGTTTTGCAGTGTGGCTTGGCACATTATCCTGCTAAATGAGGCCACTGTCATTAGGGAATATCGTTGCCACCGCTGCCTTGCCTTCTTCCCATAGTGCATCATGGTTCCCTCTCTTCCCAAGGTGCGCGAAAAATGCACACGCACCCAGTCAGCCACATGATGTAAAAGAGAAGGTAATTCATCAGACCGGGCTACCTTCTTAATTGCTCCATGGTCCAATTCCGATGTCCATCTGCCCATTTTAGGCACTTAAGGTGGTAGACAGGGGTTAGTAGGGGCGCTTTGACCAGTCTTCGGCTAAGATGCACTGCACTGTGTGTACCGACATCTTTCTATCATAGCCAGGATTAACTTTTTCAGCAATTTGTGCTACAGTAGGTCTTCTGTAGGATCGGACCAGACAGGATGACTTTCGCTCCCAAAACGTATCAATGAGCCTTGGGCATCCATGACCCTGATTGCCCGTTCTTGGACCACTTTGATAGGTCCTAACCACTGCATACCGGGAACAGCCCACAAAAACGGCTGTTTCGCAGATCCTCTGACCCAGTCATATAGTCTGTAGAATTTGGACATTGTCAAAGTCGCTCAGATCTTTACACTTGCCCATTTTTCCTGCTTCCAACACATCAACTTCAAGAACGAACTGTTCACTTGCTGCCTAATATATCCCAACCCTTGACAGGTGCTATTGTAATGATATAATAAATGTTACCTGTTAGGGTATGTTCACACGGCCAAATTTCAGACGTATACGAGGCGTAATATGCCTCGTTTTACGTCTGAAAATATGGCTACAATACGTCGGCAAACATCTGCCCATTCATTTGAATGGGTTTGCCGACGTACTGTGCAGACGACCTGTTATTTACGCGTCGTCGTTTGACAGCTGTCAAACGACGACTCGTAAAAATACAGCCTCGTCAAAAGAAGTGCAGGACACTTCTTTCAGACGTTTATGGAGCTGTTTTCTCATAGACTCCAATGAAAACAGCTCCAAAAACGAGTTGGTAAAAAAATGAGTTGGTAAAAATGCGAGTTGGTAAAAAACGTCAGAAAAGCAGGGTCTGTTTTCCCTTGAAAACAGCTCTGGATTTTCAGACGTTTTGGTTGACTACGTGTGAACATACCCTTAGTGGTTGTTATGTTATGGCTGAACGTTGTTGGTCTATGCAGGGAATTAGGTGCTCAATATCAGACAAATGCAACTCTGATGGCTATAAAGCCATATCAAGAAATTAATCAGCACAGAATTTTGGAGGTCATTCACTTTTAAGTACACTGCAATATTGTCTATTGCAATAATGTCAAGCAATAGTGCATGCCATATAAACAGTGAATTTAGAAAAAAAATATAGTCAGTGATGCAGTTGTAGCCTTTGCTATGTGTGTGATTCATAAATATAATCGAGTGAAGGAGAGATATTTCAAAACATGAAGATGATCCATGTAATTTGGCCATGTAACGAATTAGTAATGATGTACTCTTATTAGGAAAAATGTGAAAAATTTTGTTTCAATAAATATTAAATAATCTGACAATGATATATGAAGTGAGTTTACTTTCTTAAACCACAAATATGTGTAGATTAGACCTGCAGCGGGATGAAAGGTTACATGAGTAATTATATATTGGGGTGATAATATATTGAGTCTGTCTCCACCATCAGGGCTTACAATGTACTGCAGTTCTGTACTGAATTTTAAGTCTAGTTTTAAACTTGAAAAAAAACATCACATTCATTGTAATACTCTTGAAAGTCTAAGAATCGTATACTAATGAAGGTTTTATTGTCCCAAGTGTCCCCTCAAATATTTTCCACCCAATAACATTTATCAGCTATCCACTTTCAAAATCCTGTATATAACCTGTGATTTTAAAGGCTTTGTCCCAGGCTATGAGCTCTGTGGACCTCTTGAAATATTGTAATACTAAATATCTACATATTGCCCTGCCAGGGCCTTTCTCCTCAAAAACACCATCATAGAGGTACATTCCCCAGCCCTCTTTTGTGTGCAAACATAGGCAGCGGTGCTACGAAAGGGGGTGCAGAGTTAGCAGCTATACCCATGCCTCTCTGACACATAAGAAGGCACCAGCATTATAAATATCACATGGGAGTTGGGAGGAGGGTCCTGTCACATATTTTGTATTGAAGTTCAGGAACTTCAAGTTACCACGCTGAGCATGGCACTGTATGCACTTTGCTTGTCTTTCTTTGTACATGTCTTGCTGTACCCACCAAGAAGTAAAAAGGGCAGTATGAAAAAGGTAGACTGCATGTATACCATAACCATTAAATAACATAGCTAGGGATAGCCTAATAGTAAATTGACACAGGGCAACATGAACGTTCCTTTAACGTGGGTTGACTCGGGGTCGGCCACAGCTTTTATTATAAATATAACAAAAATAATGTAACATTTTTTTAAGGTAAACACCCGTATGCCGGCCTACCAACATAGGTGGGCATGTAGGTAATTCACCTTACCAAATCGCCAGCTGCGACAAAACAACATTTCACCCATGAACAGAACATAAATTAGTAAAACACAAGAAAAGTGCAAAATACCACACAAATACAATTGTAGAAAAAAAAAACACTCGGAAGGCAGTGCCATCTGCCACTGCAACCTTGAAGTATTGCTAACCGCAAGGCAAACCAGCTACCCTGACCCTACGAATACCTGTGATGGTACAATTTATTTTTATTTTTTTTATAAAACACCTAACATTAATTTTCAAAAGGGAGGGAGGGAGATTGCAATGTAACGGCCAAAAGAGGCCAAGACCCGAGAGACAGCTCCTTAAATCCACCAGGAAGGAGGGAGCAAGGAGAAGGACCATATCCCCTACCCCGGGACGAAGGGGGCTAAGAGAAGCAGCCAGAGGTAAGAAACGTATTAACCCCTACCCTTGCTGGGCACACAACAAATAGCTGAATCCCTAGCTGGGGCCCTATTAGTTTTTTACCCACGTTA
The DNA here is from genome assembly GCF_050947455.1 of Rhinoderma darwinii. NCBI lineage: Eukaryota > Metazoa > Chordata > Amphibia > Anura > Rhinodermatidae > Rhinoderma > Rhinoderma darwinii. Next base: position 362,562,920 of record NC_134690.1, on the reverse strand, counting down.
CCTGCAGTCAAAGTCCCAGCTGTTAGACACCTATGGGTCTACTAGGGCACTTACAAAGACTGACAGAGACATTAGCGGAGAGAGGATGGAGCTCTGGGAACATGCCAATGTACATAATTGATGTTAACACCCAGACTTGTGAGAAAGAAGACCTGGTGCCATGGTTGCAGCCCCATGAGATTACCATATTTTATCCACACACTTTCTGGTCTTAAATGAAGAGACATTGGCTCTTACGAACATATTTGAGCCTTTATTATTTGTGCAGTTTACTCCAAAATAGTGTCTAAATTGTAGTGTGACATTTATTAACCATTTGCGCCAGATTTTTGAGCCATTTGTGCCTTGCACATCAGCTTGTAAAAGTAGAGTGAAAATTGGGGATGGCTTACTACTTGGTCAGGATTTTATTTGTTATATGTATTCTATCGGGGTCTATGGGGGGTTGGCGTGACTGCGCTATGATGAACAATTTCTCCAAAGGAAAGCAGTTAGGCCATCTTTACAGGGGTATCACAAAGATATTAATTTGTGGATGCGGGTTATGTCCACTCCACAAGTCAGATCTCAGTCCTTTCCTCGCGCAACTAACAGTTCCTCAACAGCGGGCAGCCAGCTGGAGCCAGAAATGGTTGCTGTTGGCAATTCAATGAAGGGTTCTGTAGGTTCACCACTGATTGTAGGTACAAGCACGTGTGTTCCGGATGTGGGGAATGTTGCGGCCTGTCACTGTGCTTCAGGAAAGGAAAAGGGGCAGGGGACGGAGGCAAAACAGAAGAGGAGTGACACCATTGAGAACCATTTAGTACCTTCCTCGAATGGGTGGTGAAGCAGCAGGCTGGGTGATCTCTTGTTTTTCGCTACCTTGATTAATTTTTGTTTATTGGTCTTGCTAGTTCCCAAGTATGCATGATTTTGCTGCACACTATGGAACATGTGGCTAGTAGATTGGGTGTTCCTTTGGCCCCAGAGAAGAGAAGGCCCCTGCACAGGTGTGAAGTTCTTGGGAATCATCATTGATTCCAATCTTATGGATGTCAGTTATCCCAAGATAAATTGGACAATCTGCATGTGGTAGTTCGGAGTGTTTGCAGATCTAACAAGGTGCAGTTGGGAGCGGTTCAATCCCTGTTGAGTAAGTTTTATTTCGCCTGCAGGAACATGTCCATGGAGCGGGTTTTCTGCAGGAGTAATAATATTTAATAATATATTATATTACAGCCCCTTCAAGGACACAGTATTTTGTCCTCTAATTGTGCCCACAGTATTATGCCCCCTGTAGTACCCCTACACAGTATAATGTCCGCTTAGTGGCCCCACACAGAATTGTGCCCCCAGTAGATTTTGCCATACAGCCTCCCTGTAGACAGTGCCATAATCCCCCACCTCCTCCTTGTAGATCGTGCCATACAGCCCCTCCCCTACCCCCTCTTGTAGACAGTGCCCCCAAACAAAAACAAAAATTTTACTCACCTAGGCCCCATTCTCCTGATGAACTGAGCTGATCCACGACGGGATCCTTGCATAGGCCGGAGTGATCTTGTAGCCTAGTACAGCGTTTCCCTACCTTTTCGTACTCGAGGCACCACTGGAAGAATAATTTACTCAGGGCACCCCTACCAAAAATTGTTTAGAGAAAGACAGAAAACGGCTAAAAACAAGCACTACAGCCACGGGCTGAGGTAATTCGGTAAGATACAGAGTAAAGCTGCTCCGTGACCGACAAGAACTCTGGCAGGCGTCTGTGGTCTTAGCTTGCTTTTCCTCCGCATGTGAGCAGGATTTAGTGCAATCAGAAGCTGGCATATGGGCTCAGGGCCCGCTGGGGATCAGGAGCTCTCACAAAGCACATGCGTGCAGCGCCATAGCGAGGCCACTTTCCATTAAATTCATTTTTTGGGGCACAAAACTCAATGGCTGATTCTTTATCTTGCTTCTAGAGGGACAAGTTCCTAGAGCTGGCGCCGGCTGTTAAGCGTGGCCTTTGGGTGCCGCATCGCTGATTTGGAGGTCTGTGTGCAAGGGTAAATGGTCAGCTTAAACAAAGGTGTGGCTGCTTTGGGAACGCTCTCCATGTAAAATAGGAAGGGTGATTTTTGGGGTTTAGATGTTGTATTTTCTCGGTTTATCATATAACAGTTGAGTGTCTGTTTCTAGTGTGACCAAGCAGGTGGCAGCTGTTGCTCTATTGTGTGTATTGCAGAGGGTGTCTGATATCACTAAGAATTTTTCGGTAAAGCAGGCGTTGAAGTGTTATAGGCGTGGTAGTCTCTGTCCTGATGGTCGGCATCCTCTATCTTTATTGGGGACATTGTGTGTGAGACTGAAGAATGTATGTAATAATGCATATGATGTACAGATATTTAGAGTTGTATTTAGATTTGCCTTTTTGGGGCGTTCCAAAGTTCTAAATTGGTGGCTGTCTGTAAAAGCTGTTGGAGGTTTGTTTGGTGTTGAGGTTTCCTTATTTCCTGGGAGTGAAATGTAAGTTGTGTAGGTCTATGAACCAATTGTGTGGGGAAAGGAAACATGGATTACTTAGTACTGTCTGCCTGGGTCGTTGATGTTTCCATTGGAATGTGTGCAAGAGTTTTTGGATGTGGGGTCCATGGGGTGAAACAATTGTTGGTGCATGTACATGGTCCTTTTTTTGTCGCAATATTAATTTGGGGCTGTTTTCTTTAAGTGTTTGTTGGCCGAAGGTTATTCACCAGTTACTGTTCCCACTCCATTTGGGTAGGGGCCGCAACAGAGGCAGCCCGTTAGGGGCTGGTTGAAGCTGTGATTAAGAAGATAGAGCACTGGGAATTATCACAGTATCAGTTATAGATTTAGGCCTAATTCCCACGAGCGTGTTCGGTCCGTGATATACGGTCCGTGTGCCGGGCTCCTAGCATCATAGTTATCTATAACGCTAGGTGTCACTGCCTCGCTGCAGGAAAACTGTCCCGTACGGTAATCATGTTTTCAATACGCGACAGTATTTCCACAGAGAGGCAGTGACACCTAGCATCATAGATAACTATGATGCTAGGAATCCTGCTCCCTGCAGTGTGTTCGGTCTGGGAAATGCGGCCGAAATACGTTCCGTCCTTTACGGACCGAACATGCTCGCGTGAATTAGGCCTTAGTCTCATTTACTTAGAAATAAAAGTAACCATAAGGGAAGGATGGGGTCGTTTTTGTGATGTTTTGCTTTGAGGAGTGGGGCCATGATTGTTCGTGTTTTTTATTTGTGCTTGTTTTGCCATTGTTTTTTTTGTCTTGCATGGGATATTTTTGCTTCGCCCATTTGTCTCAGCATCCATTAACTCCATCATTAGCATTTGGAACTAAGCTGTCTTTTGATACCTGGTCACTATATTGATTTCTTTATTATATTCCCATGTATGACGTTTGTTTTAATTGACTGCAGTATTTTATATTTGAACTAGTGTAATAATCTGACCCGGTTTACTGTTCATTTTATATTGTGACTATCTAGTTATACATTTGTATGTTTCCATGTCATTGTAAAAAATGTCTGATATGTCATAGACACATATCACAAGTTATGTTCAGTATGGGTCCGGGTGCTGGGTAGCCCCTCCCCATAATTGCTAGAACAAAGGCACTTTTTTTTTATATCTGAGCGCTTTGTCCCTTTCTCTCATATTGCCATATGTTTAGACTTTTTATATACAATGCACAGCTCTACCTCTGGTGAGTGCTTCTGCCCCTTCATTTTAGTAATTGTGGGAGTCTAAGCACCCAAACACACAAAGATCAAAACTTATGTTATGTCAATATCAAGTGTTCCAGTTTTTTACTTTCATCTTGAAAAAACTTTTACCAATACCAAGTTGAGAAATTGATGCAGACTAAATCACAGTGGTTACTATGTGTGTAACAAGTCATTTTGCTATAATATTATCTATACCAGGCCAGTAACCTGTACACTGTGCATGGAATTTGTGAGGCAAACTGGTATACACCCTATGAGTTAAACAAGGCAAGTCTTACTAGTAATTCTTAGCCCACAAACATTATCTTCATAATATGTCTCCCACAGGTCCTTACAATATTGGCCAAGAAAAAGAAATGATTACGTATAGAATATGACGTTTACAGAGCATAGGCTCAAATAGTTTGTATACCAGATCGTTGTTTTTAGTTACTGGAGATAAAAGCTTGCTTAAAGGAGAAATACCATAAAACACTATTAAAAAGCCCTCTGCACAACTAAGCTGTGGAAAAAAAAATGCATTAGATGCTTTAAGCCTACAACACCTCAGTCCTTATAACTATCCTTCTAGTCCTGTGCTCTAAAAGTTTACACTTATCATAGGGATCTTTTGTGAATCCAGATCACCATTGACACCAGTCAGTTCCCAGACTGACACTGGACTGCATTCACTGCACCCCTAAATAACCCAGTGAGAACACCTGTACTGATTTTGGCTAGGGAAAACCATGTACTTGAGCAGGGAGGAAATGGCAAGTCATTCTACCAATAAGTATTCAGACACTTTGCTATGACACTTGAAATTTAGCTCTAGGGGCCTCCCATTTCTCTGGATCATCTTTTAAAAGTGTCTACACCTTGATTGGAGTCCACCTGTGCTTAATTCATTTGAGTGGACATGATTTGGAAAGTCACATCCTTGTCTATATTAGGTCTCACAGCTGACAAAGCATATCAGAGCAAAATTCAAGCCATGAGGAGGAAAGAACTGCCTGTAGAGCTCAGAGACAGGATTGTGTGGAGGCGCAGATCGGGAGAGGGGTAAATTCTGCTGCACTAAAAGACCACAGTGGCCTCCATAATTCTTAAATGGAAGAAGTTTGGAACAACTAGGACTCTTCCAAGAGCTGGTCGCCCCACCAAACTAAGTCATCGGGGGAGAAGGGCCTTGGTAAGAGAGGTTACCAAGAACCCAATGATCGCTCTGGCTGAGTTCCAAAGATCCTGTGTGCAGATGGGAGAAACTTCCAGAAAGTCAACCATCACTGCAGCACTCCACCAACCTGGGCTTTATGGCAGAGTGGACAAAAAGAAGCCTCTCCTCAGCAAAAGACACATGAAAGTCCGACTGGAGTTTGCAAAAAAAAAACACCTAAAGGACTCTCAGACTGTGAGAGACAAGATTCTGTGGTCTGATGAAACCAAGATAGAACTTTTTGGCCTCAATTCTAAGCGTCAAGTCTGGAGGAAACCAGGCACTGCTCATGACCTGCCCAATATCATCCCTACAGTGAAGCATGGTGGTGGCAGCATCATGTTGTGGGGGTGTTTTTCAGCGACTGAGACAGAGAGACTGGCCATGGTTGAGGGAAAGATGAATGGAGCAAAGTACAGAGATATTCTTAATGAAAACCTGATCCAGAGTGCTCTGGACTTCAGACTGGGCCGAAGGTTCACCTCCCAACAAGAAAATGACCACAAGCACACACGCCAAGACAACACAGGAGTGGCTTAAGCACAACTCTGTGAATGTTCTATGGAATGGTAGATGACACTGGACGTGGCAGATGACACTAGACATGGCAGATGACACTGGATGTAGCAGATGACACTGGATGTAGTAGATGACGCTAGACATGGCAGATGACAATACGACTCCAACACTAGATACAGCTCATGAACAAGCACAGTTATGGGGTACAGGATACAGGAAGTAGGATATGGGAACACTGGGAAAAGGATAACAACTAAGGAACCATTTGTTTAGACTAAAATGTGAATACGACAACAATGCTCTGGCAAGGAAAGGAAGGGCAGAGCCCTTAATATAGTCCAGGATGTAAGGGAATAGGTTAGGGACCAGTGCGCGAGCGCACCCTAGAGGCAGGACAGTGCAGCCACATGTGTTAGCATCTCCTGGGAGGGAGACGCAGACAAGTCTTCAGTGTAAGTATAGCGTGCCAGCGGTCAGCGACCGCGGACACAACAGAACCCACATCTCTGGAGAGACCTGAAAATGGCTGTCCACCGACAGTCCTCATTCAAACTGACAGAGCTTGAGGAGATCTGAAGTGAAGAATGGCAGAAAGTCCCCAAATCCATGTGTGCAAAACTTAGGGCATCATACCCAAGAAGACTGGAGGTTGTTATCGCTGCCAACGGTGCTTCAACTAAATACTGAATAAAGGGTCTGAATACGTATGTCACTGTAATATTTTCCTTTTTCCTTTTCAATAAATGAGCAAAGATTAATAACATTCTGTTTTCACTTTGTCATTATGGGGTATTGAACGCAGAATGATGGGGAAAAACTTGAATTTATTTTCTTTTAGCTCAAGGCCTTAACATAACAAAATGTGAAAAAATGTAAAGGGTCTGAAGACTTTCCGAATGCATTGTATGTGTGTATATATATAACATTCTTGCACACCAAGTACACCCCTTCATGACAATGGTTTTTCTTAATGGCAGTGTCCTCTTTCAGAAGGATGATGTGCCCTGCCACACTGGAAACATTGTTAAAGTATGGTTTGAGGTACATGATAAACAGTTTAAGGTGTTGTCTTGGCTTCCAAATTCTCCAGATCTCAATCCAATTGAGCATCTGTGGGATGTGGGAAGTCCGATTCATGGAGGCCCCACCTCACAACTTATAGGACTAAAAATAAATTGGTGCCAAATACCACAGGACACCTTCAGAGATTTAATGGGTCAAAGCTGGTTTGGCAACAGGAGGGGGACCTGTACAATATTAGGCATGTGTTTTTTATGTGATGGCTGATCGGTGTATACATCGTATTTCTAAGAAAAATAAGCTATAGTGTATTTAGTTTAAGAGGCATATTACCTTTCAAGACTACAGGCAGATAATCTGGTATTGAGCAAGTTTAGATAAATTACATTGAAGACTAAAGTTAATTTTAATGCACTTTGATGCAAATGAATAGATAATGATAGGGAGCACAGGATTATTTTCATTCAATATTGTCACCCATAGCTTGTAAATAATCCACGTAATTATTGTTATTATTCAGAATTTTAATTTAAAACCTTGTAACTGATATCACCAAAATGCAATCTGAAACCAATCGTTGACTTAGCTTCACTTGGAGGTTTAGGCATAAATGAGGTAGTTATTCAAAAGAGATAAAGTCCTGATTTTACAGAATTATTAGACATACAGTATATATAGATCTATATATCTCTCGGTTCACGTTTCATCTTTCTCAACTTGAGAAAGATTCAGTTGTGAACCGCAATGTCATTCACTTTGTGGTGAATAAACCAACACCTCTCCTTTGAAATCTGAAGTCCTGGTGCTGTTACTTGGCACTTACACATTAGATACATGCCACACACCACACACATTAGACACATGCTCCACACATGACAATCCTACATTCGATACATGCCACTCACAATTTATATCCATCCCACACACACATGCCCATCACACTGTAGACTCATGCCACACAAAGGTCACTCACACTTTAGATACATGCCGCATACACGCCACTCTAGCAAAGTGCATAATTCACTAGGACACTGGACAGATGTTACCAACAGTACACACATATCACGCAAACGACAAATGTTATTGTTAAGGATCTGCCAGGCACAGCTTCTGTATCCACGCCCATAGGTAATCAGTCTTCACCTGCTTCTATGTCTGTGAGACTGACTCCATCTTCCACCACTCAGGATGGCAGGCTTAGGAGTGGGAGAGCCTATCACAGCCTGGCCAGACGGAGCTAGCTCCCGCCCTCTGTCTATTTATACCTGCCTTTCCTGTTCCTCCTTGCTTGTGATTCTTCTCTGTTGGTTTCCTGGCCCTGCTGCAGCTTCTTGAACTACTTGTCCCTGCTTCGTATTGACCCTGGCTTACTGACTACTCTTCTGCTCTGCGTTTGGTACCTCGTACACTCCTGGTTTGACTCGGCTTGTTCACTACTCTCCTGCTCTACGTTTGGCACCTCGTACACTCCTGGTTTGACTCGGCTCGTTTACTACTCTTGTTGCTCACGGTGTTGCCGTGGGAAACTGCCCCGTTTCCCTTGTTCTGTGTTTCCTTGTCTGTTGTCTGTCGTGCACTTATTGAGTGTAGAGCCCATCGCCCAGTTGTACTACGTCGCCTAGGGCGGGTCGTTGCAAGTAGGCAGGGACTGAGTGGCGGGTAGATTAGGGCTCACTTGTCTGTTTCCCTATCCCTGTCATTACATAATCACAAGCCCATATACCTACTCTACCCTGGTCTCTCACACCACTATGGACCCCCTTGAGACCCTGCTTCAGCAAATGCAGGGTCTCTCCCTACAGGTCCAGGCCCTGGCTCAGAGGGTCAACCAGCCTGATGCTACCATGGTAGTACCCCTCACCTCACCTCTTGAACCCCACATCAAGTTGCCTGACCGGTTCTCAGGGGACCGGAAGACTTTTCTCTCCTTTCGGGAGAGTTTTAGGCTCTATTTTCGTTTAAAGCCCCACTCCTCAGGTTCTGAGAGCCAGCGGGTGGGTATAATTATGTCCCGGCTCCAGGAAGGGCCCCAAGAATGGGCCTTCTCCTTGGTTCCTGACGCCCCTGAACTTTCCTCCGTTGATCTTTTCTTTTCTGCTGTCGGACTCATTTATGACGAGACTGACAGGACTGCCTTTGCCGAGAGTCAGCTGGTGACCTTACGTCAGGGTAAGAGACCTGTTGAGGACTATTGCTCTGACTTTAGGAAGTGGTGCGTAGCTTCTCGGTGGAATGACCCTGCCTTAAGGTGCCAGTTTAGGTTGGGTCTGTCGAACGCCCTGAAAGACCTGCTAGTTAGCTATCCCTCTTCTGACTCCCTAGACCAGGTTATAGCTTTAGTGGTACGACTTGACCGACGTCTCAGGGAACGACAACGTGAAGGTTTATGTGTTTTCTCTGCTGACTCCCCCATGATGCCTCCCGAGGTTCCGTTGCTTCGTTCTTCCACGGAAGACTCGGAGGTACCTATGCAACTCGGGGCCTCCGTGTCCCCCCGACAGCGTAGAGAGTTCCGCAGGAAGAATGGTCTCTGCTTCTATTGTGGGGATGACAAGCATCAAGTGAACACCTGTCCTAGGCGTAAGAATAAGCAGCCGGAAAACTTCCGCGCCTAAGTGATCATCGGGGAGGTCACTTGGGCGCACAGGTATTTCCCGTAAATATGAAACGTAATAAAATCTTGCTTCTCTTTCAGGTCTCTTTTGGTGGTAGGTCTGCTACCGGCAGTGCCTTCGTGGATTCAGGGTCATCTGCTAATATCATGTCTGTGGAATTTGCTATGTCTCTAGCTATGCCTTTGATTGATTTGCCTAAACCTGTCCCGGTAGTGGGTATCGACTCCACTCCTCTTGCTAATGGTTATTTTACACAACATACCCCTGTTTTTGAACTCCTTGTTGGCTCCATGCATTTGGAGCAGTGCTCTGTACTGTTGATGCAGGGTTTATCGTCCGATTTGGTTTTAGGCCTTCCCTGGTTGCAGTTGAATAATCCCACGTTTGACTGGAATACTGGGGATCTTACCAAATGGGGTAATGAATGCTTGACGTCATGTTTTTCTGTTAATTCTGTTTCTCCCCCTGAGGAGGTGAACACGCTACCTGAGTTTGTTCAGGACTTCGCTGATGTTTTCTCTAAGGAGGCCTCCGAAGTGTTACCTCCTCATAGAGAATACGATTGCGCTATCGATTTGGTACCAGGAGCTAAGCTCCCTAAGGGTAGGATATTTAATCTCTCTTGTCCCGAAAGTGAAGCCATGAGAGAGTATATCCAGGAATGCCTGGCCAAGGGTTACATTCGCCCCTCTACTTCTCCGGTAGGTGCTGGCTTCTTCTTCGTAGGGAAGAAGGATGGTGGTCTTAGGCCATGCATTGACTACCGTAAATTGAATAAGGTCACTGTAAGGAACCAGTATCCCCTTCCTTTGATTCCTGATCTCTTTAATCAGGTTCAGGGGCCCAATGGTTCTCTAAGTTTGATCTACGGGGGGCGTATAACCTTATCCGCATCAAAGAGGGGGATGAGTGGAAGACTGCGTTTAACACGCCCGAAGGTCATTTCGAATACCTCGTCATGCCCTTTGGGTTGTGTAATGCTCCCGCGGTCTTCCAGAATTTCATAAATGAGATTTTAAGAGATTACCTGGGGATATTTCTTGTAGTGTACCTTGATGACATACTTGTGTTTTCCAAGGACTGGTCCTCCCACATTGAACATGTCAGGAAGGTGCTCCGGGTAATTCGGGAAAACAAACTGTTTGCGAAGACCGAAAAATGTGTGTTTGGGGTGCAGGAGATACCATTTTTGGGTCAAATCCTCACTCCTCATGAATTCCGCATGGACCCCGCCAAGGTCCAGGCTGTGGCGGAATGGGTCCAACCTGCCTCCCTGAAGGCGTTACAGTGCTTCTTGGGGTTCGCTAATTATTACAGGAGATTTATTGCTAACTTCTCGGTCATCGCTAAGCCTCTTACGGACCTCACTCGCAAGGGTGCTGATCTCCTCCGCTGGCCTCCTGGGGCTGTCCAGGCTTTTGAGGTCCTTAAGAAGTGCTTTATCTCGGCCCCGTTTTTGGTTCAGCCCAACCAAATGGAGCCATTTATCGTGGAGGTTGACGCGTCCGAGGTGGGAGTGGGGGCTGTCTTGTCCCAGGGTACCAGGTCCCTCACCCATCTCCGTCCCTGTGCCTACTTCTCCAGGAAGTTTTCGCCCACTGAGAGTAACTATGATATTGGCAACCGCGAATTCTTAGCCATTAAATGGGCATTTGAAGAGTGGCGCCACTTCCTGGAGGGGGCTAGGCACCAGGTAACGGTCCTTACCGACCACAAGAATCTGGTTTTCCTAGAATCGGCCCGGAGGCTAAACCCCGAGACAAGCTCGATGGGCGTTATTTTTTACCAGATTCAATTTTTTGGTTACCTATAGGGCTGGGTCTAAAAATATTAAGGCTGATGCACTGTCGCGTAGCTTCATGGCCAGCCCTCCTTCGGAGGAAGATCCTGCTTGTATTTTGCCTAGAGGTATAATCATTTCCTCTATTGAGTCTGATTTAGTCTCTGAAATTGCTGCTGATCAAGGTTCAGCTCCCGGAAACCTTCCTGAGAACAAGCTGTTTGTTCCCCTGCAATTCCGGCTAAGGCTACTTAGGGAAAATCATGACTCTGCACTATCTGGTCATCCAGGCATCCTGGGTACCAAGCACCTCATTGCCAGAAACTATTGGTGGCCTGGGTTGCCTAAAGACGTTAAGGCCTACGTCACCGCTTGTGAGGTTTGTGCTATGTCCAAGACTCCCAGGTCCCGACCAGCGGGCTTACTACGTTCTTTGCCCATTCCCCAGAGACCTTGGACCCATATATCCATGGATTTTATCACCGATTTGCCTCCATCTCACGGCAAGTCGGTGGTGTGGGTTGTAGTAGACCGCTTCAGTAAGATGTGCCACTTTGTGCCCCTCAAAAAACGACCCAATGCCAAGATGTTAGCTACCTTGTTTGTCAAACACATCCTGCGTCTCCATGGGGTCCCTCTCAATATTGTTTCTGATAGAGGGGTACAATTTGTTTCTTTGTTTTGGAGAGCCTTCTGTAAAAAGTTGGAGATTGATCTGTCCTTTTCCTCCGCCTTCCATCCTGAAACTAATGGCCAAACCGAGAGGACTAATCAGTCTCTAGAACAATATTTAAGGTGTTTTATCTCTGACTGTCAATATGATTGGGACTCATTCATTCCCCTCGCCGAATTTTCCCTCAATAACCGGGTCAGTAACTCGTCAGGGGTCTCCCCCTTTTTCTGTAATTTTGGGTTTAATCCACGGTTCTCCTCCGTTTCACCTGGTAGTTCCAACAATCCCGAGGTAGAGGTCGTTCATCAGGAACTGTGCACAGTCTGGGCCCAGGTTCAGAAGAACCTAGAGGTGTCCCAGAGCATACAAAAAACTCAGGCAGATAGAAGACGTTCTGCTAACCCCTTGTTTATGGTCGGGGATCTGGTGTGGCTATCGTCAAAGAACTTGCGCCTTAAGGTCCCGTCCAAGAAGTTTGCTCCCCGGTTTATAGGGCCGTACAAGGTCATTGAAGTCCTAAATCCTGTCTCCTTCCGACTGGAGTTGCCCCCATCTTTTCGAGTACACGACGTGTTTCATGCCTCCCTCCTTAAACACTGCTCCCCGTCCTTGGCTCCCTCGAGGAAACCTCCTGTCCCCGTTCTCACCCCTGAGGGGGTAGAATTAGAGGTGGCCAAGATTGTGGACAGCAAGATGGTCCAAGGCTCCCTCCAGTACCTGGTCCATTGGAGAGGATACGGGCGTGAGGAGAGGACTTGGGTACCCGCCCGGGATGTTCACGCTGGGGTATTGGTCAGGAGGTTCCACCTTCATTTCCCCAATAAACTAGGTCCATCTAGAAAGGGTCCGGTGGCACCTCATAAAAGGGGGGGTACTGTTAAGGATCTGCCAGGCACAGCTTCTGTATCCACGCCCATAGGTAATCAGTCTGCACCTGCTTCTATGTCTGTGAGACTGACTCCATCTTCCACCACTCAGGATGGCAGGCTTAGGAGTGGGAGAGCCTATCACAGCCTGGCCAGACGGAGCTAGCTCCCGCCCTCTGTCTATTTATACCTGCCTTTCCTGTTCCTCCTTGCTTGTGATTCTTCTCTGTTGGTTTCCTGGCCCTGCTGCAGCTTCTTGAACTACTTGTCCCTGCTTCGTATTGACCCTGGCTTACTGACTACTCTTCTGCTCTGCGTTTGGTACCTCGTACACTCCTGGTTTGACTCGGCTTGTTCACTACTCTCCTGCTCTACGTTTGGCACCTCGTACTCTCCTGGTTTGACTCGGCTCGTTTACTACTCTTGTTGCTCACGGTGTTGCCGTGGGCAACTGCCCCGTTTCCCTTGTTCTGTGTTTCCTTGTCTGTTGTCTGTCGTGCACTTATTGAGTGTAGGGACCGTCGCCCAGTTGTACCCCGTCGTCTAGGGCGGGTCGTTGCAAGTAGGCAGGGACTGAGTGGCGGGTAGATTAGGGCTCACTTGTCTGTTTCCCTATCCCTGTCATTACAGTTATCCAAACAATTCAATCACATTTCAATACTCAACGTTTCCTTTTGCTGGTAAGATACTGGCATACCTGCATCTGGGTAAGCCCCACCCACATATGCTAAAGCCACGCCCCATTGTGATACTTCTTCATGACCCCAATTGACTTAGAAGAAAAACTATTAGCAAATCCCTGAAGCCTCACTTACTAGCTTAGCAGCGCTGTCTAGGACCATTGTAATCAGTTTCTGCTTTCTGGCAGGGATGAGCCCAGATGTACACGCAATGTGTCCGCCCCTAGGTTACATAGCAATTTTTTTGAAAGGGATTGTCTCAACTCAACAGCCCCTTTCCATTTACCCTATTAGGATGTTATATTTACCATATGGATGACATAGCGGACAATTTATAGAGATTCTCGCTCTACCGGACCCAGTCTGTTTCTGTATCTAATTCCACAATGTTCCTGTAGAAATTTCCTCTGCAGAAAAAAATTAGCCCATAGCAAAATTAGCTGTTTACTGTCATAAATTATTTGTTAACTGTATTGTACATATGAGGTGACCAAATATGCATTTGTTATTTACTTATATTTTGTAATTTTTATTTTATGACATATTTAATTTAGGATTCTTTTTTGTTATGTTCAATTTATTTATTAACTATATGTCAGTACATTTATGAATCACATTATTTGTGGATTTTTAGAGACATCAGTGTCCCTCACTGTTTTGTCTGCTTCTAGGGCTACCTACAGTGAAGGAAATAAGTATTTGATCCCTTGCTGATTTTGTAAGTTTGCCCACTGTCAAAGTCATGAACAGTCTAGAATTTTTAGGCTAGGTTAATTTTACCAGTGAGAGATAGATTATATAAAAAAAAAAAAAGAAAATCACATTGTCAAAATTATATATATTTATTTGCATTGTGCACAGAGAAATAAGTATTTGATCCCCTACCAACCATTAAGAGTTCAGCCTCCTCCAGACCAGTTACACGCTCCACGTCAACTTGGTGCCTGCATTAAAGACAGCTGTCTTAAATGGTCACCTGTATAAAAGACTCCTGTCCACAGACTCAATTAATCAGTCTGACTTTAACCTCTACAACATGGGCAAGACCAAAGAGCTTTCTAAGGATGTCAGGGACAAGATCATAGACCTGCACAAGGCTGGAATGGGCTACAAAACCATAAGTAAGACGCTGGGTGAGAAGGAGACAACTGTTGGTGCAATAGTAAGAAAATGGAAGACATACAAAATGACTGTCAATCGACATCAATCTGGGGCTCCATGCAAAATCTCACCTCATGGGGTATCCTTTATCCTGAGGAAGGTGAGAGCTCAGCCAAAAACTACACGGGGGGAACTTGTTAATGATCTCAAGGCAGCTGGGACCACAGTCACCAAGAAAACCATTGGTAACACATTACGCCGTAATGGATTAAAATCCTGCAGTGCCCGCAAGGTCCCCCTGCTCAAGAAGGCACATGTACAGGCCCGTCTGAAGTTTGCAAATGAACATCTGGATGATTCTGAGAGTGATTGGGAGAAGGTGCTGTGGTCAGATGAGACTAAAATTGAGCTCTTTGGCATTAACTCAACTCGCCGTGTTTGGAGGAAGAGAAATGCTGCCTATGACCCAAAGAACACCGTCCCCACTGTCAAGCATGGAGGTGGAAACATTATGTTTTGGGGGTGTTTCTCTGCTAAGGGCACAGGACTACTTTACCGCATCAATGGGAGAATGGATGGAGCCATGTACCGTCAAATCCTGAGTGACAACCTCCTTCCCTCCACCAGGACATTAAAAATGTCTCGTGGCTGGGTCTTCCAGCACGACAATGGCCCGAAACATACAGCCAAGGCAACAAAGGAGTGGCTCAAAAAGAAGCACATTAAGGTCATGGAGTGGCCTAGCCAGTCTCCAGACCTTAATCCCATCGAAAACTTATGGAGGGAGCTGAAGATCCGAGTTGCCAAGTGACAGCCTCGAAATCATAATGATTTACAGATGATCTGCAAAGAGGAGTGGGCCAAAATTCCATCTAACATGTGTGCAAACCTCATCGTCAACTACAAAAAATGTCAGACTGCTGTGCTTGCCAACAAGGGTTTTGCCACCAAGTATTAAGTCTTGTTTGCCAAAGGGATCAAATACTTATTTCTCTGTGCACAATGCAAATAAATGTATATAATTTTGACAATGTGATTTTCTTTTTTTTTTTTTATATAATCTATCTCTCACTGGTAAAATTAACCTAGCCTAAAAATTCTAGACTGTTCATGTCTTTGACAGTGGGCAAACTTACAAAATCAGCAAGGGATCAAATACTTATTTCCTTCACTGTATGTACAAAAGTGTACCTTATTGATCATGATGCATGTTCTACAGTAAAGCAACTATCTACTACAGCCATTGCTACAAGAGTACATTGAGTACATCTAGCTGTGGGAAGTGCTAGCGACTGTGACATACACTATATGTGCCCTAGAGCGAGAAATGGACATAAAGACAAAAATTGGTACAGTTGCCCAATGTTTCTGAATTAAGAATCAGGTCCTCTTTAAGTAATCAGTCTAAAATATATAACTATAAAATCAGTACCTATGTTCTTTACTTTGTATCTAATCTCAGTTCATTTTATAATAGGAACAAGTCTAGAATTGTGCGCTCTTTCAAATGACACATCTGGAATTAATGATCTGGGACCTATTTTAAAACAATGCTTGGGATAAAATTTCACTATGCATACGCACAGGTTTTATTGTTTTTATGTTAGATTTTGAAAAGAATTCTTACGGTACTATTAGGATGTCAGGTTATTTATTGTTTAGTATAATAAACAAAAGATTTTCTGCAGGTTTATTCTAAAGAAACACTTCCCATTTACAGGAAATGTCTAAAATTTCTGACGTTAAATAAATATTATCTTTCATTCTTCCTTGACTTGTGGTATTCTATTATTGTATTTTCTATTGTAAAAAATGCTTTAGTTAACCACAATCTCTAAAGTAGAGCATTTAAAAAGTGTATTTAACTCATTCGTTAAACTTTAAAGATAACTTTAGGACAAAGAATGGTTCTCAGGTCCCAGAAATAATTGTAGAATAAGTCGTATGCAAGAAAAAAGGATTAGAGACAGATCTGCAGCGTCAGCGCTGGATCGCCAGGGGAAAGGATAGGTGAGTACTGCTTGTTTTCCTAATTCATGTCATTTTCAGGCATAAGGAAAACATTTTAAAAACCCAGAAAACACCTTTTTTTTCAATCAGATCCTTTTTTTTCATTAATGGTTTTCCAACTTACATCCCTGGATAACCCCTTTAAAACTGCTACATAGAAATAGTTAAAGAAGAAATAAAAAAACACAAAAAGAAACATGGGCCAAGAGCAGGAGTGGACGAAGAGTAGTCTGGGCTCCCAGGCAATGGTCATACGATCTTACCAAATCAACATTGTTATAATATACTTGAGCTGGATTAACACAATGACTTTGAACAGCATCTACATAATGGTTCTCTTGTTTCTATTTTCTTTCTATTTTTTTTAAACCCTGTACCTAAACTTGAATGCATCTCACTGTGGTGCTGTTGGCCCTTCTTAGGCATAGGCCATAAAGAATTACACAGGCCAATCAGCCGGGCAATCAAAGGACTCATTATGCCAGAAATAGGATTCGTCACCACTGAGCCCTCTGATTGGCTGCAGTGGTCACATGCTACCTGCATATAAACAATCACCGGGAGTGCCAGCAGGGTGTCAGCCCTGGATCGCCAGGGGAAAGGATAGATGATTACTGATCATTTTGTTAATTCATGAAATTTGCAGTCATGAGGAAAAATTTTAGGAACCATGATTACCCCTTTAAAACTGCAACATAGAAAAAGTAAAAATAGGCAAAATAACTCAAAAAGAAACATGGAACAAGAGCAGGTGTGGAGCCAGAGTGGTCTAGGCTCCCAGGCAGGGCCGGACTGCCCATCTGGCAATTCTGGCAAATGCCAGTTGGACCGGTGTACGCTGTGGGCCGCTTCCGTCTCACTTCTTCCTCTCACTGAGAAGCACTGGAACTTGAAGTTTTTTTTTCAGGCTCCACACCGTCATCATGTCGCTCTGCTGTGTGGCACACTGGCAGCTGCACTAAGCAAGCAGCCTGCTGCCAAGCTAGTGTTGCTAGCTGTCATAACTTTACTTTTCACGGCCGTGTCCTGGCCCCCTCCCATCCCCTCTCCTGTCCATCCCCTCCCCTCACCCTCCCCTCCCCTCAATCACTGACATGGCTCCTCAGTTCTCGGCCCTGTCTCTGTTCTAAGCCCCGCCTCGTTAATCCCAGCCCCGCCTCCTCCGTAATTGTCCCCCCTCCTCAGTACTCTAACCCTATCATGGTACAGCTTCTTGCTGCTCTGTGTGAGCATGTATTCCCAGCCTCTTGTCCACAGTGCAGCAGCGGGTTTACTGCTCACACAGAGCTGAGCTGACAAATGAGTCAGACTCAGTCTAGCATCTTCATGGAAAAGTGTGTCCATCCTCAGTCCTTTCCAGTCTTCACAAGTAGGTAAATAAAGAAAATAAATATGCCAAAAAATTACTGTGTTATCCCCTTCCCCTTCATGGGGAACTATAACTCCCAGCATGCCCTGACACCAGTAGACCTTTAGGACCTGCTGGGAGTTGAGGTATCCCCCCCACACTATATACAGTGGGGGATTGCTGTGTAGCTCTATATACAATGGGGGTACTTTGTGGCACTAGATACAAGGGAGTGGGGCTGTGTGGCAATATACAGAGGGGCAATTGTTGTGTAACACTATATACAATGGGAAGGGGGCTGTGTGGTACTATATACAAGGGGAGGGGGGCTGTGTGGCATTATATACAAGGGGAGGGGGGCTGTGTGGTACTATATTCAAGGGGAGGGGGGCTGTGTGGCACTATATACAAGGGGAAGGGGTCTATGTGGCACTATATACAAGGGAGGGGGGCTGTGTGGCAATATACAGGGGGTGATTGTTGTGTAACACTATATACAATGGGAAGGTGGCTGTGTGGTACTATATACAAGGGGAGGGGGGCTGTGTGGCATTATATACAAGGGGAGGGGGCTGTGTGGTACTATATTCAAAGGGAGGGGGGCTGTGTGGCACTATATACAAGGGGAAGGGGGTCTATGTGGCACTATATACAAGGGAGGGGGGCTGTGTGGCAATATACAGGGGGTGATTGTTGTGTAACACTATATACAAGGGCAAGGGGGCTGTGTGGTGCTATATACAAGGGGACGGGGGCGGTGTGGCACCAGATACAAGGGGAAGGGGGCTGTCTGGCACTATGTATAAGGGAGGGGGCTGTGTGGCAATATACAGGGGGATTGCTGTGTAGCACTATATACAAGGAGTGGCACTATATAGAAGGGGCTGAATGGCACTACATACAAGGGGAGGGCTGTGTGGCACTATACACAATGGAGGGGGGGCTGTGTGGCACTATATACAAGGGGGGGCTGTGTGGCACTATATACAAGAGAGGATGTGTGGCACTATCTACTAAGGGGGGCTGTGTGGCACTATCTACTAAGGGGGGGATGTGTGGCATTATATATAAGGGGGGAGGACTGTACTATATACAAGGGAGGGGGCAGTGTGCAATATACAGGGGGGATTGCTGTGTAGCACTATATACAAGATGTGGCACTATATACCAGGGGGCTGAATCGCACTATATACAAGGGAGCGGGGCTGTGTGGCACTATATATAAGAGGGGCTGTGTGGCACTATCTACAAAGGGGGGCTGTGTAGCACTATCTACTAAGGGGAGTTGTGTGGCATTATATATAAGGGGGAGGACTGTGACGCCATCTACAGGGGGCTGTGTGTGGCGCTATCTACAGGGGGCATTGTTGCTCTGGGGGCACAAAGGGGGCATGGTTACTGCCGGGGCACTTTTATTGTGTCGCCAACTGAGGGTTCATTATTACCATGTGGGGCACCTGTGGATTACGAGTTTGTTTAGATGGGGAGGGTGCTGGAAAAGTGAGAAACCAACATGTCTGTGTGTCAAATTCTGCAGAGACAAGTCGTGGCTTGAATAAGTCGTCACAGTGGTCTGAGCCGGATGGAGAAAAAAAGGGAAAGTGAACGGCTAATCAGAGAAAACATCACCTGTGAGTCACTAGATATAAATATGCTGTAATCACTTATATGGTCTGCAGAGCTCCTTTGCATAACTGGCATCTACCACTATATGGTCACTATATGGTGGTAATATTGGTCTTTGTATAGTGGTTTTTATTCAGTAACAGTATGGGGGTATTATTCCATCACTATGTGGCGTAACGTCTATGGCTGCGGCCCGTCGTTCTGACTTACCCTCTAACGGCCGCGGCCATGGACGTGTGAGTGCTCGGCGACATCTCCCTCCTGAGAGACGCCGGCACTCACCTCCTGGTTCTGTAACTGTCTCCCGCAGGGTGCGTGCGTGCCCGCGCATGCACGGCCTTAAAGGGCCAGTGCGCACATAATTGCAGGAAGTCTGCAATCAGTCCAGAATGCTGCTGGACAATAAAAATGGCTCTGCCCTCTTGATCTTTACCTGAGCATTGTTGTGTACCTAAAGTTTATCTTGCAAATGGTCTCCTAGTGCTTTCCAGTTCCCAGTGTTAGCCGTTCCTGCTGCCTGTACCCCGTATCCCGTGCTACCGTGCCTCTGTGCCATCGAGTTGTGTCTTCCACTGCCTCTACTGTGTCACACCCCGCCAGGTGTCTGTCTACTGCCGAAGCCTTATCTTCAGCCTGAATCACCGCTACTGTCTACATTGCCTCAGGTACCCTTCCTGGACTATAGACTTTGTATTGTACCAGTTTGGCCAGCTGCTATTCTGCTACGGGGTACGGCCCAGTGAATCCACACCCCGCGTGACATGTGGTTATTGTGTGGCAGTATTTTTCAGTAACTGTATGGGTGTATTATTCAGTAACAGTATGGGGGTATTATTCAGTAACAGTTTGGGGGTATTATTTAGTCACTGTGGTTATGATGTGGCGGTATTATTCAGTAACAGTTTAAGGGTATTATTCAGTCACTATGTGGTTAGGATGTGGCGGTATTATTCAGTAATAGTATGGAGGTATTATTCAGTAACAGTATGGTGGTACTATTCAGTCACTATGTGGTTATGGTGTGGAGGTATTATTCAGTAACAGTATGGTGGTACTATTCAGTCACTATGTGGTTATGGTGTGGAGGTATTATTCAGTAATTGTATGGGGGTATTATTCAGTCACTATGTGGTTATAGTGTAGCGGTATTATTCAGTAACAGTACGAGAGTATTATTCAGTCACTATGTGTTTATGGTGTGGCAGTATTATTCAGTAATAGTATGGGGGTATTATTCAGTAACTATGGGGTTATGGTGTGGTGGTATTATTCAGCAACAGTATGTGGGTATTATTCAGTCACTATGTAATTATGGTGTGGCGGTATTATTCAGTATCAGTATGGGGGTATTATTCAGTCACTATGTAGTTATAGTGTGGAGGTATTATTCAGTAATAGTATGGGGGCATTATTCAGTCACTATGTGGTTGTCACGGGCACAGGATGTGGACCCACTAGGCCGCTCCAGCGTAGCAGAGAGGCAGCTGACCAGGTCTCAGTCTATACAAAAGTTTCTAGCAGTTCGTAACACTCGGGTACCTGAACTAGTCCAGACAGTGGCTGTGGCTTCAGCACGGATGGAGGTTGGTGCAGCAGTTTGCGCCAAACGTGGCCGGCAGTACAAGATGTGGCAGAAGAGACTGGACGTGGCAGAAGACACTGGATGTGGCAGAAGACACTGGACATGGCAGAAGACACTGGACGTGGCAAACGACAGCAGGTGCTGTAGGACACGACTCCAATACTAGTAGGCACAGGAACAAGAACACAGCATGGGATACAGGAACAGGTAACATGACTTAAGGTATGTTTGATGCCTTTGCTATCTATGACCTCCCACCACCAGTAAACCAATAAGAGACCACAACTTGAAATTGGTGTAATGGTCACAGCAGCCATTTATTAAATACACAACTTTATGCAATCAAATAGCATAACCATAACATATCAGAAAACTCTCCATAAATTATCATCCTGCACTATTCCACAAACATTCTCCAGTTAAAGGATTCTTGAAGGCACTTCAGGCATTATATTTAACTCCATCATTTTGTTGTCAGGTTTGGAACTTATTGCCCTATAGCCGTACTGCACCTGACCCGAGTGCACCAACCATCTCCAAGACCTCCCTTCCTGGGGACCCTGCCCATCAGGAATGTATGAAAAACCAGCTGGGTAATCACTCCCCAGCTCCTCCAATACTACCCAGGGTTAAATGCCCCGAGTTATTTACCAACATTCTTCTATGTTGTTCTCCTTCTTTCCATTACGTGCCTTCAAAGACCCCTCCTCCTACCGCAAATGCTACTGTGACAAATTGCAAACCCACTGACCCCCATTAAAACAGAAGAAAATTTGGAGGACGGGCGGGAAAATCTTTCTTCTGTTGTCCAGCGGGAAAGAGGGCTACCTCTATCCCACCCGGACTTATATACCACATACTCCTCCCACCACCTATAGATACATGGCGGGCAGGTAAACAGATTAATGTCCTTGTGATCCCATCTCAAGGAAGGGTGCACCTCTGCCGAAATTGTTCGTCATACCTCAACTATGCATTACTACCATATACCCTGTACGCCTCCCCCACGGAATCCATGTAGCAAAACAGCGCCAAACAATTCTCCGGCGCCTTTTTGCCCACAATGCTAGCCAAAATAGGGAAGGCGTGCAGCCAATTTGCAAACGTCCGAGGAATCAAGCGATAACGACGCCGCCCCTCTTACTCCTTTTTACTCTCATCCGGTTTCAGGTTAAACTTTTCCAGTGGCAATAGAGCAAAAATCTCCACAAATTCATCCTTCCATATCTTCTCTCTAATTTAGGCTTTCAAATGTGCCCCAAGCGGTCCCTCAAAATACACATACACCTCGCCTTTCGCAGCATCAGCCAAATGCACATCATCCACCACTTTCTTGGACGTACCAGCCCCCGCATCAACAGCCTTATCCACCTCCAACACAGCACCCGCAACCTCCTCCACCTCGCTAGCAACCGCAACCCCTACCGCAGCCGGACTTCAACACACCTCACTAGCAGCGCCCCACACCCTCGCTGGAGACTGCCCTACATCCCCCATACCCTTAGCAAAATATTCCTGCATACCCTTAAAAAACATCTGCATATGTGCCATAGAAAACATACCCCCCACATCACCCCCATTAATCCCCGGCACCACATCAGTGGTAGACTCACCCAGCGGTCCCTGAGGTGACCTCCCAGCGGCCGTATCCATGGATCCAAAGGCTCTCTCCCTCAATCGCGGCGTTCCAGGAGGTTGATGGCCCGGCACCACTCTCTCCCCGCAGCTGGCTGACATCCTGGCCGATGCAGTCCTAGGCCCAGCCGACATACTGCCACCCGCTTCCGGCGTGGCATAACGGGAACTACAACCCTGGCTCCCATGCAGCTCTGCAGGGCTGTCCCCTGATTCCTCTTCCTCCCGTTCAGGTGGGCAAGATGGCCGCCTCCCCCTTCTTTCCGGCTAGGGGCGCGACATCATTACAGTACCCGGACCGGGTACTTCAGGTCCCAGCCGCACGCCTCCCTACACCTGCAGGAGGCAAACCGATCCTCCTCACCGAGCCCGCCCACCGCTTCCTGCGGGCTGGGCATGAAGTCCCCGCCTCTGTCTGATGAGCTCCTCCGGCGCCCGGAACATCGGCGCCGGAGAAGACCGTCACATCCGGTCCCGCCGTCACTTCCGGTCTTGTCGTTGACGACAGGAGGAGGAAAGATGGCCGTGCCCCCCCCCCCCTCCTGCCACCTCCAATCCTGCCCGCCTGTTGGGATTCCTCCCAGACCTCCAAGGCCCTGAGCATGGCGCTCGCTTATGACCCGGAGGAGCAGGGTCCCTGGTGGGGCTCCCACGGTGCTGACGGGACTGAGGCGTAACCTCGGGTGAAGGCCTCTCAGGAGGCCTGGAACGCCGGCTCCTGCGTCCCTCCACACTCAAAGCTCCTGCCACTGGAGCAGGAGGAAGAGCTCCAGAAAACAGCTGCTCCAGCCATCCAGGTCCGTGCTGAAGCGCCGCGTCTCTGATCCTGGCCATCATGGACTCCAAGGAAGCATCCATGCTCAGGTAAGTGAAATATTATTATTTTATTTTTTTTAAAACACTGCACTGTAGTATACAGAAAATCTTTTTTCTGTTGTCCAGCAGGAAAGAGGGCTGCCTCTATCCCACCCGGACTTATATACCACATACTCCTCCCACCACCTAAAGATACATTCCTATACCAGCCCCCTTATGCTTAACCCTTTAAATCCCTGTACTCTTAGCCTCACACTTAATAGCCTACACCCAAACCACCTTGTCATGCGCTCTCTCCAGTACGGCTGCGCCTACACTACGTTGGGCTTACTGGGCACGGGTAACAACTGGAACGGGAAACACTAAGGGACCATTTGCAAGACAGACTTGGCATAAACTAACAACGCTGAGGCAAGGATCAGAAGGGCTGGAGCCTTCTTATAAACCAGGAAATCATGTGGGTTGATGATGATGATTATTTTCATGTGCGCGCGCTGGCCCTTTAAGAGCGGGCACGAGCGTGCACGCACCCTAAGGGACACAGCGGACCGGAGCGGAAGTGAGTGATGGCGTCTCCTAGGAAGGAGATGGGGACCAGCGCTCACAGATCCATGACTGCAGGCGTCGGGATATGAGTGAACCCGACGGCCCGCGGCCATGAACTCTACAGTATCCCCCTCTTACGCTCCCTCTTCTTGGGGCCAGAGCGAGAGAGGAATTTCTTAATGAGAGCAGGAGCACTGAGGTTCTCTGCCAGCTCCCAGGACCTCTTTTCAGAAACAAACCCTTTCCAGTCCACCAAATAGAAAGTCCTTCCTCCTACCCTTTTGCAGTCCAGAATCTCCCTCACCTCGAACATATCAGAAGAACCGCTGGGAGCAACTGTGGAACTAGAAGTCTTGCTGTAGTGGTTCAGGACCACTGGTTTCAGGAGGGACACATGAAAGGAGTTGGGGATTCTAAGGGTAGGAGGCAGCCGCAGCTTATAGGAGACAGGGTTTATCTGTTGCAGAATTTCAAAAGGACTAAGGAACCTGGGAGCAAACTTGTATGAAGGCACCTTGAAACGAATGTTCTGAGAGGACAGCCAGACTTTGGTACCCGGAAGATACTGAGGCGGCTTTCTTCTCTTTGTATCCGCTTTTCGCTTCATGCGATCGACTGCCAGCAAAATAGAGGGCCGGGTCTGTTGCCAGATTTGCAGAAAGTGCACAAATGCAGAGTCAGCAGCTGGTTCCTGAGATGTAGTCGACACAGGAACTGTGAGATGTGGGGTTGTTGTACGAGAACTCGGCCCATGGAAGAAGCTGTACCCAGTTATTATTATTCTGTAAAGAGATGAATTCTCCATGATCTGATTGATCCTCTAGATTTGCCTATTGGACTGGGGGTGATAAGCTGAGGAAAAGTCCAATCTCACATCCAGGAGTTTACAGAGAGCTTTCCAGAACTTTGAGGCAATTTGAACCCCCCCCCCCCCCCCCCCCCCGGTTGGACACAATGTGACGGGGCAAGCCATGCAAGCGAAAGATGTGCTGAATGAAGAGACTCGCCAGTCGGGGAGCAGAAGGTAGGCCAGTCAGCGGGATAAAATGTGCCATCTTCGAGAACCGGTCCACCACGACCCAGACAGTGTTGCATCCTGCTGAGGGAGGAAGGTCTGTGACAAAGTCCATTGCAATGTGCTGCCAGGGGGCATTGGGTACAGGCAGAGGTTGAAGCAGGCCGGCAGGCTTGGAGTGAGTAACTTTGTTAGAAGCACACACTGTGCAAGAAGAGACAAAGTCCAGAACATGTTTAGGTAGCGTGGGCCACCAGAAGTGACGAACAATCAGGTCTCTGGTTTTACGAACACCAGCGTGCCCAGCCAGTTTAGAATTCTTCTCCTGTCTGCCAACCAAACAAAAGTTCTCCCCGCAGGGATGTCTCTAACCTGCAAAGGATTAGCAGTGACAATGCAGGACGGGTCTAGTTTGAAGGGACTCCACCGTGTCATTCGTCTCAAATGACCTGGACTGGGACTCGGCCCTCACATTCTTGTCAGCGGGATGGTAGTGGAGCACATATTGGAAACGGGTGAAGAACAGCGACCACCTGGCTTGACGGGGATTTAGTCGTTGAGCGGACTGAAGATAGGTAAGGTTCTTGTGATCGGTGTAGACCAAGATGGGGTGAGCTGCGCCCCCTAGAAGATGTCTCCACTTCTCCAGAGCCAATTTGATGGCCAGTAGCTCCCAATAGAGTAATTATGCTCTGCAGAAGAAAAAAGTCTTGAGTAATAGCCACATACTACTGCCTTTCCTTGGGAGCTCCTCTGCAACAGAAGTGCACCTGCACCAACAGAGGAAGCGTCCACCTCCAATGAGAACTGCTGAGATACATCAGGATGATGGAGAATCGAGTCTGAAATGAAGGCTTTCTTGAGGCTAATAAATGCGAACTCCGGCGGATCTTGGCATTCACACCCTTCTTGGTAAGGGTATAGATGGGAGCTGTCAGAGATGAGAAGTTTGGAATAAACTGCCAGTAGAAATTGGCGAATCCCAGGAACCGCTGTATGGCCCTCAGGCCTTGAGGACGTGGCCATTTTAGGACAGACATTAGTTTCTCAGTATCCATCTTAAGACCTTGATTCGAGATGATGTAGCGCAGAAAGGGCAAATAACTTTTTTCAAAGACGCACTTCTCCAACTTGGCATATAAGTGATTCTCCCTTAGTCGCAGAAGAACATGACGAACATGTCTCCGATGTGTCATAAGATCTGGGGAGAAAATCAAAATATCATCGAGATAAACTACAACACACATATAGAGGAGATCTCAGAAGATATCATTGACGAATTCCTGAAAGACTGCGGGTGCGTTACACAGTCCAAAGGGAATCACTAGGTATTCGTATTGCCCGTCACGGGTGTTAATTGCCATCTTCCATTCATCACCCTGGCGAATCCGGATTAGGTTATAAGCCCCCCGCAGCTCCTCGTATGCGATCAAACAGCTCGGATATAAGTGGCAACCGGTATTTGTTCTTGACCGTGATCTGGTTGAGACCACGGAAGTCAATGCAGGGTCGAAGAGCTCCATCTTACTTTTTAACGAAGAAGCCGGCCCCAGCCGGGGAGGAAGATTTTCGTATAAAACCCCTCTCCAAATTCTCCTTGATATAGACTGACATGGATAAAGTCTCTGGCAAGGAAGGAGGAAATACCCCTCCATGGGGAAGAGAACCATTTGGAACCAGTTCAATGGGACAGTCATAACTCCGATGTGGAGGCAACATCTCAGCCTCCCGCTTGCAAAAGACATCAGCAAAACTGGCATACTGAGAGGGTAGATCGGAGAGTGACTGAGGCAGAGGGGGCATAAGAGGACGAACTTGTGACAGGCAATGGCTATGGCATCTGGAACCCCATTGAAGAATTTCTCCGGAACTCCAGTCAAGAACCGGGGCGTGTAGGCAAAGCCATGGCAGACCCAGCAGGATAGGATTGACAGCCTTAGGTGGTACAAGGAAGGCGATCTGCTCTGAGTGAAGAGCTCCGACCCGTAGTGTCAACGGCTCCGTGATGAACACAATCGGATCGGGCAATAGTAGACCATTCACAGAGGCAACAGCCAGGGGTCTCTACAGAAGAACTGCGGGTAGATGTAAACGATCCACTAGATCCTGCTGGATGAAATTAGCAACTGCTCCGGAGTCAAGATAGGCGGAGGAGGGATGTGACATCTCTCAGGAGATGATGGCCACAGGAATCGATAATTTGGAAGAGGTTTTAACGTTTGAAGACGTCCAACCAACCCTAGGTACTGGAGTTTCCCGGTTTCTATGGGCACTGGTGCACAAAATGACCCTTAAGGCCACAATACATACATAGTCCAGAGTAGCGTCTGCGCTGCTTCTCTTGTTCAGACAACCGGACTCTGTCTACCTGCATGGGTTCTTCAAGTAGCGCACTACGAGAAGGCAATAGTAGACTCTGGGACGAGGGTGCTGGTCTGTGGACCCGACTCTCCTGTGGAACCTCTTAAGTGCGCTCCCAGATTCTCACGTCAACCCGAGTGGCTAACAGGATGAGGGCATCCAAGGTAGAAGGAAGGTCGCGGGCCGCCAGTTCGACCTTGATGTGAAACGACAGTCCCTGCCAGAAGGTCGCCACCAGTGCCTCATTGTTCCATACTAGCTCGGCTGCCAGGGTACGGAAGGAGATAGCATACTCCCCTACTGTGGAACCCTCTTGTTTGAGGGTCAATAGAGTGGCTGCGGCAGAGGATGTTTGACCCGGCTCGTCGAACACAGCACAAAAGGACTGCAGGAATAAGGCTAGGTCCGAGGATATCGGTTCTTGTTGCTCCAAGATTGGGTTCGCCCATGCGAGGGCCTTGCCAGCAAGAAGGGAGATGATAAATGCTACTTTGGCCTCCTCGGAGGGGAAGAGATGAGCACGTAGCCTACAATGAACCATGCATTGGTTAATAAATCCTCTACATGCTCTGGGATCACGTCATAGCGAGGAGGAAGAAGCAGAGGAACTGTGGATCTGGAACAAACAGGAGGGGCAACGGGCAGTGGTACAGCAACCGACTCTGGAGGAAGAACCGGAGGTGGAACAGTGAGTAGATCTAGACGGACCATAATAGAATTTACAGCGTCAAGTAGTTGATCCTGTGCGTAGGTCATGCATCTCCGACTGTATCTTCTGGACTGTGGTCTTGGGCTGGCCAGCAGGTTCCATGGCCTGAGCATACTGTAACGGTCACAGGGTGTGTGAACCCACTAGGCCGCTCCACCATAGCAGAGAGGCAGCTGACCAGGTCTCAGTCTATACAAAAGTCTATAGCAGTTCGTAACACTCGGGTGCCTAAACTAGTCCAGACAGTGGCTGTGGTTTCAGCACGGATGGAGGTCGGTGCAGCAGGTTGCGCCAGACATGGTGGGCAGTACAAGATGTGGCAAAAGACACTGGACATGGCAGAAGACACTGGACTTGGCAAACGACAGCAGGTGCAGTAGGACACGACTCCAGTACTAGTAGGCACAGGAACAAGAACACAGCACGGGATACAGGAACAGGTAACAGGGCACGGGTAACAACTGGAACACTGGAAGGGGAAATACTAAGGGACCATTTGCAAGACAGACTTGGGATAAACTAACAATGCTCAGGCAAGGATCAGAAGGGCTGGAGCCTTCTTATAGACCAGGAAATCATGTGGGATGATGATGATGATTATTTTAATGTGCATGCGTTGGCCCTTTAAGAGCGGGTACGAGCGTGCGCGTGCACCCTACGGGACACAGTGGACCAGAGCGGAAGTGAGCGCTGGCGTCTCCTAGGAAGGAGATGGGGACCAGCGCTCACAGATCGATGGCTGTTGGCATCGGGAGGTGAGTGAAACAACGGCCTGCAGCCATGGACGCTACAGTGGTTATGGTGTGGCGATATTATTCAGTCACTATGTGGTTATGGTGTGGTGGTACTATTCAGTAACAGTATGGAGGTATTATTCAGTCACTATGTGGCGGTATTATTTGGACCTTATAATGTGGTATTATTGGTAATATTGTACATATAATAGTGAGTTGTGTTCAGTAACAGTATGCAGGTAATATTTCATCTGGTATAGTTGTATGATTTAATAACTGTATATGTATATAGATAATTGCTTTGTGTGAGAGGCGGGGACATATGCTTTGCGACTTCCATCACTCCTGGATGCGCTAGAAATCAGTGATGCCGTTCTCTGCGCACCGCCTTCTGAATGATACAGTAAGGGTGTGTTCACATTAGCGTTTGGCTTTCGTTGATAGGTTCCGTCAGACCTTTTCGGTCAGGTTCCGTTTTTTGAACGGAATCAATTGAGGAGTCGACTGTGCTATTGTTTCCGCAAAAAAAAAAGGTCAGCTCAGTCCCAGTCAAGTGAATAGGACTGTTGTATAATACCAGGCACAGCCATGTCTATAAAATATATAGTTATCAGGGGCGGATTAAGGGTACCATGGGCCCCGGGCACTTTTTCAGGTCTGGGTCCCCCCCCCCCCCCAACTCCGAAGACGCTGTACCGCATATATTTGCAGATTTCTGTTTAGGCAGCCACAGATCTGGCACGGTTTTAAATTAGCTGTAAAGGCAGAATGTGCCAGAAGAAAGAAAGCAGAATACTTTGAGACACTGAAGTGGTCAGGAGCTTTATAACTTTTTTATTTTTACGTCTATGGAGTGGTGTGTGAAGGATTATTTTTTTGCGGGAGGAGTTATAGTTTTTATTGGCACCATGTAAAGTACCGTATAATGGGTGAATTGGAAAAAACTGAGATTCCTTCATGGTTTTTTGGGTTTCGTTTTTACTGTATATATTTACCTTCTCTTAAGGTAAAAGTAGATTTAACATATACTTTTACCTTAAGAGAAGGTAAATATATACAGACCGAGAACCAAGCTCAGTACATATATAGAGCACTATAACCTAGCTCAGTACATAAATACAGACCCAGAACCAAGCTCAGTACATATATACAGCACTAGAACCAAGCTCAGTACATATATACATCCCCAGAACCAAGCTCAGTACATATATGTAACTCCAGAACCAAGCTCACTGTGTATATATATATATATATATATATATATATATATATATATATTCCAAGAATCAGGCAGCACTCCAGAGATGTAGCAAAAATAGAAAAATGTGCTTTATTCCATCACTCAAAACAGCAGCGTTTCAGCTCTACCATAGAGCCTTTCTCAAGCTAGTGAACACATGTTACAACAGTGCGTATATGGGAAAGCCTCAATCAAGAGGGAAGGGTTTGCATCAGATAATAATTAACCATACACAGTGAATATGGCATATAGTTAAAACATAGTGTTAACAAAGTGCTATGGAAAAAACATGTCATGTCATAATGTATATATCTCCATAAATTACAATCCATAAAACGTACTGACATTCAGTGCATAACCATGATTGTGCACAATTAGGTATTGCTAGCACCTGTAAATACATTAAGAGAACCTTAATTCACAGGTGCTAGCAATACCTAATTGTGCACAATCATGGTTATGCACTGACTATCTCTGTCTATCTACATATCAAAATGATGATTATTATCACCTGTTTGGTATAATTGGTTAATCATACACCTGACTATAATCCTATAAAATCCATGACTTTGTGCAACTGTACCTAGAAAAATTAATGCTGTTTTGAAAGCAAGGGGTGACAAAATATTGATTTATTTTTTATTTCTCTTCTGGTCATTCACTTTGTAATTTGTTAATTGATCAAATAAAATCTATTAATACTTCTATTTTTGAAAGCATCCTTACTTTGCAGCATTTTTTCACAACTGCTAAAACGTTTGCACAGTACTGTGTGTTTATATATATTTTTTTATATGAAGGGGGCAAGAGGAAAGGCCATCTGGGGAGATTTTTGCATCTTTATCGTGTTCTCTTTTTAGTACTTTCTAATATTTTATAAAATGTTTAAGCAACATCTAGTATTCTATTGAAGCAAAGACAAGCTATCTGTCTGATTTGTGAAGCTAGCATAAACTATTATAATCTCAGAATGTCCTTATAACTAGTAATATGGCTCGTTCTCTGCACTGCATGTCTACTGAGATTTTACTGGAACATTTAGCTCAGTTTTTATATACCTTTCTGTGAAGTCTGTAAATTGTGACATAAAAAATATTGCTTCCTCCTGTGGTTAAAATGTCTTAAGAAAACACTAATGCTGTGCCTGTTTGAAACAAAAATCGAAATGTATTAAACGCTGGAGAAATATAGCTATTGCCTAATTTTAGAGAGATTTATTCAATTATTCAGTTGCAAAACAAATAGAGAGACATAAATCTGCAAGTTAGCTCATATGTTCTATAAAAAAGCACGCAGCAGAGAATCTTAAACTGTGGATCTCATTTTTAAGGAGCAGATTTATGACCTTGGTGGCATCATTCACACTAAGAAAACATAGTGTTGCCTAACAGAAATGAGCTAAAATATCATATATATATATATATATATATATATATATATATATATATATATATATGTGTGTGTGTGTATATATGTATGTATATCAATATATATATAGACATATATATAGATATATATATATATATATCTATATATATATAGATATATATATAGGAAAAAAAATTGCGAGAAAGGAGGACTCAAGAAAATAAAGTGAATTTATTCACCAAAGGTTCACAGCAACGTTTCAACCTCTCAATAAAGGCATTTTCAAGCAAAGTGTATGAGTCATACCACAACCTATATATGGAGCAGAGCTCAATTAGTTAATGAAGTGCCATCCATAAATTGTATACGTTTATCATACAAAATTCTCTTATAAAATATCACATTTATCAAAATAAAGTGCAAAAGTGATCGCATAAATTCATTACATAAATACACCATACAAAAGTGTAAATGAAAACACATCAATACCCAAATAACAAAATCCAATCATGATTAGTGTCATTAAAATAATTATGAATAGCTGGCGCTCATCGATTTCATTAAAAAACTCATAGATAAGGAATATAGATAGTCACATATTTTAATATTGAATAAAGCCCGGCGTTACTCTCACTGAATCGCGCATCTCCAGAACTACCCTGTTCATTGAGCACAATAGAGCGCATGCACTCTGCAGATTTTCTCATCTGGAATCGTGCTAAGGTGGACCTGTATTGGTTTGCATTGCAACCCATGTGCTTGTACTCATGTGGGGTATTTTGCCCAATGGACAGGGCAGTTCTGGACATGCGGGGTTCGGTGAGAGTAATGCCGGGCTTTACGCAATATTAAAATATGTGACCATCTATATTCCTTATCTATGAGTTTTTTAATCAATCGGCCAGCTATTCATAATTATTTTAATGAAACTAATCATGATTGGATTTTGTTATTTGGGTATTGTATCTTCATTTACGCTTTTTGTATGGTGTATTTATGTAATGAATTTATATGAGCACTTTTGCACTTTATTTTGATACATGTGATATTTATGATAAATGTATACTGTTGATGGATTAACTAGTTGAGCTCTGCTCCCAAATATATGTTTTGGTAAGACTTTATACACTTTGCTTGAAAAAGCCTTCATTGAGAGGGTGAAACGTTGCTGTGAACCTTTGGTTAAATAAATTCACTTTATTTTCTTGAGTCCTGCTTCCTCACAATTTTTTCCTATGATTCATGAGGAGAGGTCACTCCTTTGAAACTTGTACCTATCGCATGGCTTTTGCTACAGTGCTGCTCTGCTTTTTTTTCTATTACCTGTATGTATGTATGTATGTATGTATATATATATATTTATTTACAATGGTGGAATATTATGGCTACCAGGGGCCTAGATCTAGATATAGGGGTGCAGAGATACTCATACTAACTGGTCCCTAATGGCACCCACTGCCACGCAAGGATAAAGATTATAAATGGCATATAGTAGGTAGAGGATCCTCTTACAGATTTTGCCTTTGGACCCAGAAGCCTCAATGACTGCCCAGCCTAATACTGATAACAATGTTTATTTCATATGATATACACATGCTTAATTTTTTGTCAAAATTATATTTACCCCTAAATTATTGAACTGCAGATCTCCAGCTATTGCTATAGAAATTTATGTAGAGATCTCCCATAGGATACTATATGGAACTACTATAGTATTATAAAAAAAAAAAGCAGACGCTGATTGAATTTTAATGTAAAACTTGTAAAGCCATCTGAGTGAACATTGAGAACATGCCCACTGTAGATCCAGTATGCTGGCATGCGAGATACGTAGTCTAACACTGATTCTTCAACTCTTTTTAAAAAAAAAATCTGTGGTGCAAAACTACAAAATGTTAAGTGTTGCTTTCC
Source organism: Rhinoderma darwinii (assembly GCF_050947455.1). Classification (NCBI taxonomy): domain Eukaryota; kingdom Metazoa; phylum Chordata; class Amphibia; order Anura; family Rhinodermatidae; genus Rhinoderma; species Rhinoderma darwinii. The sequence continues at coordinate 362,529,846 of NC_134690.1, read as the reverse complement.
CCCTGTACATTTATGATGTTCTGATGAGAAGTATCATCCGCTTCTCTTCAGAACGCCCAGCTTCTGGCAGTGCAGATCTGTGACGTCACTCACAGGTCCTGCATCGTGTCGGCCACATCGGCAACAGAGGCTACAGTTGATTCTGCAGCAGCATCAGCGTTTGCAGGTAAGTAGCTACATCGATTTACCTGCAAACGCCGATGCTGCTGCAGAATCATCTGTAGCCTCTGGTGCCGGCTCGTCTGACACGATGCAGGACCTGTGAGTGACGTCACAGCGTGATCTCTCGAGAACACGCTGTGTCTGCACTGCCAGAAGCTGGGCGTTCTGAAGAGAAGTGGATGATACTTCTCATCAGAAAGCCCAGCTAGTAAAAGTAGTAAAAACGCCCCGATGTACGCACATAATACACGCCCACTTGGACTTTTACTTTTCAACACGCCCACTTGGACTTTTGCAAGCCTCATTTGCATAAATACAAAAATGGTCATAACTTGGCCAAAAATGCTCGTTTTTTAAAAATAAAAACGTTACTGTAATCTACATTGCAGCGCCGATCTGCTGCAATAGCAGATAGGGGTTGCAAAATCTGGTGACAGAGCCTCTTTAAGTGTAGGAGCTTTACTAATGGCTATGGCTGGTTTCACACTGAGCACTTTTGTTGTGTTTTTAGCATTTATTCTTAGTTTTCTTTTGGTAGATAAACTCCCATGTCTCTCAATGGGGATTCATCAACACAAAACACAAAAAAGCATGCTAAGAACGCAACAAAAATGCACATTGTGAACCCAGCCTAATATAAAACTCCTGGATCCCTGATGAAAATGTGTACTCTATCCATGGCCTGATTTACCTATAGGCTTTTACTTAATTCACTGCTTTATTCACATTGCACATTTATATGTATTGCAATATATAAATTTTTATGTGCAATACGTTACTTCTCAAATTTTGGGCAAAATCACTACTGGTTACATCAGTGATAGTTTAGCAATAAATTTGCATACACATAACTCACAAAGCACTCACCCATCTGGTATCTGTTTTTATTGTTTTTCATTTTTCAAATTTTTGGTTTAATAAAATTTTTTTTTTTTTTTAAAGTTGTGCCACGTGTGTGCACATTGAGCCCTTAGGCATGCATTGGGTCTCTTTCTGCACATGCTTGTAGGGTTGTCACGATACCAGAATTTGGACTTCAATATCGATACTTCGTGTAGTATTGCGTTACTCGATACCAAAACGATACTTTGCCAACAATAAAAAAAAAAAAGTCCTTCCATTTTCTGATGTGAGACATGTGGTGTGATGAATTTTGAGCCTACATGTGCCTCACATTAATAGTAATTAACCCCATCATGTTTCTCAGTCATAATGGACAACATTGGGTTAATGTGTGAGGTACATGATGGGGTTAATTAGTATTAACGTGAGGCACATGGAAGTTCAAAATTCATCACACCTCGTGCCTCACATTAATAAGTGAAAGAAAGCAGTTTTTATTTTATGACAGCGTAAACATCATAAATAACGCTGTAAATGTGTTATTACGGTCGCGACAATTCCGAATGTGTATATTTTATGTATTTTTAACTTTTTTATTTTTAAACTGTAATGTACTGGGATATATCATGTGCCAGTACATTAGCTTGTCTACTGTGTACACAGGCAGTTCTTAGGACATACCGAATTATGCCCTAACAGGAAATATGATCAGACCCTGGGCTGTCTGCCCATATATGGTATGTCCCTCGATTGCATCACAGGAATTCCCTGTTATGCAATTCAAAGGGCAACCCCCTTCTCATTTACCCCTTGAATGCTGCGGTCAGCTTTGATTGCAGCATTCAGGGGAATAGCGGCAGAGATAAGAGATTTCTCTGATCTCCGCCGCTAGAGCGGGGCTGCGGCTGTGTAATACAGCCATTGCCCCGCTCCTGACAATAAGTGCGGTCAGCCTTAGGTGATGCGGCCGACGCTGCACTAACGAGCAGCGGTGTAGGCACTGAAGACAGAATATGGGGGTGTTTTGCAGTGCACCCGCCATGTTCTGTCTTCATTGCCGGCACTCATCAGTGCAGTGCCAGTCGCATCACATCAAGCTGACTGCGCGCACAATTGTCAGGACTTCGGAGCGGGGTATTACACAGCCGCAGCCTCGCTCTAACAACATTCATGCATTACTATACTTAGCTGTGCGGCCGCACATCTTAGTATCGAAATACATGAAATGACGGTATTAAACCGTTTGACGGTGCACGGTATCGAAACAGTATCGAAGTTTCGATGCATTGTCCAACCCTACATGCTTGGCGTACCTAAAATTAGTTAGGCATAAGTGACTTTGGTTTTTGTGTTCACAACGTCTTTTCCCAAATATATGTATTGTCAATAATTGCTATTCTGTTCTCTGTAGGACTGATCACTATAATTTGACATCCCCTATATTTAGTGTATACCACACATTCCTGTGCATGGTGGTTTGATTAGTACTTCTTCATATTTATTTGGCTGCTGGCAATGTTTATTATCACTGCCAGCACCCAATATGGCTGCAGCCGATTCATGGGTGTAGTGCGCATGCGGGTGGTGAGGAGCCGTTCGTGACGTTGTTCATGGCGCAATGTGGAGTTGGGTGTTGCGCAGTTGCGCACTACTCACTTCCGGATGCCGCGTTCATCGCTACTGAGGTGCTGCTTCTCCTCTCACATGCGCCAAGAAACACCTTTACAGTAAGGAAATGGGGTCTGATTATATTTTAGCTGTTGGCTGACTATTTAAACCCACCTATCACATTGATCCAGCACCCCCTGACGAAGCCAGGTGCGAAACGCGCATTGTGGTGTTGGACAGTATATGGGCAGTCACGATGGCTTATGGTGGCTGAGGTCTCTTGTGATACATGGTCTGAGTCTAGACAAGTATTAATTTAGATATCGATTAGGTGTTACCTTGACTCTTTGTAGAGTAATTTTTGTGCATATAGTGGATATATACATACAAGGCATTGTATGATATTTAGTGATGCTGACCTATGTTACCACCATATATGTCCTGTCTTACGATATGCACTGTCCTCTTTTTGTACTATTTATTTACATGTGTTTTTATGGGTGCTTTTAAATGGTATGTACAACTATTTTGTGTCTTAATAAAGAATTTAGTATTTTTTCTACATTGGATTGATATTCTTTATTATAGCATTGAGAGAAGTTTTTGTTGGTTTATATACCTATATGCTTAGTAGGTTTAGGGGCGGCCCTGGAGGAATTACACCTGTTTAAAACATGGTTTTATTTTAATTAGGCACACACAGAGCTGTAAGGGTATGTTGCAAAATAAGTCTGAAATTACGGAAAAACAGCTCCTGAATTTCAGACGTTTTTGCAAGTACTCACGTTTTTCGCGGCGACTTTTACGGACGTAATTGGAGCTGTTTTTCATTTGAGTCAATGAAAAACGGCTCCAAAAACGTGCCAAGAAGTGTCCTGCACTTCTTTGACACGGGCGTATTTTTACGCGCCATCTTCTGACAGTGACGCGTAAAATTACACCTCGTCTGAACAGAACATCGTAAAACCCATTGCAAGCCATGGGCAGATGTTTGCAGACGTAATGGAGCCGTCTTTTCAGGTGTAATTCGAGGCGTAAAACGCCTGAATTACGTCTGAAAATAGGTCGTGTGCACACACCCTTAGAGTGGAGGACACCCAAAGAGGGACAAGTTAAAGGCTACAGAGGGTAATAGATGTTGTGAGAAATGTACCACAGAGGAGACACAAAGGGGCAGATCTATTAAAAGTGTCCTAAACTTAGAGAGAGCCTAGACCAGATGGGCAGAAACTGTGCCAAATTTATCACAATGGCACACTCTGTACAATAAATTTGGCACATCTTGCCAGACATGTTACACTTTTTCCTTTCTCACGCCACCACATGATATGTAGTCTTTATAAATTTGGTGCATTTTACAACTTCTCCTAGCCATGCCATTTATAGACAGTGTTCAGAACTGTTGAGAAATGTGGAAGGTGAGGTGACCAAAAAAATGTAATATTGCTGTTTTTGTTGTTGATTTTTACAGCATTCACCGTGTGGGATACATGATGATGTATTGTAATAGTTTAGATCACCACGGACATGGCTATACCATTGATGTTTATTTTTTATAGTTTACGTTGTTTCATGGAAACAATGGGAAAAGTTTTTTTTAATTCAAATTCTTAAAAACTTTATACAAATATTTACTTTTTTTTTGTAGTCCCACTAAGGGAGTTGAACATGTGAACAAGCGAGTTGGATCAATTGCACAATACACTGCATAATGTCACGGAGCGGGTTAGTGGACCCACTAGGCCGTACCGCCGTAGCGGGCAGGCAGCTGGCCAAACCGCACCCCAGAAATACAATGTCCCGCACAAGGGTACCTGGATAGTCCAGACGGTGCCCGAAGCGCTGGCACAGATGAGATGGGTGTAGCAGATGGCGCCAAACGTGGCGGATGACACAGGAGCCACAAGTTGCGCCAGACATGGCGGATTCCTCCGGACGTGGCAGATGACACAGGACGGGGCGGATTCCTCCGGACGTGGCAGATGACACAGGACGTGGCAGATTCCTCTGGACGTGGCAGATGACACAAGACGTGGCAGATTCCTCTGGACGTGGCAGATGACACAGGACGTGGCACGACTTACTAAGGCAAAGCACGGGAAATAGGAACGGGGATCAAGGGACGGGTAACAACAGGAACGGGAAACACTAAGGGACCATTTGCAAGACAGACTGGGTAAACTAACAACGCTCAGGCAAGGATTAGAAGGCCAGGGGCCTTCTTATAGAGCAGGAAATCGTGGCAGTTGATGATGATGACGATTTCCTATTTGCACGCGCTGGCCCTTTAAGGCCGGGCGCAAGCGTGCGCGCGCACCCTACGGGACACAGCCGAACGGAGCGGAAGTGAGCGCTGGCGTCTCCTAGGAGGGAGACGGAGACCAGCGCTCACAGATTCATGGCTGCGGGCTTCGGGAGGTGAGTAAACCCGACGGCCCGCGGCCATGGACGCTACACATAACCTTTTTAACAGAGTGTATTGTGCATTTATTTGTACGTCTATTAAGACCTCTGGCAGGGCTTAATAGTAGGACCAACTTGGCAGACCTACGGCTTTATTAGGTCCCCGTCTGCCATGACAACCCATCGGTACATTGAAATCTCTTCAGGAGGGCTGATGGCCACACTAAGTGGTTAAACAACTGGGATCGGAGTCATCTCCGAATCTGGCCTTTAGAGCAGGGTGTCAGCTGTATTATACAGCTGACACCCACAATGTATGGAGCGGGTTCAGCTTCTGAGCGTACTTCATACATACGCCGGAGGCATCAACCGTACGTTAGGCGGTTGTCACCAATGGGTTAAGATTACTTGCTGAACACTATTTTTAGGTAAATTCCTTTAAATGTAAAATAATGAAGAAACAAGGAAATATACCCTTCTCTTATACTTTGTGCATGCATCACTGTCAATAGTCATGATCTGCTTTTGTACCATCTGGTTACCTGATTATTCTCACTGTGTGGAATACTTTGTACAAAGTGGAAAATAAATTGTAACATGGAATTTAACAAGAGTAAATATATGGCATTGTATGTATTGGCAAACCAGGACAGCTAGTTTATGGTGGATCAGTGACTCAAACACGTCTTCATTTCCTCTTGTGTTTGATTTGTTTAACATCTGACTAAGAAACTGTGATTTAATGCATTGTATTCCTTGGGAAATGACCAATTTGCTAAGGGTTCTTGTAAATTGCCTAAATTATCCTTTTTCACAATTTTTCCATTGAATGTGGCATCATACATTGGAGAGGGATGTTAACAGGTGTGGGAAACTGAGCAGCTCCATGGTATCTGTCTAACATATAGTCTGCAAATTTCATTATAATTAATTAGAAGTAACTACATTACATTGACCATATTAGATTTGAGTAGAAGATGCCAAGAGCTACTACATCAACCCAGCAGGTGTTGTCTATGGGGTGGTTATATAAGAACCACGACTATTCGAATGTTCCAGAGTAATGTTCACAAATTTCGACCCAAATGATAATTACTATTACAATGAATGACTATGGTTTCCTGAACCAGGAAATGTTCATTGAAAATTATTTGGGCTCTAAATTTCAACAGGATATAGGAGTGCTAGCCTTAGTGGAACAAATGACAAAGACTTTCCTTCTCAGTTACATCACAGCACTCTCATATATACTAATTGGCTCAAGATGTAAATTCAGGAAGGAAAATCAGTTGTTTAGTGTTTTTATTACATTTTATGTCTACATTTATTAGATGTTCCAGTCAAATACAATTTTTACAAGAATTACTATTTATGTTAGGTTATTAGCAGAGGCCAAAGTCAAAATGCAGCGATCATTATTATCTCTAGATAGTTGAATGTTGTATTTTGTTTAGGGAAATTGATTAGGCTGATTAGGAGGATAACAGATTTTTCCTAATTTGTTTTTCCTTTTTTGGGGGTTGGGGTGGTTTTGTTTTATATTTAATAAATTATTGATATCAGAGAAATAGATCGTTTGGTAGAAACAGATCTATCAATGAAATCTATAGAATCCATCTGATATTCAAAAATCATGATGCTTGAAAATTTTAAGTTGAATTTAAAGGGAATTTGAAGATGGTCTATTTTTTAAATCAAGTTTTTATGTTAAACAATTTTTTTATGTGTTTTTTATTTTTTGTGTCATTATCTATATTAAAAAATAATCCTGAAATCTTGCAGTTTTCACTCTCGCTACTGAGCCTCAAAATATACTGAGCCTTCCTGTTCTGTAGAGATCACTTCTGAGCAGTCATCTCATTATCATCACAGGCATGATTACAATGAAAGGTAACACCTCTATATAGCACAGGATCCACCTGATAGGTGACACAGCTCCTCTCTTCCCCCTCCCTGCACAATGACCCCTGCACAGGCCACTGAACATGCCTAGAACAGCTGCCCATAGAAGTCAATGAGACCCTCCTGTTCACATGTTCCTATGGTCCAAGTGGCTACTGTAAAGCATATATCTAAATGACATTAACAGCAGCTCAGGCAAGTTGGCTGCCCCATAATCATGTACAGAAAATAGAATAAAATACTCTACAAAAAAAAATAAAAACAGATTAGAAAAAAGTTTATGTGTAACTATCTGCTTTCAATTAGTTAAAATATAGGTGATGCATTCCCTTTAAAAGTCTGGGAATCTAAGAGATAATGATTCTGAGGGTATGTTCACACGACCTATTTTCAGACGTAATTCAGGCGTTTTACACCTTGAATTCCGCATGAAAACACGGCTCCATTACACCTACAAACATCTGCCCATTGCTTGCAATGAGAATTACGATGTTCTGTTCCCAAGAGCCTTTATTTTACGCGTCGCTGTCAAAATACGGAGCGTAAAATGACGGCACGTCAAAAGAAGTGCAGGACACTTCTTAGGACGTTTTTGGAGGCGTTTTTTCCATTGACTCTATTGAAAACAGCTCCAAAAACGTCCATAAAAAACGCAGCGAAAAACGCTGCGAAAATCGCGAGTGGCTCAAAAACGTCTGAAAATCTGGAGCCGTTTTCCCTTGAAAACAGCTCCGTATTTTGAGACATTTTTTGCTCACTGCATGTGAACATACCCTAAGGGTCTCGACGGTATGGTTAAATTTTGCTTTACTGACATGATACTGTCAAGATTTTGTGGTATTCGCAAATGTAAACAGCGATTTGACCCCATTATGTGAATAATATGCTATGTGTGAGTTGTGCCCATTGATAATTTTTTAAAACATGAAAATAGCAGAAAAAAAACAATTACTCATATATTATTCCCAAGTTTGATTTATTTATTATGTTCGAAGTTTGTAGGATTTTGTTAACATTTTAAATTTCTTATAAAAAGTTGCATCAGTCACCAAATCTTTGTGCAGCTGTATGTTCTGACATGCTTAGAACCATTTTATAAATCACTTGATTAAAAGCAGACTTGTATCTGGCTGGCACTCAAATAATCGAAATCCCTATAAAGCTGCGCACCTGCGATTAGAAATCCCATCTGTGACACTTATACCCTCAGAGCATTTTTCATTCTGCATCTTTAGGTGATTTCAACATTTTCATTGGTCAGTCACTTGCAGTCGGGCTTTAGTATAATTTCACAGCTTTAGTTCTTATTTCATACCTTTCACTATCTTCAAAAATACTTTTTTTTATTTTACTTCCTCAATAATCATTACCAGTGGTTGTTTTTTTTCTAGCTTTTGCTTGAATTAAATTTTTTTTATTCCTTTCATTTGTTAAAGGGATATTCCCCTTTGGACAATCCCTACTTGTGAAAAGGGCCCCTTGATAATAATCAGATCACAAAGTGTTCCCCTGCTGGCTCCCCCAGTGATCAGCTATTATCTGTGGGGAAACCTAAGTGTTCCATTTTCTTTGCAGCACAACCACAGGAGAAATTATGTATTACACATGTCTCATTCAAATTAATTAGTCAATTAGTTGTCTGTGTAATGCAGGACAGGACAGGTCCTCCAGAGTAAGAGATGCTCTTTATAACTTCTCTTCACTCAGGCCAAGTCATGGGAATCCTGAACACAGAAACCCCTCCCCTATTAACGCAGAATTTCCTAATAGGGCATATAAAAATGGGTTTTCTTAAATGGACAACCTCTTTAAAAACTTAGAGAATGATAGGTGTCTAAATACTTTGAATCAAGAAACGTATGTGGAAAAAATTGGGACATGTTCCATCGCATGCCATTTTAAAGAGGTACTGTATCCTCTCCTAGAAACATTGAATGTTCTGGCCTACAGACAACAGCAAGCTATGAATAAAAAATTGACATATTGTTGGACTGGTCCTTGTTAATAACAGGACTGTATTTTTTTGGGTGTCGTGTTAGAATCAGGATTCATCTATTGAGGTTTAAAAGTACTATTCATATGTTAATTATTAGACATGGCAAACATGAATAAAAATTTTTACTTTATCTAAATAAGACGTTTATTTAAAGGTTTTTGCTTCAAATATAATTTCTTACTTTTGCATATTTTTCACCTTGCTGTAATATGGCCTCATTTTTTTCATTTGTATTATAGCTGCAACTCCCGTACCCCACGGTGTGCCACTAAACATAGCATAGATCTTATGTAAAACCATATCCATGTGCAAAGTGTTGCATATTAGGATCCTACTGCTCTGCAATTAAGCCCCCTAGGCACCCTGTGGGCTGGTGTGTGGCGCTACAGTGCGGGACCATAAGCTACACTAGAAACAATGCTTCTAAAGGAGCAATACCTTTGTAGTATTGCAGTAGCTTGCATTGCGGCATGACATCATTTTTTCTCACAGCTTTCAATAAATACTTGAGGAAAAAAAAGCCTCTGTGTAAAGTCATACAAAGGTACAGTAGGGGCCAATAAAATGCTTTGGCACATAATTTGGCATCCGCGAGACGCAGGTCCTGAATGTTGCCACTAATTTACGCTACATTTATGTAACTTATGTCTCCTTTAGCTGTATCTCCGTTTCTTTGAGTGTGATACAACTTCATTCTAATTAGACTCAAATGGATGCAAAAGTTTATCAGTCCACATCAGTTCCATCATCAGGCTTTTGTAGTTTTTTTTTTAATTTGAACCACATATTGATATTCACTGTTATTTCTCGACTTGCTACTTATTCCTAAAGTGTCATCTTATTTATTCACTTGTTATGTTTAGCTTCCCAAAAGCTAAAGAGATAAAGAATTTAATTTCTTATAAGTTTTTAGAAATCTTCATAAAATATTAGCACAGCTACTTGGCTTCGCACGGGTCTGTTTGTTTGATGTTTGTGTGTGTGGTCAGCCTGGAGACGGGCTTGAGGCTGTTGAGAGGTTTCAGCAGCTCGGGCAGCAGCCATGCGCTTTGCAGCAGGAGTCTTTCATGCAAGTGCAGGGTTCCTTTTTGGAGGCATGACTGGTCTGAAAGGGGTTCAATTTATGAGAACGCTGAAATCCAGTATAGCTACAGTGTAATATAGGTGCAGTCCGTTCACGGCGAGTAAAGAAAGATGGCTGGATTGTTCTGGAAACCTGGTGTAAAACAGAAATGACTGGGTTGTTATGGGAACCTGGTCTAAAACTGTGTGTATGTCAGTGAGGCTAAGAATGAAGAACCTGCGAGCTTCTATCGGCTAATACGGGTCATGTGATGTGATATGAAGGATGTGGAAGCCAGTGGTACCATATTTGCTTTTGTATTGCAATTTTTGGTGAATATGTCGAATGGTAGGCCCTGGCTGAAATCAAGTCTAAAACCTTCTAAAGTGCCTGATTTACTTATGTGCCAAATTTGGTGCAGATTGGTTTGGCCGTGCATAAAGAACAGACACAGAAATTTATTTTTATATCTATAAAGATAATTGTGGCAATTTTGAATAAAATTTTTAGGTTTAAATTATTTATATTTTGTGTGTATATACTACATAGAACGCATATCAGGACCAATTTATTTTTTATTACATTTTTGGGTTTCAGACGCCCACCAACTACTTTTCCATTTACTTTTTCATCTTTTCATTAGAAAGAAGCATGTTTTTCTGAACTTTAAAATCACTCGGACCAATATGGAAATGCAATTGAAGTTACAATTTCTTATGTTTATCCCCAAAGAAATATTTACCTGAGTTGTTTCTACTTTAAAATGACAACAATTTCATCATTGAAGGCTTTACAAGGAAGGAATAAATGTCATTTTTTTTCCAAGCATCCATCTTGCAATTAGCAAAAGTCATGTAGTGCCTAATCCCCACTTAGAAGACATCAGGACACTAGTTAATTCATTGGATGTATTTGACAAACAAGATCATATAAACATGCACAGCATGTGCTTAAGTCACTAAGGAATAACATAACAGAATAGTTACTGGAAAAACTGATATAAATTGGCACCCATAGTATTTGTATTCGGCTTAAAAAAGGCGAAAGTAAACAAATTCGTAAACTGTGTCATTCACTGAGCTAAATTTACTGATTAAATAACTATTATCAACTTCCTAAATTTTGAAGTCTTGGTATTGACATCAATTCCATCCTTTAAACTCATGACATGTGACTGTATCATGACTGTCAGCGACACATCAACACCAGACACACAACTATGTTTTTTTCTGCCTCCTAATATGCCCTTTTTCATAGTGATAATGCATTTGCAGCTGGGTGGTAATGATCACAGACTAAAAACCCCATCAATGTATAGTATTATGAAGGCCAAGCTGGAAACTTAATGGTTATGCCAAACTAAGGCCTCATGCACACGACCGTAACCATCTGCACGGCCGTGATTTCCGGTTCGGCCGGCCACGGAGTCACAGCCGCGAGCCGCATGAAAATCGCGGGCTGTGCACATGGCCGCGGCCATTATTTTCAATGAGCCCAGACCACAGAACACGGCCGTAATAAGGCTTGCCCGACCTTTCTGCGGTCCGGGCTCCGGGGCCATGCACGGACAGTGAAAACCACGGTCGTGTGCATGGCCCCATAGGAATGAATGGGGCCGCAATTCTCCCGTGGATTTTCGGGGGAATTGCGGCCGCAAAAGCACGTTCGTGTGCATGGGGTCTAAGCTTAAAATAGATACTAAAACATAATCCATAGCAGAAAAATAAAGAAAATAATTTGATTTGATGAGAGAGAAATTCTAGTACATATGGCAATGATAAATTCAACAACAAAAAATGCTATATACAATGAGAGAGGGGAATTATTGAAAGAAATATGAAAAATTGCATTACTTAAAGTACCAAAAACCAAATTAGTAGGCCATTTCTATAAAGTAACCATTGAGTATAAAAAAACAGGACATGGATTTCTGGCTGGATCAGCTGAATACTGTCAGTCACCTATGTAGTAAAGATATCAGGACCAGGATACTAAAGGCTTCATTCTGTTAGGGATAACATACTGTGTATATAACACCCACCCTTTTTTAAAGGGGTAGATAATAATAATAATCTTTATTTATATAGCGCCAACATATTACGCAGCACTTTACAATTTTGAGGGAACATGAAACAGATAATATCAGACATTACATAGTGACAAAGTTAATTTACAATTCAATCAAGAGGAGTGAGGATCCTGCTCGCAAGAGCTTACAATCTATGAGGGTAGATATTTTATATGCCTCTAAGAACCCTACAATTGCTCATCAGTGGTCAAACAAAGTTTATATCGTTCACGTATCAGAGATCAGCAAATGCATATGGCAACTGGGCAACAGAAACTCTGTCAAGAAGCAGGGTATATTTGCCTACTTGTAGCATAGGACTGGGGTACCTTAGACCCACCAGAGGAAATTCGATGCAGAAAATGTGCCCTTCCATTGGCTCCAAAGTTGGCTCTAAATGTTGTTGTCTCTACTTTGGGCCTTGAGCCCATTATTGTTTCAGAGCCTGGGTCCACTGGGGGATTCTTTGGGGCTCTGGTAGACAAGCTTATTAAACCCCTTCCCGTCGTAAACAATTTTCAGATTTTAATTTTAATTTTGTCCTTCTCACCTTCCAAAAGCCATAACTTTTAATTTTTCCGCCGATATAGTCTTATGAGGGCTTGATTTTTGCGGGACGAGTTGTCGTTTTTCGCAACGCAATTTATTCTGCAATATAATGTACTAGGAAAAGGGAAAAAATTATTTGTGGGGTAGAAAATGAAAAAAACATTTATTCCTCCATTATTTTTTCCCTTCGTTTTTACGGAATTCACCGTGCAATTGAAACAACATGTTAACTTTATTCTGTGGGTCAATACGATTATGGTGATGCCAAATATATATAGTTTTTTCTATATTTTTCGACTTTTACAAGTAAAAACCTAAGTTTAAAAAATAAAATTTATTTTGTGTCCCCAAATTCTGAGAGCCATAACTTTTTTTTTTCTTCCATCGATTAAGTGGTATGAGGGCTTATTTTATTGCGGGATAAGCTGTAGTTCTTAATGCTACCATTTTGGGGTAAATGCGAGGTTTTGATCACTTTTTATTCCATAGAGCGATTCTGGAGTTTACATTTTTTTTTACGGCGTACACCGTGTGGGTTAAATAATGATCATTTGTAATAGTTCAGACATTTACGGACTCGGCGATACCAATTATGTTTATTTATTTATTTTTTACAATGCTTTAGGGGGAAGATGGGAAAGGTTTTTTTTAACTTTTAATATTTATTTATTTTTTTACATAAAAATTTGTTTTACTAATTTTTACTTTTTTTATTAGTCCCCCTAGGGGACTTCAAACAGCAATCGTTAGATAGCTTGCACTATGAACTGCAATTCTAATCTATTGCAGTATATAGTCTTTGACAGGTTTCTGTTAAGCCCTGCCAAAGATGGCAGACCTGGCTACCTTCATTAGGCCCCCAGGCTGCCATAGCAACCATCGCCACCCCACGATTGCATTGTGGGGGGCGCGATGAGCTGCTAGAGGGGGTCGCCCTCTTTCTAACGATTTAAATGCCACGGTCACTACCTGAGCCCGCTCCATACTTCCCCTACCCAGCTATGATGTAGCCATACGTCAAATGTCGGGAAGGGGTTATACATACATTTATGCATCTTCTGTGACTGCTAGTCCGTTTTCCATAGTCTTTAAAATGGCTGCCTAAAGCTACAGGTCAGTTTTCCTAGTTATAAATAGAAGAGCAGCTCTGGAACACATATGGCTGCTCTAACAAATTATATACTTTGTTGACTACACGGCAGTATATTGGTCAGTAATTGGTATCAGTATTTGTAAACAGAAACTAGGAGTGGAACCTACACAGAGAAAACCATAATGGAAAGATGAATGGAAAGATTTGTACCTCTTCTGTGTTTGGCCTTTTAATAAATTAGGAGTATCTTACACCAACTTTCTTTAGATTAGGACTGGCGTATGAAACACCAGTCTTAATAAATTGCCGCCACACTGCTCATATTTTTATATACGCAGCAAAAAAATTATAATAATAATAACTAATATAAGGAATACATTGGGGCTGGAGGTATTTCATAGTAGAGCAGAGTAAGCAGTAGAGCAATATCTATCACTGAGTGCAGAGCATGCCAACATCTTTCAAGATCTACAAGATATTCTTCTGCTAAGGGATAAAGTGAACAAAGCCTTGTCTTGAGCTGTTCAGACAATGAAGGTCTATTTCTTTCATTGAACCTGAGTTCCAACACATGTAGAGCAATTACCGTTTTATTTGTTAAGGCGAATACCAGGTGGTGCCAGATTCAAAACAGAAAAAAATTAGATTGTGACAATGTCATAAATTAAATCTACTATTGCTATTTCACATCCGTTTAACAACAGTTCATATCAAATTTAGGCTTTAGTCACACAGCATAGTTTGGTGCATAGTTTTGAATACAGTACAATGCAAGTGAATGGTGGCTTTTGAATACGCAATTCACATGCTCTGGAAAAAAAAATTGCTGCACATTTAAAGGCTATGTAAACCTTTAAAATCCTTTGTTTGTTGTTGTTTTTTTAATAAAAATGTCTATCAGTGTGGTTGGTGCAACTTTCAAAATACTTTTTATAAAAAATTATTGTTACTTTTTGAGATACAGCTGCTTTGTATTCTGTATAAACAGCAGCTGTATCTAGCGCTGAAACCTGTATCCGTCAGATTAGCGGGACTGACGGGGTCTGTGTCAGCGTGTCTCTGATTCTTCATAACTTAGATTTGATCAATTACAGGTGGATCATGCATGTCAGAGTCCTGCTTTCACTGAACCTGTCAGTCCCGCGGAGCTGACGGATTCAGGTCTTAGTGCATGGTACAGCTGCTCTGTAAACAGAATACAACTGTATCTCAAAAAGTAAAAATAATTTTTACTAAAAAGTATTTGGAAAGTTGCACCAATCACACTGATAGACATTTTTATTTAAAAACAATACAAAAAAAAAAACAACACAATTTTAAAGGTGTTCATAGCCTTTAAGAGCATGACCTCTCTGTTGCAGATCCCTCCCGGATTTAGCAGCAAATTTCAACCATTATATCGTGAGCAGTGAAATCTGTAACAAAATATGCTGACGACTGAATTAACACACATAGAGTTTAGATCAGGTTTTTATGGTGTTTTTAGTGGTGTGTTCTCGACAACATTAACGCTCCATTCTGATTCTGTATGAATTTAGCATAAAAAATATTGCGTCCTGAATCTGACAGGTTGAATAGCGTAATACGGCGCCATACAGTGGCACACGGAGTATCTACAGTTCCATAGTCTGGAGTGCAGGGACTCCGTACAGGCTCCGAGCAGACAGCTCTACCATGTGCATCAGACCTTACTTAACTCAATATCTTGGCACTACCTCCTACACCCACAATGTTCATACTGCTGCCAATCTGTAATGTAGCTTACACATCCACCATCTTGTTTCTATCTCCCATTGATTTTAGATTGTAAACTTATATAGGCAGAACACTTTCCTACTGTATTTTATTACCGTTATGTTGGAAACTGTTTTTGCATTGACCATTAGCTGCTTTTAACTGTTATGTACCATATTATACAGCTGTACTGATTCTATATAAATATGTTATATCAGTCGAGGACTTTATTTAGGTGATCAAGCATAAATAAAATCTTTCAGATTTCAATCATTAATCATGCCACATAGAGCACCATATGGCTTCACACCGATAATGGAGCCGCAGGGACCTGATGTGCCTCCATACTCGATGCCATGTGCATGAGACCTAAATATTTCTGTACTGATAATAAAAAGAAAATATTGTCTCATTTCGAGTTTTTAACAGTGAGGGTATGTTCACACGGCTTCTTTTCGGCCGTTGTTCGAGCTGTAAGGGGCCGAAAAATCGGAAGCAGGACGCCTCCAAACATCTGCCCATTGATTGCAGTGGGAAAACGGCGTTCTTTTCCGACAGGCCGTTTTTTTACGCGGACGTTTTGAAAAACGGGCGCAAAAAAGAAGTGCATGTCACTTCTTGAGCCATTTTTGGAACCGTTTTTCATTGACTCTATTGAAAAACAGCTGCAAAAACGGCCGCGTAAATCGCGAGTGGCTTAAAAAACTTCTGAAAATCAGGAGCTGTTTTCTCTTGAAAACAGCTCCATCTTTTCAGACGTTTTTGCGTTTGTGTGTGCACATACCCTAATTATTATATTTGTTGCATGATTAGTACAGCTACATTTTCAGGTGTTCTAAAGACAGTGCAGTATAAAATAGAATATAATGAAAAACTTTATATTAATGAAATGCATAGAACAAATGTTAAAGTACATTAAAGTAAATACATAGCTAACTACTATCATCCATAAAAAACATGTACCATTAAATGGGTTCTTCTTTACCTACTTGTTAGAAGGGTCTCTTCTTGATAATAAGTGTCTACCTGCTGGGATCCCCAGCGATCAGCTGTTACATGTGGCGGATCTGGTAGTAAAGGTTCAATTTCCCTGCAGCGCCACCAAAGGGGAAATTAAGCATTACACAGTGCCCATTCGAAACAATGGGTTGTATATGTAATGTAGGACAGGACATATCCTCCAAAGTGAGAAACGCTGTTTGTAGCCACACTCCACTCTGATCAGGAGATGAGGATACTAAACAGGGGACCTACCTTTTAACTCAGAACTCTGTAATAAGGTGTATGAAAAGAAGTTTTAAAAGTTTTAAAAACTGGACAACCCCTTTAAGTTCAACACTATAATAGTCTCACACTGGATGTGTAGTTGAAATACAGTATGAAGTCGCTCACTTGGATTGCACCGGCATTCATTTCAAATTTCTTGTTGTAAGTATTTGCTGTTTATTGTCCTTTTTAATGCTGTCAAATATTTTATTAATGGTAAAAATTATTTTAAACAAAATAAGGAAACATTGGAGTGAGAGGTTAATGATCAGAACACTATAAATTATTTTAGAATGGCATTGTTGGGTTCCAGTTTGTAAGGGTTATAATCTCCTTGAAATAAAACCGTATTGTATGTGATAACCTCAAGACTACAGAAACTGAGAACACAATTATACAAAAGACTTACTCCCATTTCCTTATCTTTTGACTTGTAATAATACCAGTATTGTCAAAAGTGTGAGAAATAGCAAACACTATTTCTTTTAATAAAGAACCATTATTTGACTGTTATCACTGTTATTTTCCTGAAAAGAAGCTGAAATAGGGAAAATATAGGTATTGGTACAAAAAGTGCAGGTGTTTTGGCTTCACTGACCTCAGTATTTCATGTAATTAAAATCTGAAGTAACCTTGTACATTGAGGCTAGTTATTATAGCAAGTGATCACTGGATAAGGACAGTATGCAAAGCCTACCCCAAAGATACATATCTTCCCAATAACTTAATAAGATTCACAGAAAATAATAAAGAATTTTAATTAAAACTTAAATTTGATTAGATATTTATTAAAAACAGTTTCTTCAATTGGCTTAGTCTTTTATGAGCACTGACAATAAGGCTATGTTCACACGGGGTCTTTTGCCGAGTTTTTTGACGCGGAAACCGCGTCGCAAAACTCAGCAGAAACGGCCCGAGAACGCCTCCCATTGATTTCAATGGGAGGCGTCGGCGTCTTTTTCCCGCGAGCAGTAAAACTGCCTCGCGGGAAAAAGAAGCGACATGCCCTATCTTCGGGCGCTTCCGCGTCCGACCTCCCATTGACTTCAATGGGAGGCAGGAGAAAGCGTGTTTTATGCCCGCGGCGCTCAATGGCCGCGGGCGAAAAACGGCGCGATAATTGCTATTCACACGGAGTATTTTGGGGGAGGAATATCTGCCTCAAAATTCCGTTTGGAGCTTTGAGGCAGATATTCCTCCCCCAAAATACTCCGTGTGAACATAGCCTTAGGATTTAGGATGCAAAAAAGAGTGTCAAAATGTCAGTTTTTTTTCTATCCCCCCCCAAAAAAAAGTTAATAAAAGTTAATCAATAAATTATATGTACCCCAAAATGATGCTATTAAAAAATACTGCTTGTCCTGCAAAAAACAAGACCTTATACAGCTATGTAGATGCAAAAATAAAAAAGTTATAGCTCTTGAAATGCGACGATGGAAAAACGCAAAAAATTGCTTGGTCATTAAGGTTTAAAATAGGCATTAAGGGGTTAAACCTTAACTTGTATCTATACTGTTGTGACTTGATTTTCCTCACTACTATTCTCTTGGACTCCTTCCCATAACGCATACCTGACTCTGCCTTCTCACCACCATTACCTGAACCTTGGCTTTTCTGACCACTCTCTTGTTGTACTCCATGGTACCACATACCCGGCTCTGTCTGATCTCTGTTACCTTACCTTTGGCTTGTCTTAGTACGCTCTCATTTTCTCCTCGGTACCACTTATTTGAACATGCCTGACCTCTTTTACCACTACTGGCCTGCTTGAATATGTTCTTGAAATCCCATCTCTCCCTCCTACCTTTCCCCATACAATTCCAGTGACTTTTTCTGTCATCATTTCCCATAGCAATGTGCTATGCTAAGTCGTGAAAAATAGGGGTGCATAGGTGAACTTTGCCATCCGGTTGGTTCTCTCACTTAATATAACAGAAACCAGATTATTACACAACTGTTAGGGGGCCCAAGCAAATTATTCCCCTTCATTTCAAAAGCACTTTTCTTGAGAAGAAGTATAACAGTTTTCCAGATATTCCCACCAGATGTACATAATAGGATACAAGATGGAGGTCACTGGACATAATGGGGTGTTCTGGGGCCCTGACCATTTGCCTTAATGGGGCCCAAATAGTTCTGATGTTGACCTTGTTTCTTTGTCTGTATTGGTAACTGTCCAGGTTGTATGCACTCTTGGTTGAGCCTCCAGTACTATGCCTCTAGTTTTTTGGTGTTAATTTCACGCATTACGAGAATACCAACTGGCCTCCTCACATGTTGTAGTTACTGTAGCATGATGGAGGATTGTTGATATAGAAGCCTTTTAAAGAAAAAAAAAACGTATTTCTGGTTACTATCTCAATTAGAGCTGTCCCTATGGCGTTCAAGTTATCGCCCAAGGACAAGGACAGCCTGAGAACAGGATCCTCTACCTACGCAAAAAATACCTAATTCCCAATGCAGCTGAACACCTCAGGGGAAAATGAATATAAACAAAAGAGAAAGCCAGGCAGGTGGCGAGACGTGATGACCTATGGTGAGGTCAACCCGGTCACTGTTGGAAGGCTCAACTTTTTTTTGTTTATATTAATTTTCATCTGAGTTCAGTTTAGGAACACAGCCCTATAGGGAATTATTTTATGGAGCGAGGATCCTGTTCTCAGGCCGCCTCTGTCAGGGCGATTACTTGAACCTCTATAGGGACAGCTCTGATAGGATATGATAACAGAGAAATACGGTTTGTTCCCTCAAAAGACTCATATAACAACAATCCGCCATCATACTAAGTACAACAAGTGAGGTGGTCAGTTGGTTTAAGCCTGGTTCTTGGTGGTTACAATGGGTGAAATTAACACCAACAAGCTAGTGGTACATTGCTACTACTGGTAACTGCTGGTAAAGGAGGCATCAAGGAAAGGGAGGCATAACCTCCCATTGCATATGCTTATGATTGTTATACCTACTTGCGGCATGGACTTATGTGACTCGATAAATTCTCTGTAAATCACTACTTAATATGCCAGCACACTATAAATACACAATAATTATAGCATAAAGTGATAAGCATTTTATGACTTTTATATTGCAAAAAGATAATTGTTAGCTATAAATAACGTTAAAGAACTTGACACATTTAGGACTATAGAATGTCTATAATAAATGAACATTCGGTGCCTCATTACCACATTCACTATAATACACTATACGCCATCCGTTAATGATGTTACAATGTATCAAGCGTTGCGACACATTAATTACAGCATATGTTCCCTCTTAACCTCTCTTGATTTCAGAATGGTGTAATGTGTTTATTAACCCAAAGGGGAAGGAGTTAAACTGTGATTTGTAGATTTCGTTCAGCCAGAAGCTTACATAAATATTAGAGTAAACTGAATAAAGGAAAGAAAAATATTTACTGACATTTTGGTATGCAGTCACTTTTTACAGGATGAACTAGCTTGCAAGTTGGGGGTAACCACAAAACCAGGCAAAAGGCCAGACAGAATTTCAAGGTTAGAGGCCCTTGCTCAGTATCATTTCAAGAAAAAATATTTTTCCTTCCTGAACACCACTCCCCCCTTCCCTCATTTTGCCGCTAACAAGAAAGGATCTTTGTGAATTAACATGTTGTCTTGCCAAAAGTCTTGAATTGTTGTCCAGACGAGACAGACAGTGACTTGGTATTAGACTAAAAGTCTTTATGGATACATGTTCTCTACACGCTTCCCACAATAGAGTTTCATCTTGACTTAGCCCTTTAAATGATTTGCCTATTTTTTCTTCTGTGTGTGGTTTCTATTTGCGTTCTATTAGCTGCATGAAAAGTGGCTGCTCTTAAATACATTTTCCGGGGGCAACAAAAAATTAACAAATTGGCCAAGATGTTAAAATATCAATCTTACTACTAATAATAATAATAACATACTTAACTTTGGAATTCTTTACTACCAGTCAGGTCCTGTTATGGCAGGAAGGAGGTGAAGGGAACAAGTGAGCCCTAATCTACCCACCGCCCTGTCCCTGCCTACTTGCAACGACCCGCCCTAGGCGACGGGGTACAACTTAGCGGCGGTCCCTACGCTGACTAAGTGTAAGGGGATACAAACAGGGAACAAGCAAGGGAAGGGGCAGTAGCCCACGGAACACCGTGAGGAAACGGAGTGGTGAACGAGCCAGTCAGGATCAGGATGTAGTGGAGTATACAAACGAAGAGCACGGAGCAGGAAGCAAGCCAGGGGCAGAGCGAAGCAGGATAAGCGGGAACTGAAGCAAGGCAGAAGCACGGCAGAAGCAGGCTGGAGCAAGGCAGCAGTGGGGCCAGGAATCCAAGAAGAATAACAAGCAATGAGGAAGAGAAAACGGCAGGTATAAATGGACAGGGGGCGGAGCTAACTCCGACTGACCAGGCCGCGATAGGCTCTCCCACTCCTGAGCCTGCCATCCTGATTGGTGGGAGCCGGTGTCAGTCTAAGAGGTCTGGCCTCAGGTGTCGACTGATTAACCCTGGGAGTATCCACAGACGTAGTGCCTGGCAGATCCTTTACAGTACTCCCCCTTTTATGAGGGGCCACCGGACCCTTACTAAGAGGACCCGGTTTAGTGGGGAAGAGAAGGTGGAACCTCCTGACCAATACCCCAGCGTGAACATCTCGAGCAGGTACCCAAGTCCTCTCCTCCGGCCCGTATCCTCTCCAATGGACCAGGTACTGGAGGGAGCCCTGGATCATCCTACTGTCCACAATCTTGGCCACCTCGAATTCCACCCCCTCAGGGGTGAGAACGGGAACAGGAGGTTTCCTCGAGGGAGACCAGGACGGGGAGCAGCGTTTAAGGAGGGAGGCATGAAAGACGTCGTGTATGCGAAAGGATGGGGGCAGCTCCAGACGGAAGGATACAGGGTTGAGGACTTCAATGACCTTATAAGGCCCAATAAATCGGGGAGCAAACTTCCTGGACGGGACCTTAAGGCGCAAGTTCCTAGACGACAACCACACCAGATCCCCGACGACAAACCGGGGGTTAGTAGAACGTCTTCTATCAGCCTGAATCTTTTGTACGCTCTGGGACGCCTCTAGGTTCTTCTGAACCTGGGCCCAGACTGTGCACAGTTCCCGATGAACGTCCTCTACC
The DNA here is from genome assembly GCF_050947455.1 of Rhinoderma darwinii. Taxonomy (NCBI): domain Eukaryota; kingdom Metazoa; phylum Chordata; class Amphibia; order Anura; family Rhinodermatidae; genus Rhinoderma; species Rhinoderma darwinii. Next base: position 362,508,029 of record NC_134690.1, on the reverse strand, counting down.
TCGGGATTATTGGAACAACCAGGAGAAACGGAGGAGAACCTTAGATTAAACCCGAAATTACAGAAAAACGGGGAGACCCCTGACGAGTTACTGACCCGGTTATTCAGGGAAAATTCGGCGAGGGGAAGGAATGAGACCCAATCAAATTGACAGTCAGAGATGAAACACCTTAAATATTGTTCCAGGGATTGATTAGTCCTTTCCGTTTGGCCATTAGTTTCGGGATGGAAGGCGGAGGAGAAGGACAGATCAATCTCCAACTTTTTACAAAAAGCTCTCCAAAATAAGGAAACAAATTGTACCCCTCTGTCAGAAACGATATTGACTGGGGCCCCATGGAGACGCAAAATGTGTTTAACAAACAAAGAAGCTAACGTCTTGGCGTTAGGTAGTTTCTTAAGGGGCACAAAGTGGCACATCTTGCTGAAGCGGTCTACTACCACCCACACCACCGACTTGCCCTGAGATGGAGGCAAATCGGTGATAAAATCCATGGAGATATGGGTCCAAGGTCTCTGGGGAATGGGCAAAGAACGTAGTAAGCCCGCAGGTCGGGACCTAGGGGTCTTGGACCTAGCACAAACCTCACAAGCGGCGACGTAAGCCCTAACGTCTTTAGGCAACCCAGGCCACCAATAGATTCTGGTAATGAGGTGTTTGGTACCCAAGATGCCAGGATGACCAGATAGTGCGGAGTCATGGTTTTCCCTGAGTACCCTTAGCCGGTATTGCAGGGGGACAAACAGCTTGTCCCCAGGGAGGTTCCCGGGAGCTGAACCTTGATCAGCCGCAATGTCAGAGGCTAAATCAGAATCAGTGGCAGAAACGATTATACCAGGGGGTAAAATACAAGCAGGATCCCCTCAGAAGGAGGATTGGCCATGAAACTACGTGACAGTGCATCAGCCTTAATATTTTTGGACCCAGCCCTATAGGTAACCAAGAAGTTAAATCTGGTAAAGAATAGCGCCCATCGAGCTTGTCTAGGATTAAGCCTCCGGGCAGATTCTAGGAAAACCAGATTCCTGTGGTCAGTAAGGACCGTTACCTGGTGTCTGGCCCCCTCCAGGAAGTGACGCCACTCTTCAAAAGCCCATTTAATGGCTAAAAGTTTGCGGTTGCCAATATCATAGTTACTCTCCGTGGGCGAAAACTTCCTAGAGAAGTAAGCACAGGGGCGGAGATGGGTGAGGGAGCTGGTACCCTGGGACAAGACGGCCCCCACTCCCACCTCGGACGCGTCAACCTCCACAATAAATGGCTCCCTTTGGTTGGGCTGAAACAGCACGGGGGCCGAGATAAAGCACTTCTTGAGGGTCTCAAAAGCCTGGACGGTCTCAGGAGGCCAGTGGAGGACATCAGCACCCTTGCGAGTGAGGTCCGTAAGAGGCTTAGCGACGACCGAGAAGTTGGCAATAAATCTCCTGTAATAGTTAGCGAACCCCAAAAAACACTGTAGCGCCTTCAGGGAGGCAGGTTGGACCCATTCCGCCACAGCCTGAACCTTGGCAGGGTCCATGCGGAATTCATGAGGAGTGAGGATTTGACCCAAAAATGGTATCTCCTGTACCCCAAACACACATTTTTCGGTTTTCGCAAACAGATTATTTTCCCGGAGGACCTGGAGGACCTTCCTGACATGCTCCACGTGGGAGGACCAGTCCTTGGAAAACACCAGTATGTCATCAAGGTACACAACAAGAAAATTTCCCAGGTAATCTCTCAGAATTTCATTAATAAAATTCTGGAAGACGGCAGGGGCATTACACAACCCAAAGGGCATAACCAGGTATTCGAAATGACCTTCGGGCGTGTTGAACGCAGTCTTCCACTCATCCCCCTCTTTGATGCGGATAAGGTTATATGCCCCCCGTAGATCGAACTTAGAGAACCATTGGGCCCCCTGAACCTGATTAAAAAGATCCGGAATCAAAGGAAGGGGATACTGGTTCCTTACTGTGACCTTATTCAAGTTCCGATAGTCAATGCACGGCCTAAGACCACCATCCTTCTTCCCCACGCAGAAGAAGCCAGCACCTACAGGAGAAGTCGAGGGGCGAATGAAACCCTTGGCCAGGCATTCTTGGATATACTCCCTCATAGCTTCACGTTCAGGACATGAAAGATTAAATATCCTACCCTTAGGAAGCTTAGCACCAGGTACCAAATCGATGGCGCAATCGTAATCTCTATGAGGGGGCAACACCTCGGAGGCCTCCTTAGAAAACACATCAGCGAAGTCCTGAACAAACTCAGGTAGCGTGTTTACCTCCTCACGGGGAGAAATAGAGTTAACCGAAAGACATGAAGTCAGGCATTCACTACCCCATTTGGTGAGATCCCCAGTATTCCAATCAAACGTGGGATTATGCAGCTGCAACCAGGGAAGACCTAATACCAGATTGGACGATAATCCCTGCATCACCAGTACAGAGCACTGCTCCAAATGCATGGAGCCAACAAGGAGTTCAAAAACAGGAGTATGCTGAGTAAAATAACCATTAGCAAGAGGAGTGGAGTCGATACCCACTACCGGGACAGGATAAGGCAAATCAATAAAAGGCATTTTTAGAGACATAGCAAATTCCACAGACATGATATTAGCAGATGAGCCAGAATCCACGAAGGCACTGCCAGTGGCAGACCGGCCAGCAAACAAGACCTGAAAGGGAAGCAAAATTTTATTGCGTTTCATATTAACGGGAAATACCTGTGCGCCCAAGTGACCTCCCCGATGATCACTTAGTCGCGGAAGTTTTCCGGCTGCTTATTCTTGCGCCTGGGACAGGTGTTCAGTAGATGCTTGTCACCCCCACAATAGAAGCAGAGACCATTCTTCCTGCGGAACTCTCTACGTTGTCGAGGGGACATGGAGGCCCCGAGTTGCATAGGTACCTCAGAGTCTTCCGTGGAAGAGCGAGGAGACGGGACCTCGGGGGGAATCGCAGGGAAGTCAGAGGGGAAAACATTGAAACGTTCAAGCTGACGTTCCCTGAGACGTCGGTCAAGTCGTACTGCTAGGGCCATAACCTGGTCTAGGGAGTCAGAAGAGGGGTAGCTAACAAGCAGATCCTTCAGGGCATCAGATAATCCTAACCTAAACTGGCACCTTAGGGCCGGGTCGTTCCACCGAGAAGCTACACACCACTTTCTAAAATCAGAACAGTATTCCTCAACAGGTCTCCTACCCTGACGTAAGGTCACCAGCTGACTCTCAGCTAAGGCAGTCCTGTCAGTCTCGTCGTAAATGAGTCCGAGGGCAGAGAAAAAACGATCGACGGAGGAAAGTTCAGGGGCGTCAGGAGCCAAGGAGAAGGCCCACTCTTGGGGCCCTTCCTGGAGTCGGGATATAATGATACCCACCCGCTGGTTCTCGGAACCTGAGGAGTGAGGTTTTAGACGGAAGTAAAGTCTGCAACTCTCCCGGAAGGAGAGAAAAGTCTTACGGTCCCCTGAGAACCGGTCAGGTAACTTGAGGTCGGGTTCTAGAGGTGAGGTGAGGGGTACTACTATGGCAGCGTCAGACTGGTTGACCCTCTGAGCCAGGGCCTGGACCTGCAGGGAGAGGCCCTGCATCTGCTGGGTCAGGGTCTCAAGGGGGTCCATGATAGCGTCAGCGTAGGAGAAATGGTAGACTAGGTATGGGCTTGTTATTATGTTATGGCAGGAAGGAGGTGAAGGGAACAAGTGAGCCCTAATCTACCCACCGCCCTGTCCCTGCCTACTTGCAACGACCCGCCCTAGGCGACGGGGTACAACTTGGCGGCGGTCCCTACGCTGACTAAGTGCAAGGGGATACAAACAGGGAACAAGCAAGGGAAGGGGCAGTAGCCCTCGGAACACCGTGAGGAAACGCAGTGGTGAACGAGCCAGTCAGGATCAGGATGTAGTGGAGTATACAAACGCAGAGCACGGAGCAGGAAGCAAGCCAGGGGCAGAGCGAAGCAGGATAAGCGGGAACTGAAGCAAGGCAGAAGCACGGCAGAAGCAGGCTGGAGCAAGGCAGCAGTGGGGCCAGGAATCCAAGAAGAATAACAAGCAATGAGGAAGAGAAAACGGCAGGTATAAATGGACAGGGGGCGGAGCTAACTCCGACTGACCAGGCCGCGATAGGCTCTCCCACTCCTGAGCCTGCCACCCTGATTGGTGGGAGCCGGTGTCAGTCTAAGAGGTCTGGCCTCAGGTGTCGACTGATTAACCCTGGGAGTATCCACAGACGTATTGCCTGGCAGATCCTTTACAGGTCCCCTGGCACATCTGAGTACCCTCACATGTGACATGAGCAGGCTGGCGCTGGCCAATCATGTCCCACTGAAGTGACGTGACAACCATAGTGACATCACTACAGTGGGCTGTGACTGGCTGGCCTGCTGATGTCATCACACAGGAGCACAAACAGAATTTTAATACATATTATTTTCCAAATGTGAATAATCTGGGAGTATTTCTGCTTGGATTTGAGGGCAGCACAGTAGTTCAATGTTTAATGCTGTTGCCTTGAAGCACTTGGGTCCGGTGTATGAATCTGACTCAAGAGGGACAACATCTGCATGGAGTTTGTGTGTTCTCTCCTTGTTTTCCTGGGTTTCATCCTACACATAATGGTTAATTGGATTCCTGTAAAATTTGCCCTGGTGTGTGTCTGAAAAATAGGATAACAAATTTCATTTGTAGATGCACAGAACGGGTGCAGCGTAGAGGAGGCCTGGACATGACAGGGTTTGAAGGAGGTTAGCTCAGGATTCAATGTGGATGATAAGGGTTTGGACATGAAGGAGCTGGGATAGGATTGAGGTAGCTAGTAGGAAGCAGGTGGATATTGAAGTAGGTGGTACCCGCCATTTTCCAATGGAGTCTGGAACAGCATCCAGCCTGGCCTAATTTTAATTCTTGAATGGTAGCGTGAATGCTCTTTCCTCTATTGTCCGTGCAGAACCAGCAAGAGGGAGGTCCTGAAAGGTACATATTATGTTGGATTTTTGGACCCATCGGAGGTATGACAACCCACCTGGGAGAGTAAGCTGAGTGTTCAGTAGTCGTGGTTTTTCATGCAAGCTTCATTTATCACTTGAAGGTGTTTTAAATAACGTGTTATAATGTAAAGAGTTATTTATTAAGTATGGTTCAATTTATCTGTTTATATAATAAAGAAGTTGCTGTGGCCATTATATTTCACTGTCAATCAGCACATGTGTGGGCTTATTTATATGTAAAAGAAGAAAAGGGAGAGGAATGTTGAGAGTTTTAAGAAAGCCGATCCGACTCTTTAATACGCTAGTGTTTTTTATATATTATGCGTGTGCTCATGTACTGCAACAGTAGCACATTTTTTTTGAGATGCATACCTAGGAAAACTTTACAGTGCCACATGTAGAAAATGCGCCTCTGGCTGTGGTTGCACCATTCCCTGTGAAAGTAATTTTTAGGGGGGGGACGACAAAAACTCCATCAATTGGACATTTTTAGGTTTAAAAAATTTGAAGTGGGCCCATAAAAACGAAAAACTTTTACACACAGTGGGCCTCATTTATCATAACTATAGTATAAAAACCCAAGCACTCTATAGAAATGATGGACGTAGAAATAGATTTTCTCAAATCATTGTTTTTGTTAATTCAAAGTAATACAACTTTTTGTTATGTTGTTTTTTGTCAGGCGATTTGTCACAATCGCTGTATAAGAGGAGGATGTCTATGTCCTGTTATGGCGCCTGCAGTGCTAAACCGATCCCAACTCCTTCGCTCTCAAAAAGTGATAGCATATCCTATTGATATGCAATCACTTTCTGGGATGGAAAAAAAAAACCTTTAACTTGAAAGCAGGGTAAAATAAATGAATTCTTTACTTTGGGATGGGCTGAGTGTCCTGGATCTACTGAGCTATAATAGGGTTGCCCAAATATTCCCCTTAGTGCATTGACATTATGTTAAATCAGAATTGCACTGGGTTTAAGCAGAGCAAGCTGTTCTTGATTCCATTGCTCTTTCTAACCTCTTATGACTATGCTATTCTGCCCACCAGGGGCAACGAAAACCTTCCGGTATACAACCATAGCGCTAGAGTGAGCAGAACTTAAGCCCCAGCTAAATTACTGTCATTGAAAATATTACAAATTTCATCAATCCCAGAGAGTTTAGCTTGAATTCATTTTAATTTCTGTGTTGTTGTATCTCTATACACATCATGCTTCACCACTTTTAAGCAAGGGCTATGAAAGCTTCAACTCGTGTGGTCTGCTCACACATCTTTTCTTTGGCATTCCAGAAGTGAGAAAAGATACTCTAATACCCGTCATCTGTCTAATTAGTAGACTTTAAGTGATTTCCCCGAGGCACCACATTTGTGAAATGCTCAGAATTATCTTTTTAATACACACTTGATTAAACACAGTACGGAAATTGGCCATAGGTGTTTCATTACATCATTTCAACAAGTGTCAAATTCAATCTTCACAGAGATGAAAGTCTTGTTGTACATGGTTGCAAATTAGAACGTGAATATGTTTTACTGCCATTGGTTTTTCAGAGCTAACATCATCTAAGTTCAGTTAACTAGTAGTAGTAGGACTAGTGGAAGAAATTGAAGTCAAGTATGACCCTGAGGAAGAATTTTATGGAAATTGCCTTTGGTTGGGTGTATACGCTCAGTACACCTATTTTGCCTCAGCATTAGCTTTGAAGAATTGAAGCTGCTGTACCATGCTGAGACAGCTTCATTAAATAAAAAGTTTATTGCCCTGTGCAAACAGGGCAACGATCAGCCGATGAACAAGCAAACGCTCGTTCATCTGCTGATTGAATAGTTTATGCAGCAGAAAATATTATCGTTGTCGACAGCACACCTCCCTGTGTAAACACGTAGACGTAGACGTGCTGCCCAAATGCTAGAAATTTTGGTGACGAGCAATCGTAGTATCGTTCGTTCATCCCCATGAATGGCTCCGTGTGAAATGAACAAACGAGCGCCGGTCAATGAGCTGTCTCGTTAAACGGCGCTCGTTTACACGGCCCATGTTGGGCCATGTAAGAGGACCCTCATGCACACAACAATATGTTCAAATGGACCTATGGTGAACATCATGCGCCAATTCAATACAATGGTGCAAAATTAAACGGAGAAAAATATATTGGGACTACTGGAGGCGCTGCTAAACATGAGAGACAAGTAAAGTGTAGATAAGGTAATTTAATTAAATAAGGTCAGGCTACGTGTTGCAACGCTGGACCAGCGTCTTCCTTGGGCCATACAAAAGGCCTTTGTATGGCCTGAAATCAATGGTGATCAAAACGGGTCAGTCAGGGCTCCGTTTCGACTGAAAGCTCCGATGCAACGTCGGAACGGAGCCCTGACGCAGATGTGAACGCAGCCTTCGTCATCTAACAGAAATATCTAATATGTATTTACCCCTTTAAGAATCAAAGCACTCTGGTCATTAAGTATTATTATTAGTTTAAAATAATAAGTATTCACCCTTGCTATACTTCCCTTGTGCTGTGTGTAATACAGAGCAGGTAGGGGGTGACACATAACATTCTTCTCTGTGACCTATTCAGAGTGCTGCCAGAAGAGGTGCTGGGTCAGGCCACCTGCTATAGAAAGGCAACAGGGAATTTCAAGTGTGGGCCAGCCAACAGAGGGAGAAAATTTTGCTAGGGGTGCGAGTCTGAGCATCACAGAGATAGAGTTTGCCTGGAATTACCCTTTTTAAGACTTCACCATCAATATACGTAACTCCTATACTTTAGTATCAGTATATGTTCTGCTTTATTTTATTTGTTAATTTTTTTAAGACAACTAAAAAAAAAATTGAAGAATCTTAAAAGACTTCAACATTTTTTCATACTGTATCTCCTCTCACCTATCTTTAGAATTGTGAGGATGTAAATTATTTTAGTTTTTTTCCTGTTGTATATATAGTGCAGTGCTGAACATCCTAGTCACATCAGTCCCTGCATCCAGGGGACATCACAATCTAACTGTCCGATTTCATTAGACAAATCATGTAGATGTCGCCCTTGCGCGGATCCATTTGTTTTTATACTGATGTGCATTACTTTAGTCATTTTGTTTTCACTTATCATTTTATTAGTGAAATTGATTTAGAAAAGTTGTAAAATAAAATGAATAGGGAAATCTGCAGTTCTACACTGCCCTTAAACCAGTGTGCCTATATATTATACACAGGCTGGAGTGTAAGAAACCCTTTCATGTCTCCATGAATGATGAAAAAGATGGTTATACTGTATTAAAATAATAAAACATAAATATCAATTTCATGTTCTTTCTGGTTTCATGTTGGAAACTCCGAAAACTCAGGGACACTTTTAGAGCAATGACACACTGAAGTGTTTGAACCCTGGACTGTTCCTTTTAGAAAAGCAGACCATTCATAAGAGCTCAGTTACTGCTATTTGAAGGTTAGAAGTTAAGAGGAAAAGCTTCCACCCTCTCATACAAAAGTAGTTTAACTTGGAATAAGTTAAATATAGGTTAGGACCCTGTGTGATGTGACCAGGTTATTTCACAAGCATACCATGTCACATGAATCCTTCAGCTTTGAACTACTATATACACATCAAAAGACCCACAGAATAAAGTCAATGGAAAATCCTATACAGAAAAACAACATAAAAACTCAATCTTTAATCAAATGTCCTGCATTTTCATTTCAGGAATAGGTAATTTCATGAATGAAAATACCAATAGAGAAAGGGTTCTCTTACATGGCCTAACATGGGCCATGTAAATTGGCACCGATCAACAACACAGCTCGTTGATTAGCGCTCGTTTGCTCCTTTCACAAGGAGTAATGCGTGGGGACAAGCGATTGTTACTACGATCGCTCATCCCCATACATTTCTATCATGACGGTAGCACACCACCCTGTTTACACAGTGAGATGTGTTGCCGACAATGATAATATTTCATATTGCATAAACGATACGATCAGCCGATGAACGGGCGTTTGCTCATTCAACGGTTAATTATTGCCCTGTTTACACAGGGCAATGATCGGGAACGAGCGTTCACATGAACGCTCGTTGCCCGATAATTGTCCTGTGTAAAAGGACCTTAACTATACTGGATTTTAAAAGTCCATCTTGTACACGAGGGTGCCCACTGGTACTTCTCAAATAGACCTTACTACTTAGGATAAACTATTAAAGTGTGCGCATTAAATGTCCAGTGCCCGCGATGCTGACCGATCAGAGGAATGATAAGGCAGTGAATGGGTGTGAGCTGCGGTACAAGGTACTGCTAAATTTATGGATACACCGCTTTTTCTGGATAGTAGTGCTCCAGAAGGTGTGTTCTGCTTTTCAGTAGAGGTCCTGGGAGTTGGACCCTTTTGATAACACATTGATTGTCTAGCCTAAGGATAACCTAAATGTTTTCCCATAAAATTCCTTTTAAGGTATTCATATGTTTTGACAACCCCAAGTGGCCTTAGATAACTATTTGTTAGTTATAGCTGTGTTTTGTAACGGTGGTCTAATGAGTGATCCACACCAATTTTGTAATTGGTAGTCATACTCAAAACTGAGAATATTGGGAGTATAGAATTTTTTTATGGTAGCCCTTTAGATGTATTCTTTAAAGGAACAAAATTTATATATATATATATATATATATATATATATATATATATATATATATATATATATTTATATCCTAGCAATTCTCCCCTTCATCTTCTCCTCTCCTTTGATCCCATTTGTTTCACATTACAATTAAGATTGAGCAGTATATAATAAAATCTTCTCTGTGTTTCTTAGGAGTTCAGAATGTCTTCCTTCTGCTCCTCCTCCTCAATTGTCCTGTGTTGACTGTAAGACAACTGGCTGCAGCAGTAGCCCTCCACTCCCTCTGCCCTGTCTGTAGTAGGACAAAAAGTTTGTTAAGCCCTACCCCTTGGCTAAGCTTCATCCCCTTAGTAGTTTCCCAGCTGAAAATGGAATAGATAAGCAGGAAATTAACCTCTGTGTTCCCAGCAGGATTTCTACAGACTGTTTTAGAAACATGCAGACTGACAAACAACGTGAGCTAGTTTATTTCCTCTTTACTTTTGTCATTCATTTCTAGGTTTAATCTTACTTTAATTCTATGAAATTTATTCACGTACATATAAAGTACTGCTCCATAAAAACTGCTCCAATTTACCTTCATGACAATTTTGATATAACTTCCCTTATAAATTGAATATATATATATATATATATATATATATATATATATATATATATATATATATATATATTTGTGAATTTTTAACCCCCTTTACTACTTTTTATGTTAATGAAGATTACTGCCATGCAGCCAGTAGAAAAAATGTCAAAGAAAGAGAAAGCGAAACCTAAGACATAGTTGTTTTAAAATGGCATAAAATCTGAATAATCTCGACTTTATTGAATTTTTTGAGATATCACAACTATGTTAATCATGTATGGTCAATCCATGGAAGATTCTGATCAAAATCTTACCTATTGCCCCCTGTACTGTATACAGCCACCAAAGAATACACAGTAAGTAATGTACCCTAAATGTTAATAACAAGGCTCGGATCACATCAAAGGAGACCTGGCATTACTTTTCCTCTTTTTCATTAGATAGCTTATTGCTTATGATGCATTCAAGGTAATTATATATGAGTATTGTAATTAGAGCTGATTGTCATTGCTTATTGCACATAGTTTAATGGAAGAAAATTGAATTTCTAATATATCTTTGCTTTTCTTATCCAGATGTCTCTCATGTTACACAGAATAGCTAAATGTGAATGGGGGAGGTTATCTTCATCAGACTTATACACATTTTGTATATATATATATATATATATATATATATATATATATATATATATATATATAGACATATATATATATATATATATATATATATATATATATATATATATATATATATAACATCTGTTGAATTCTTAAGGTGTAACTAAATATTCAACAAACTTCTGTCATAGTGACATGTCAGAAGTTTTGATTGGTGGGGGTCCAAGAACTGGGACCCCCACCAATCGCTAAAACGAAGCGGTAGAAGCGCTGTTTCTGTTTGCTTTTTCTGGAAGGCCGATGTATTGGAGTATGGGCTCATAGGCTCTATATTGAGCACATACTCCGATACAAAATCAAAACTTTCACTATGACATGTCAGAAGTTTGTCAAATGTTTAGTTACACTTTAAGTGACTATGTAAACCTTAGTAAGTTGTCAAGGTTGAAAAAAAAAAAATTTCAAAAGCAACCAAGGTAAATGTAGGGGGGATGTTGGAGAAAAAAAAAATTATTTTTTTTATTCGGGGGCGGTAAAGACCCTTACAACCCTTTTGCCCTAAAAAAATATATATATAACATTTCTTACTGACCACTAGTAACAATCAGATGAGATCAAGATTTAACTAGGTATATATAATATTTTGTTAACCCTTAATATTATTGTGTTTCATCTTTCCACTTTTTTTTTTAGCATACTTTTTGGTACCCAGAACTGATATCATTTAGAAGGGAAAAATAAAAACAAAAATAATGTGGTTGCATAAATATGCACACCCTTAAACTAATACTTTGTTGAATTATCCTTTGACTTTGTGACAGCATTCAGTCTTTTTGGGTAGAAGTCTATCAGCATGGCACGTCTTGACTTGGTAATTGTTGCCCACTCTTCCTTGCAAAAGCGCTCCAAATCTGTCAGATTGCGAGGGCATCTCCTGTGTACAGCCCTCTTCAGGTCACCCCACACATTTTCAATGGGATTCAGATCTGGGCTCTGGCTGGGCCATTCCAAAACTACTTCTGGTGAAGCCATTCTTTTGTTGATTTGGAGGTTCTGCTTTGGGTCATTGTCATGCTGAAAGGTGACATTTCTCTTCATCTTCAGCTTTTTAGCAGAGGCCTGCAGGTTTTGTGCCTATATTGACTGACATTTGGAACTGTTCATAATTACCTTCACCTTGACTAAAGCCCCAGTTCCAGCTGCAGAAAAACAGTCCCAAAGCATAATGCTGCCTCCACCGTGCTTCACTGTGGGTATGGTGTTCTTTTGTGGATGTGCAGTGTTGGCTTTGCGCCGAACATACCTTTTGGGATTATGGCCAAAAAGTTCAACCTTGGTCTCATCAGAACATAACACATTTTCCCACATGCTTTTGGCAAACTTGATGTAGGTCTTTGCAAAATATAGCCGGGCTTTGGATGTTTTTCTTTGTTAGAAAAGGCTTCCCTCTTGCCACCCTAACGAACAGCCCAGACATATGAACAATACGGGAGATTGTTGTCACATGCACTACACAACCAGTGCCTGCCAGAAAGTCCTGCAGCTCCTTTAATGTTGCTGTAGGCCTCTTGGTTGCCTACCGGACCAATTTTCGTCTTGTCTTTTCATCAAGTTTTTTGGGACTTCCAGTTCTTGGTAATGTCACTGTTGTGCCAAATGTAATCCACTTCTTGATGACCGTCTTCACTGTGTGCCTTGAAAATTCTTTGGTGCCCTTCTCCTGACTGATGCCTTTCAATACTTTGATATGTTGTAAGTACTTTATGGACCATGGCTTTTGCTGTCACATGCAACAAAGAAAATGTCAGGAAAATCCTAATCGAACAGCTGAACTTTATATGTGGTTACTCAGAATCACTTTAAATAATGGCAGCTGTGTTCTGACTACTATTTAACATGATTTTGAATGTGATTGGCTTATTCTGAACACAAGCACATCCCCAATTATAAGAGGGTGTTCACACTTATGCGACCACATTATTTTTGTTTTTTATTTTTATTTTTCCCCACTAAATGATTTCAGTTTGTTTTTCAATGGCATTGTACAGATTATGGGTCACATTAAAGAGGCTCTGTCACCAGATTTTGCAACCCCTATCTGCTATTGCAGCAGATCGGCGCTGCAATGTAGATTACAGTAACGTTTTTATTTTTAAAAAACGAGCATTTTTGGCCAAGTTATGACCATTTTCGTATTTATGCAAATGAGTCTTGCAAAAGTACAACTGGGCGTGTTGAAAAGTAAAAGTACAACTGGGCGTGTATTATGTGCTTACATCGGGGCGTGTTTACTACTTTTACTAGCTGGGCGCTCTGATGAGAAGTATCATCCACTTGTCTTGAGAACGCCCAGCTTCTGGCAGTGCAGACACAGCCGTGTTCTCCAGAGATCACGCTGTGTCGTCACTCACAGGTCCTGCATCGTGTCAGACGAGCGAGGACACATCGGCACCAGAGGCTACAGATGATTCTGCAGCAGCATCGGCGTTTGCAGGTAAGTCGATGTAGCTACTTACCTGCAAATGCTGATGCTGCTGCAGAATCAACTGTAGCCTCTGGTGCCGACATGATGCAGGACCTGTGAGTGACGTCACAGATCTGCACTGCCAGAAGCTGGCGTTCTGAAGAGAAGTGGATGATACTTCTCGTCAGAAAGCCCAGCTAGTAAAAGTAGTAAACACGCCCCGATGTACACACATAATACATGCCCAGTTGTACTTTTACTTTTCAACACGCCCAGTTGTACTTTTGCAAGACTCATTTGCATAAATACGAAAATGGTCATAACTTGGCCAAAAATGCTCGTTTTTTAAAAATAAAAACGTTACTGTAATCTACATTGCAGCGCCTATCTGCTGCAATAGCAGATAGGGGTTGCAAAATCTAGTGACAGAGCCTCTTTAAAGTTGGAAAAAGTTCCACTGAAACTATTCTTCTTGTACTGAGTTTGTAACATGACAAAAACTGGCATTTTATATATATATATATATATATATATATATATATATATATATATATATATATAGTCCAAACAAAGATGAACACAGCACTCCGACCCAGCTGTAAATCAGGACATGTGCACGTTACCAGAGGATGAATCAATTCCCCAACTTGAATATAGAAAAAAAACATAGGACAGGCAACAGCACCAGGACTTCCAGATTTGATTAAAAACAGTCGGTTTAATTACCACCAAGTAAGCAACGTTTCGGTTCACACATATGTATATATTTATAGCTGACTAAAATAGCACACTTAAAAGTTAACACTTGTCTCAAGGAAGGAAAAGCTGAATTTTAAGAGTAAGTCTTATAGGTGCAGTAGGTGCAGAACCTCTGGTGCTTACATAATACACATTTGGCGATGTCCAAAGCGCTACCGTTATTGGAGGAAAGTGGTACACATATTGAGTTCCATTTATCACCTTGCTATCCATGTTGATCATAGTAACTGTATTCTCAAAGCTGATATTGGTATAATTGGCTTTGCAAGCGGTAAAACCATAGCATTAAAAGACTTGTTCTTAGGTGGAGGACTAATTGTCTGTAATTTTAAATCTGCACTTCATCTCCTTCAGTCTCTGCCTGGTGCAAGGCCATGAATTCCTTAGCATTGTGAAAATTATTATCTGTGCAAACTATAATGAACTCTGGGGCTCTGGGGTCCATGGGAACATCTATTTCCACAAGTAATGTATTTAAAAAATTATCTTTTTTTTTTCTCCCTGCATCTTTTTCTCTCTGCTCTCCCCACGAATGTACTGGATAAAATTTGACAAAACTATGTATAATCAATGGCAATATAAATCATAAATCGACAGCGCCTTATATACAATATACTGTCTAATATGATTGATTCCTGTCGAATATGTGATAAACTTGTGATGACTATTTTAAAGAAATCAATAAAAGATGATTAAATAGACAAATAAAAAAAATAGTAACTTTCCATCCTCATCATCCTCAGTGTTCTAATGAAGACTAAATAGACCTGACTATGGAGGAAAGTCTGTGTGCTACAATAAACAGTTGAAGGAAATGGATTTTACAGGTAGACTCAAGTCAAACATTCCTTGAGGTGTCCAGACAGAACAACTCAGCGACTAACAGCCATCACAGACCAGATGGACCTACAAATGATCTGATGTCAGTGCTTTATGACCAAAAGCTTCTTGTGCCACCAAAACAAACCTGCTACTTAAAACCATGGCAGTCCTGAGTTTTAATACATTGTAGGGATTTTCAGGTTCCACACATGTTGTTTTTTGGATGTAGTCTAAATACAAAACCGAACAATGTATGTGACTATACCAGTTGGAATTTCCAGCACTTGTATATAAAACACAAGGAACATAAAACGGATGATGATAGATAGATAGATAGATAGATAGATAGATAGATAGATAGATAGATAGATAGATAGATAGATAGATAGATAGATAGATAGATAGATAGATAGATAGATAGATAGATAGATCAATAGATAGATCTTCCTTGGATGAAAAGCAACCCCACACATGAATGCTCTCAGGATGCTTTAGGGCTTGCCCAGACGTAGCGGAATTTCTGCAGCATTTCTGCTAAAACTAGCAGACATTCCTTTGCGGAAAAACCGCATCATTTCCTGCGTTTTTGACTGCAGAATATGGTGCGGATTTTGCGGCATTTTTTTCAAGTCTGTGAGATGGTGATATCTCCTCTGAAAAACCAGCAATTCAGTCCACTTTCCGCAGCAGGAATTTACATGCTGTGGAACGAAAAACAACGTCCCACAGGTGAATTTCGGGATGGAAATTTTACGCAGCGGGTAGATGAGATTTGTTAAATCTTGCCCATTGTGCTGCGACTGTATTCCATTGCATATTTTCCGTTCGCAATTTCGGACGGAAAATACGCAGCAATTCTGTCCAAAACAGTCTGAAGGGGGCTTCATCAGGGAAAATAACTATACCCCATTCCTCTGCCATCCCATCCCTGTGCTTCTTGCAGAATAGCAGCCTGTCCTTGATATTTTTCTTGGAGAGAAGTGTCTTTTTTGCTGCACTTCTTCACAGCAGGCTAGCCTCCAAAAGCCTTTGCCTCACTGTGCGTGCAGATATACTGACACCTGCCTGCTGCCAATCCTGAGCAAGCTCTGTACTGGTGTTGAACCAATCCCGTAGCTGAATGCTCTTTAGGAGACGGTCCCAGCAAGTGCCGGACTTTCTTGTGCACCCTGGGGCCTTCTTCACAGCAATTGAACCTCTCTCCTTGAAGTTCTCAATGATCCGATAAATGGTTGATTTAGGGGCAATCTTACAAGCACCAATGTCCTTGCCTGTAAAGCCCCTTTGATGCAAAGCAATGATGACTGCATGTGTTTCCTTGGAGGTAACCATGTTTAACAGAAGAAGACAGTGATTTCAAGCACCATGGATAACAGAAGAAGACAGTGATTTCAAGCACCATCCCCCTTTTAAAGCCACCAGTCTGCTCTTATAAATCAATCATCATGACAGAGTAATATGAGTGGCCTTGTCGTCATTTACACTTTATCCGGAGCTAACAACGTGATCACATGATGCCTCGTCATTCGGCGCTTTAGTGATGATGTAGTTGGCGCTATGATGTCATCGCGCCACTGCCTCGTTCCACTGGAGGAGGACTGGTGTCGCTGGAGGATGGCGCGGCAACGGGACAGGTAAGAATATAATGTTTTTTTGCTTTTATTGTGGGCAGTGTTGTGGGCCTTAACTATAGGTGACAATAACTACAGGGGAGGACTATATAGGGCACAATAACTACAGGGGAGGACTGTATAGGGACAATAACTACAGGGGAGGACTGTATAGGGACAATAACTACAGGGGATGACTATATAGGGGACAAACTACAGGGGAGGACTGTATAGGGACAATTACTACAGGGGTGGACTATAGGGGACAGTAACTACAGTGGAGGACTATATAGGGGACAATAACTACAGGGGAAGACTGTATAGGGACAATAACTACAGGGGAGGAATAAACAGCGGACAAAAATTACAGGGGAGGACTATATAGGGGACAATAACTACATGGGAGGAATATATAGGGACAATAACTACAGTGGAGGACTATATAGGGACAATAACTACAGGGGAGGACTATATAGGGGACAATAACTACAGGGGAGGACTATATAGGGGCACTATCTACAGAGAACACTACTATCTACAGAGGACACAATAGAGAGCACTATCTACAGGGGGCTTCTATGAGAGACACTATAGGGGGTTTTACACTGGGCGATTATCGGGCAGATCAACGTTCTTAGAACGCTCGTTGCCAATAATTGCCGACAACAATAATATTTAACTTTTTTAAGATGATACGACCAGCAGACGATCGAGCATTTGTTTGTTCATCTGCTGATCGCTGCCCTGTTTACACGGGTATATCGGCAGGTGTACCGGCAGGGGTAAAAGGCTCTGTGTGTGGTGCATTACTTTACAGTATTTGACACAATTTTATTCATGGACACAGTGTATGGTACTATTATATTCAGGAGTGCAGTGTATAGTACTATTATATTCAGGGGCACAGTGTATAATACTATTATATTCAGGAGCACAGTGTATGGTACTATTATATTCAGGAGTACAGTGTATAGTACTATTATATTCAGGAGCACAGTGTATAGTACTATTATATTCAGGTGTACAGTGTTTAGTACTATTATATACAGGAGTACAGTGTATAGTACTATTATATTCAGTAGCACAGTGTATAGTACTATTATATTAAAGAGTACAGTGTATAGTACTATTATATTCAGGAGTACAGTGTATAGTACTATTATATTCAGGAGCACAGTGTATAGTACTATTATATTCAGCACAGTGTGTAGCACTATTATGTTCTGGAGCATGATACTATTATATACTATTATATTTAGGAGCATAGCGTGCGGCACCATGACAATTTTATCTTAGTTTATAGGTGCGGAAATGTTGGAAAAGTGAGAAGCTGAAGACATCTGAGCGGCAAACTGCTGAAATGGGTCGTGGCCGGGAGAAGTCATCATAGAGGACCAAAAAAAAGAGAAAAAGAACGACTCCAATCTGAGAAGTCGTCACCGGTGAGTCACTAAATGTAAATGTTTATTCTCCTTGTGACTAATCAGTACTATCGTTCTTTTTTTGTGAAACAACAACTCCCAGCTTATCCTTACCATCATTCTGGCTATACTGGGAGTTGTAGTTTTATGCCGTACAAACTTGATAGGGGTTAAACTGAATTTGCAAATGATCTCTGTACTGAGCTGCATTTGTGCTTGTGCTATATGTATGTACTGAGCTTAGTTCTGATGCTGTATATATGTACTGAACTTCGTTCTGGAGTTATATACATCATAACAACCAAGCTCAATACATATGAACACCACCAAAGAGAAGCTCATAACATATATACAACACCAGAACCAAGCTCAGTACATATATACATATCCAGAGCCAAGTTCATTACATAAATAAAGCACCAGAATCAAGCTCAGTACATATATACACCAGAACAAAGCTCAGTACATACAGTATATACACCAGAACCAAGCTCAGTACATATATATAACACCAGAACCAAGATCACTACATATATATACTCACCAGAACCAAGCTCAGTACATATATACGGCACCAGAACAAAGCTCAGTACATATATAGTCACCAGAACTGAGCTCAGTACATATATACAGCACCAGAACAAACTCAGTACATAAATACAATACCAAAACCAAGCTCAGTACATAAATACAGTACTGAGCTTGGTTTTGGTGCTGTATTTTTGTACTGAGCTTTGTTCTGATGCTGTATATATGTACTGAGCTTTGTTCTGATAATGTATATATGCATGAGCTTTGTTCTGGTGCTGTACTTATATACTGAGCTTAGTTCTGGTGCTGTATTTATATGCTGAGCCTGGTTTTGGTACTGTATATATGTACTGAGCTTGTTCTGGTGCTGTATTTATGTACTGAGCTTTGTTCTGGTGTTGTATTTATGTACTTGGCTTAGTTCTGGTGCTGTATATATGTACTGAGCTTTGTTCTGGTGCTGCATATATGTACTGAACGTTGTTCTGGTGTTTTATTTATGTACTTGGCTTGTTCTGGTGCTGTATATATGTACTGAGCTTGGTTCTGATGCTATATATGTAATGACAGGGGTGGGGAGACAGACAAGTGAGCCCTAATCTACCCGCCACTCAGTCCCTGCCTACTTGCAACGACCCGCCCTAGGCGACGGGGTAAAACTGGGCAACGGTCCCTACGCTCAATAAGTGCACGACAGACAAACAGACAAGGGTACACAGAGCTAGGGGGAGAAAGGGGCAGTTGCCCACGGCAACACCGTGAGCAAAAAGAGAAGTGAACAAGCCAAGTCAAACCAGGAGAGTACGAGGTGCCAAACGCAGAGCAGAAGAGTAGTAAACAAGCCGAGTCAAACCAGGAGTGTACGAGGTACCAAACGCAGAGCAGGAGAGTAGTCAGTCAGCAAGCCGGGGTCAATATGAAGCAAGGACAATAGTACAAGAAGCTGCAGCAGGGCCAGGAAACCAAACGAGAAGAATCACAAGCAAAGGAGGAACAGGAAAGGCAGGTAAAAATAGACAGAGGGTGGGAGCTAGCTCCGTCTGGCCAGGCTGTGATAGGTTCTCCCACTCCCAAGCCTGCCACCCTGAGTGGTGGAAGATGGAGTCACTCTCACAGGCATAGAAGCAGGTGCAGACTGATTATCTATGGGTGTTAACCCCGAAGCTGTGCCTGGCAGATCCTTTACAATATATATGTACTGAGCTTGCTTCTGGCACCGTATCTGTGCATTTGCCGGGAGAGTTGACGTGGTATACTGCACACGCCGCACTGTCCTCCACCCTTCTCACAGTCCACATCCTAACTAAATGGGCTGAGCACGCTTAGGATATTGAATGTGCGCATATAGGTCTATACGTAATGGGTGAGTTTAACATAATGAGCGTCGGTATGTAGGTACGCACGCTTATGTAATTTTATACATAGTGTGGAAATCCACACTAAAACATTCTGGACAGGGAATTTCTTTATTTAGAGTCCACTTTAATATTAATATAGAGCATATTTGGAATATTGTAATTGTTTTATTGTATTATTATAATCACTTTCCATGGCGCGATACGCCGCAAAACACTGTGACCCCACCACCCCCCCCCCCCCCCCACGTGTATATCCTTGTCCGCAAAACAGGGAAACTGTTGTTAAAAATTTGAATCCCACCCCTGGGTCTTACCATCTTAGACAAATGTCTAATAGGTATGGAACCCACCTCTGGAACCCCTACCCCAGCCCACCTGGTGAGGTAGCCAAATACAGGCAGCAAAGTAATGGAGAGGTGGCTACACGGCTCTGTCTTCATGTTCCCTTCTATGAGAGTTATGGAAATAGCCGAGCAAGCTGTGGATATGCCATAAATGTCTGAGATGGGGAAACCCCTTTAAATAAAACTTACAGGACTATACACATGTGGATATGTATTATACATATTTTTGGGAGATGGTAGAGAGTCATACAGACATATATCATAAAACATATTTATTTCTTTGCACATATGCTCCTATTATGTCACAATGAACTTTTTTACAGATATTTGCAGTTATATCATACATTGTAAATTTTATTTATTAGGTTAGATTCCACAAGACAGTAAGCTGTATTTCTTTTGTGTGACCTTAGAAAACTACAAATGAGTAAATCAATGTGAATAATTAAATGCAGCAATAAAATTTGATTCATTTAAAAGGAAAGAACAGTATTTTTGGAGAATACAAAGGAAAATGTAATTATACTAATAACTCCATGTAGATTGTAGGTTCCCCAACAAGAATAGCTAATCACTGGGAATTCAACCAGCAGGACCCCAATTATCAAGTATCAAAGGCAATGTAAAAAGGGTTGTAATACGGCAATAGCAAAGTTCAGAAAAAAAACCTGATTCTAGCCATTTAACCCCTTAGATTTAGTGATCAGTAGTGGGTTAGGAGTTTTATATGGACAGTCTGTGGCCTAATAAAGCCCCCATGCCTGTCCTGTGAATATGTCTGTCAGCTTTTTGCTGACAATCACTAATGCAAATGTAGGTATTCCAATGCTTTATAAAAAATAAAAGTCAAAAGTAAAAGCCCTCTTAAAATGTATTGAAAATTGCAGTCGACTATGTTTTTCAATACAGCTGTATGCAAATGCAAAAATAACTATTAAAATGGGAGTCAAAGCGGACATAGGCAACGGTATAGGCATGCAGTTGCATATGCCTGCGGCATACGTCATATGCGGAATATAATGCCCAAATGTGGTGTGAACCTAGCCTAAGAACAATGTCTGCTCTATTACTTGTTCCCTATTTATATCTGACTATAGCCAGAGCAATTCTGCAGTACACATTCATATAACAATGATTATATGGATATGCAGACACAATAATAACACAAGTAGCCTACCCAGGCCTGTACGTTTTATCAATAGGTCCATCCACGTGATTGACTTTTGACATTGTTCTGTTCACCTCTGATGGCATTTGACTTAAACCTGCTGATAAGTGGACACCGCTATTAGCAAAGACTTGAAAACAGACACTTGTCATTTTAGGTCACTTATCTCTTAGCTTTATCCGGTAAAATGTCAAAAGTGCCCCTGGCCACTTCTTTCTTATCACTTCTAATTAGATACAGTCAATTGTCGCTTAAAGTGCAATAGGTAAAAGGAATTCCATGTTTAATCACAAAGAGAAAAACACATTCAAAGCTTCAGTGTGTCTGTTTTATGCAGTCTCAAGTACATAAAGCATGCATCCAGTTATGACAACATATATATATATATATATATATATATATATATATATATATATATATATATATATATATATATATATAAACAATATTGCATATGAGTCTGCCGGCCCGCTCAAAGGGACAATCTTAGGCGTTTGGTATTTAACAGTCCCAAAACTGTAGCATAAAACTCCCATTGCATGTGTTCTGTATCACAGTTGTATACTTTTCAGCATATGCCTATCAGCCTATAATGTTCCATTATTTTCTAGGGATGAGCGAGTGGTAGATCACTTGGATCCTAAGTATTTCCTTGTGAATCATAGCAATAATTTGTATTTTTTTCTCATCCACGATACACATTTAGAAACGTTATTCTAATGTATAAAGTGTCAGATGTTTCCATATGTGTGTTCTGCAATGTTAGGTTACAATTTAGGATCTCCGCTGTTTTAAAAAAAAAAAAAACAGAGTAGGAGCAATCGTATGCTTTTCAATAGAGAGCAAACTCAATTTGATACAGACATGGAAATAAATTATATTACACAGTAGGATGTAATACTTCTGAGGTTTTTCATGCAATATGCAGCCCCAGTTCTACCTGTCCGTCGGTTTTTGCTTGTTCCCTAATATCAGAACCAGAACCCAGATAAGCGAAGAAGGGACATTTTTCAAACATTTTTGTCTCCATGTTTTTGGTGAAAAGAAATGTAAGGGATGATAAATGCTTCTGACATTCTTGTTAACTCTGTTAAAAGTGTTGTCCAGTTTCAGCAAATTAATGTTATTAAAAGTTATAAAATTTTCCAATATACATTCTATATTAATTTCTCACAGTTTTCAAAATCTCTGCTTGTTGTCATACAGTAGGAATATTCATTGTTTACTTCCAGTGGATAAAGTTCTGTCCATGGTCATGAGATGAATGCACAGGTGCACAGCTCGTTGCAAGATACAGCTCTGATACACATACTGTAACGAACAGTGCACCTGTGTGTCCATTACATTACATGACCATGGAAGTAAATAATAAATGTTCCTACTGAATAACAACAAGCAGAGATCTTCAAAACTGTAAGGAATTACTCCAGAAAGTATATAGTAAAATTGTATATATTTTATTTATACAAAAAAATAACAATAATTTGCTGAAACTGAAATTTCCTAAAATGGGTGATACTCTTGAAATGCTTACAAAAATCCATATAATTCCCATAATGCCATGCACATAGACATACAATATGCATCACGTTAAATGCCACTAATCGCTATAAAAGAGGACTCCAGTACCCCATCCTACCCCACCAGTCAGTGGCAGATCATCATAAGGGTGTTTGGGACAGCCACCCGGTGCCCGAGGCCCATGGCCGCCCAAAGTACATTGCAGTTTTAGCACGATTTTTTGCAGCGAATCGCAGCATAACCGCGACAAAACTGCATTGTGTATGTCCTGTAAAAGGACCTTCATAGATAAGGTTAGATGACCTTATAGTTGCAATTCTTGTTACTGTTGAGAGACCTGCAGTTCACGTGACGATGTAGGCAGGTCGTAGAATAGCAGCAAGACTCCATAGAGAAGACTATGAGCTGCTATGTACGTATAAGGTGGATGGATTTGTTTAAGGGTTCTGAATTTAGGGGTCTCTATTAGTTTAGAGGTCTGTATTTAGGGGTCTGGTGTCTGTATTTGGGGGTCTGTATTTAGGGGTCTGATCTGGAGTCTGTATTAGTTTAGGGTGTCTAGGGTCTGTATTTAGGGGGTCTGTATTAGTTTAGGGGTCTGTTTTTAGGGGTCTGTATTAGTTTAGAGGGTTTGGGGTCTGTATTTAGGGGTCTGGGGTCTGTATTAGTTTAGGGTTCTGTATTTAGGGGGTCTGGGGACTGTATTAGTTTACGGGGTCTGGGGTCTGCATTTAGGTGTCTGGATTAGTTTAGGGGTCTGTACTTGAGTTCCTGTATTTAGGGGGTCTGGGGTCTGCATTAGTTTAGATGTTTGGGGTCCATATTCAGGGGTCTTTGTGTCTGTATTAGTTTAGGGAGTCAGGTCTGGGATCATTATTAGTTTAAAGGGTCGGGTCTGGGGTCATTATTAGTTTAGGTGGGCAGGTCCGGGGGTCTGTATTTAGTGGACTTGTCCGAGGTTTGTATTTAGGGGGTATGGTCAAGGGTTTGTATTTATTTGGGGGGCTTGTTTTGGGGTCTGTATTTGTTTAGGGGTTTCTGGTCGGGGATTGCAATAGTTTAGGGGGTATGTGGTCTGTATGTAATCTAGGGTTTGGTCTGGGGTCCGAATTTATTAGGCTGAGTTTATGCATGGGCCTGGGGTCTAACTTTGCTTAGGGACCTGATATGGGGTTTGGAGTCTGAATTTTTGTGTTTCTATAAAGGCCGGAAATGGCTGCAGAAGTGAGGGGCAAAGAGGTCTTGGCAGGAAACTCTGTAGTCATCAGCAGAAGTTGCCATAACGGTCTGTGTCAGATGGAGAAGAAAAGAAAAGAGAACAACTCCTATCAGAGAAGACATCCCCTGTGAGTCACTGGATTTATAGAGGATATTTAACCTCTCTTGACATGTCTGTTATAGGAAATCCTTGTATTCCACAAAAAGTATTTATGTAGCCCAGGACTAATAAACAAATGGGTGTTACCATTCCCATTGTCAGGAGGATGTGTCCCTATACAGTGCGATGCTGTCAGCGATGGTTGGAGACTGTCAGTATGAAGGGACACAGCACTTTGACAAGGGGAATCGTAGCATTCATTTGTCAATGCTCGCACAGAAAGGTGGTGTTGACTATATGGCAGAGTGGTGGTGGAGAAGGGGGGCGGAAGTTTGGGGAACAGCCCAGGGCCTATGGTCTACTTAACTCTGCCACCAGTACATCTGTGATGTGCAGGAGTGGTATGGAGCGTTGGACAAGTATGTGCATTGTGCTCCGTACAGTTCTTCTGGATGGCACAAAAATTACCAAGTACTTAGTAGAGACATGGAACTGCTGTGCCCAGTTTAAGCAATCTGTGTTGGTCCTCAACTTTGTGTGTGAGTGAATTTTCCATTAGATGCCAAAATGACATAGAGATATTCCATCACGGTGCATATAGTTCATGTTGTGATCGCTCCCACCATACAACATTCCCACACCACTATGACCACAATATTAATCCTTCAGAGTATCACTTAGGAAGGGTTCACACTACATTTGGTAACTACATTAGGCGGGACCATTTGAATAATTCCACAGAATATTTGCCTATACACTGGCCAAACATATGCCAAAAATACACTTTTCTGACATATGTGTGACTCATAGTAGTCTATGGGCATGTTAGAGGTGTATGTTATATAACAGATTTTGGAATTCCCCATGACTTTTGTTTTCTAGCATTAAATATGTTATGAATGTACTTGTTCTCTCTTAAAAATGTTTTGCTTACTTAGTCTACAAAAAGTCAGATAGTCTTACTCTGTTGTAAGCGATCTGCTTACAATAATTGTCTGCTTCTGAATATGAGTCCGTTGTCCATGCGAACGCTAAATCATGTAGACAGAATGCCATATAACACTGAGCAATATATAAATCACATGAGTTAAACAACTCAAAAGGCTGAGAAGAAACTTTCTAAGAAGTAACACTGACCTAAAGAGTGATTTGTCATTATTTACAAGTATAGGCTTAAAAACCTTGGCACCGAAAGTCAAAGTAATTTTTTCATAGATTTGACATATATAATACACTGCTAGAAGGTCAGAGAACCCAAGGTCGTGTTAACCTTGGCACTGGAACAGGAAAAATATTGTGTCCCAATCACTTGGAAATATATTTTGACTTATAACAATATCACCTTGGACCTTAATAGTCTGATCTCATAGACTATGAACTCTGTGAATGGCAAGTAATTGAATTTAGGTAAATTTCAGTGTCCATTGCAGTTTCCTTCTACATAATTCAAGTCATCTATGCAGAATGTAAGAGTGGCTCATTTCATGAATATTCACGATGTCTTGACATTTTTAAAGCAGTAACAGAATACTGGATTTTGCATGCACACGCTCAGGTAACAAGCCATATACACTGCTCAGATGGTTTATTGGAATTATTATATAATTGCCAACATGTATATTTGTAATATTTATCATTATTTTCATATGGAACTTTCGATATCAAAGAGGGTTTCCCTCCATACGCATTTATATATCGGATAATGCCCACCCCACTGTAAATTATAATAATAGTAGGAGTCACCAAGGTGCTCCATGACCATGACCATAGAAAAGCATGAGTACATTTCTACAGGTGACAGAGTTCTAATATTCATTATCATTTACAGTAGGGGGTTCATTATTCCCTACGTGACATACCTCAGCTGGGCAGAACCTCTTTTTGAAGCTAAAGGGGTGTTTCCTGTCAGCCATTGACTAATATGGAACGCCCTCAGTCTTTTCATGAAGAAGGTATTCAGCAGCTAAAGGTCTGTATTATAAAGTTCTGCTGTAGCTAAAGGTTTGTAGCAGCGACTGAGATATAGAATTGTAATATATACTGCAGCTGCTGAAGAACCTTTTTTTTCAAATTAGAGGACCCTACAGCCAATCAGTGATTGTCACAGGAGAAGGAACTTCCTGCAAAAGTGATCTACGACAGACTGTTTTTGCAAGAATAGATGTAAAAACCATAACAGGGTCCCCATCTATCATCTGCCATTTACAATATTGGTGTGGCAGAAGGGCCTTTGGCGCACTGATGAGGGAAAGGGGGTCCAACAGGTCTGGAGGGTAGAAGTACTAGTAAGTGTGAATTAGTTACTCACTAGTACTTTTAACTCTCCCTGACTCTTCTTTAGCTCAAGGAGGCAGATCAGGAATAGTAATTGTCTTGCACATTAGCAAAAAGACCAAATAAGTGTTGTGTGTTTTTTCAGAGCTAGGCATTGTATGAAGTGGGCAACTTTCCAGTTATAATGTTTAGAACATCCCCCACCCCCGGGAAAACCAGATAATTTTCCAATTTAATGGTAAATATAACTATCCAGTTTTCTTATATATTTTTTAGATCTGTTTGCTGTCAGTGAATGAAAACATTCTGGCATACACTTAAAAGCTTGAAGGGGTTTTCCACCTTCTAACAACTGATGACCTATCCACCTGATAGGTCATCAGCACATGATCTGTGGGGGTCCGACAACCAGACCCCACACAAATCAGCTGGTCCGGTGCCTCCGTGCACCAGAACGGACGTACATGCTGGAAGCAGTTGGCTCCAGTCACAGAATAGCGGCCGAGATGCAGTACTGCAGCTCTGCTCCTATTCATGTAAATAGGAGCAGACCTGCAACCTGCAGTTCTGCAGCACGCCTGCTATCCTATGTATGGAGCCAACTGCTTCCAGCTCCGTACATAGCATTATGTGCCATAACATCTGGTGCCCGCAGGCCACTGGAGAGGCTGATCGGTGCGAGGTCCGGGTGTCAGACCCGCACCGATGATATACTGATGACCTATCTTCATGGAAAACCCCTTTAATATAGTGCTAACTGTTTTTTACATTGTATCAGTCTAAGCTAGTAATTTTCATCCACTTTACCACCTGCAAAATGTTTCCCCCTCATATGGAACCTCTAAGATTATCCCATGATTACTGTAAAGGCTTACTTGGTACAGCTGCTTTGTATCCTGTATGCAGAGGAGCTGTATCGTGTGCTGAAACCTGTATCCGTCAGGTCAGCGGGACTGACTGGTTCAATGAAAGTGGGTCCTGCGTGTCTCTGACACACAGGATCGAGCTGTTACCAATTACATCTAGTTCATAACTTAGATGTGGTCAATAACAGGTGGATCCTGCGTGTCAGAGACACACAGGCGCTGACCTGACGGATACAGGTTTCAGCACACGATACAACTGTTCTGTATACAGGATACAAAGCAGCTGTATCACACGTGGCTAATAACTGAGGTATTCTCATCTAGAAGGATTGCTACTAGTAGAGTATGGTGCAATATACATATACCATATGGTGGCACAGGGAGTGCTTACGGGTAAATAATATGGAGCCCTATGATGCCATTCAAGCTCTGTGCTTCACCGTGTAGATGAAGCCTAAGGCTGATGCTACATACTTGGGTATTAAGATAATCCACTAATGCTGTCACATGAAGCAATCCTTCTACCAACTATTAATATTAAACCATACTTTTGTGTGGCTTTATATTTGGAATTGTTTAGTGTTGTCCTTCCATCTGTGTCCTGGCCACTAACTGGTTACTACAGGGCTTGCACTACAACTATCAGCATGCTCATGAGATTTATCTAGTGATTGCAGACAGAACAAGGCTCAGCCAATGTCTCTTGTCCATTTGTTTATTAAGGCATGAACTACATGTTGATCGCTCTGCAGTGTGGATAATATTATTCATAATATATTAAAAAGACCAGAATAATAAACAGAATATAACATAAATGTTGCACATGTACATAGAGAATGTTGGCTGTGTCATAACATTAAAAGTCTTCCAAATATATATAAAAAAATGTTTACATGTTTATTATGCTCATGGGAAACAAGGAAAGTGGATGTAAAAAATACAGTTTATATTAACACAGTGTTCTATAAAAGACATAACTAACCCAATATACTAAAAGAGTAATCATGTGAAACAAAAGATGGGACAAAGAAGTCATATAAATATGCAAGAACCGTATATAAAGTGCCACAGTATAAGTAACATTGACTTAGGCTATGTTCACTTCTACTTGCAGAAATATTTTTCCTGTCAAAATTATGGACATATTGGCAGAACCCAACAGACCCATGGTAAGTCAATGTAGTCCATCGGGCACCAGTGATATCCATTGGGCAATGAATTCAGCCATGTGTTGTGGTTTACGTTATAAATAAAAAAAAAACACGATGCAAGTGTGAACAGAGCCTAAGAATGATTTACATTCAGTAGTCAAGTACACACATACAGTACAGTGCGTCGCAGCACAGACTATAAAGCAATTTATAAATACATTCATCATACATGGCATGACAATATAACATGCAGCACAGGTTTACTTCTACTTTACATCACACCACGTGCTACACTAACATCCTTACATAGTGTACTTTTCAGAAAGTGAAGTAGGTTGGGGGAGTGGCAAGAATGGGCTAATGAGGGGAAATCACAAGCCAGAAGAGAGGGGTAATATTCTTCTTCTTCATCATTGATATTCAGACTAAGATGGAATTGCCATGCCCTATAAACATACCACAGAAGTAGCAGAAGAAAAACTAAACGGTGCACTAAAAGGAGTCACTTAGTCATAGTATTTGCCCCAGTAGGAGGAGCTCACTGCGTACAGATCTTTACAGCTCAAACCAAATTCAATAGTTGCTGTATGAGTCCATATGCTGTAGCTCCACCTAGTGGTGGCTGCAGGCAGACAGAGTTGTATCATTTAACTTTATGGCTGCGTGTTAGGTTGGCCATACATATTAGATCGCTTTCAGCTGAGCGTGCATGTATTCCGAATGGGGAGAGGGGAGTAAGCCGCTGCCAGACACTTCTGGCCGCTTATCTCCCCTGAGAACAGAAAGATCGGGTCTGTTGAATACCAACTCCCGATCCCTCTCTCTTCTGCCATTGGAAGAGAGTTGGGAGGCCCCCATACACATCAGATGTTCCAATGATCCTGCCAAAACCAGCAGGTTTGACCTGTGTTTGGACACTTTAAGGAAGCAGAGGGTTTAGAGCTCTATACATGAAAAAACACAGCTCTGAGTTCTATAAAGATATATCATGAAATTAACTATAATATATATATATATATATATATATATATATATATATATATATATATATATATATATACACTACCGTTCAAAAGTTTGGGGTCACCCAGACAATTTTGTGTTTTCCATGAAAACTCACACTTATATTTATCAAATGAGTTGCAAAATGACTAGAAAATATAGTCCAGACATTGACAAGGTTAGAAATAATGATTTTTATTTCAAATAATAATTTTCTCCTTCAAACTTTGCTTTCGTCAAAGAATGCTCCATTTGCAGCAATTACAGCATTGCAGACCTTTGGCATTCTAGCTGTTAATTTGCTGAAGTAATCAGGAGAAATTTCACCCCATGCTTCCAGAAGCCCCTCCCACAAGTTGGATTGGCTTGATGGGCACTTCTTGCGTACCATACGGTCAAGCTGCTCCCACAATAGCTCTATGGGGTTGAGATCTGGTGACTGTGCTGGCCACTCCATTACAGACAGAATACCAGCTGCCTGCTTCTTCCCTAAATAGTTCTTGCATAATTTGGAGGTGTGCTTTGGGTCATTGTCCTGTTGTAGGATGAAATTGGCTCCAATCAAGCGCTGTCCACAGGGTATGGCATGGCGTTGTAAAATGGAGTGATAGCCTTCCTTATTCAAAATCCCTTTTACCTTGTACAAATCTCCCACTTTACCAGCACCAAAGCAACCCCAGACCATCACATTACCTCCACCATGCTTGAGAGATGGCATCAGGCACTCTTCCAGCATCTTTTCAGTTGTTCTGCATCTCACAAATGTTCTTCCGTGTGATCCAAACACCTCAAACTTCTATTCGTCTGTCCATAACACTTTTTTCCAATCTTCCTCTGTCCAATGTCTGTGTGCTTTTTTTTTGTCCTTATTAATCTTTTCCTTTTATTAGCCAGTCTCAGATATGGCTTTTTCTTTGCCACTCTGACCTGAAGGCCAGCATCCGAGAGTCGCCTCTTCATTGTAGACGCTAACACTGGCGTTTTGCGGGTACTATTTCATGAAGCTGCCAGTTGAGGACCTGTGAGGCGTCTATTTCTCAAACTAGAGACTCTAATGTACTTGTATTGTTGCTCAGTTGTGCAGCGGGGCCTCCCACTTCTCTTTCTACTCTGGTTAGAGCCTGTTTGTGCTGTCCTCTGAAGGGAGTAGTACACACCGTTGTAGGAAATCTTCAGTTTCTTGGCAATTTCTCGCATGGAATAGCCTTCATTTCTATAGACTGTCGAGTTTCACATGAAAGCTCTCTTTTTCTAGCCATTTTGAGAGTTTAATCGAACCCACAAATGTAATGCTCTAGATTCTCAACTAGCTCAAAGGAAGGTCAGTTTTATAGCTCCTCTAAACAGCAAAACTGTTTACAGCGGTGCTAACATAATTGCACAAGGGTTTTCAAGTGTTTTCTAATCATCCATTAGCTTTCTAACACAGTTAGCAAACACAATGTACCATTAGAACACTGGAGTGATGGTTGCTGGAAATGGGCCTCTATACACCTATGTAGATATTGCATTAAAAACCAGACGTTTGCAGCTAGAATAGTCATTTAGCACATTAACAATGTATAGAGTGTATTTCTGATTAATTTAATGTTATCTTCATTGAAAAAAACTGTGCTTTTCTTGCAAAAATAAGGAAATTTCTAAGTGACCCTAAACTTTTGAACGGTAGTGTATGTATATATATATATATATATATATATATATATATATATATATATATATATATGTGTATATATATATATATATATATATATATATATATATATATATATATACATTTAGAGGAGCTCTCAGTAATCGGTTTACGGAGCCCATTCTGACTTTTGCAAAATTGTCCTAATTTATTGTCAGTTGTGTTGCATAGGATATTTAAAAACTTTCTTATGATCCTCTTATTTCAGAATTTGAATATATCATAAGCAAATGCCATTTACTAACTAATAGCGGGCAAGTGGTAATGGACTAAGCAGTCTGTATGGCATTTATATATTATACCCTTTTAAGGATAGATTCGAATAAATGCCTACGTTCTCGGCTTTATAATAGACAATGCATTGCCATGTGACACTGATCATGAAATGGGTAAAGCATTTTCAGGTTCTACCCTAGGAAGGTGGCAGATAAAAGACAAGACATTCAAGTAGCTGACAGAGTAACCTATAAGTGCCTGTCTTCTGCAATCTACTTGTCAGCTTTTCAGTTCGGAGAGGAGACGTGTGCCATCGCTGTCAGCTTACTGTCACTCTTCCCCTCTGCCTTTCAGCACATTTAGTTCAATGAATGGATGTTATGTTGGGCTTTGCTGGACAACAAGGAGGATTATACATGTTCATTTCAGCACAATATGACACACTGTAAATTTCTTATCTGTGAGATTGTAATGGAACATAAAGATTAAACAGCATATGCATTGTTTCTTTTTCAAGGAAAAATCATCTATATTAATGTACAGAATATTGCCTTGAGCTATGTTTGGCCGATATAAAGTTACATGAGGATTTTGCAGAAGACAAATAGCAAATATGGCATTTATAGATTGTGTTATGTTGCAATTTATTTTTTAGACAAAATATTTCCCTCATGGAAACTTTTTTTGTTTTCTTATTTTTAAGTTTTTGTATGGGTAATATAAAAAATTCTATATGTATTAACAGCTCTATACCTTATATTGCACTAACAAAGTCCGCAGAACTATACAAAGAATATCACTTCAGTCTGTGTCATCAATGGGGCTCACAATCTAATTTTACGATCACAGAAAGAGAAGGGCTAGTTTCACAGAAAGCCTATTTTTGAATGTGGGCAACAACCGGCGTTCCCAGAGTAAACCCAATTAAAGATGGGGAGAACATACAACTCAATGCAAATGTTGTACACGGCGAGATTCAAACCCAGGAATCCAGTGCTGTAAGGCAACAGTGCTAACCAGTAAGACACTGTGCTATCATAAAGATATTTGTGACGAATCTATGGATGATTCCTTTGATGGATCTTTTTCATTTCTATGGCACTCAGGCAGCAACATGCATCAGTTTCATCATGATTAGTTCTTACAGATTATGGGCAAATTCAGACTACCGTAGTATACGTCCTTGTGATGGCTGTTAAAACAACGGCCGTCTCACGGACACATGTATTTCAATGGGACCGTTCATACAACCATTGTTTCAACGGACCGTACGGAGGGTCCGTTGAAAACTAGAACATGTCCTATTTTCTTCCGTTTTCCTTTCTGCCTTACTCTGCAAACTGTTGCTGCTCATCTGTGTACCAAACTTGGATTGTTTCCTGCCTCATGCTACAATCTGTTGCTGTTCATCTGCGTACTGAACTTAGATTGTTTCCTGACCACATTTCTGCCTCACACTAAAACCTGTTGCTGCTTATCTATGTACCAAACTTGGATTGTTTCCTGACCACATTTCTACCTCACACTACAACCTGTTCCTGTTAATTTTTGTACCGAAATTGGATTGTTACATGACTACGTCTCTGCCTCACGCTACAACTTGTTGCCACTTATCTGTTTACCAACCCTGGACTGTTACTAGACTATTCTTGCAGTTATCACCATTCTGCCTGATCGTTTCAGCCACTGGACTCCAAATCTGCTGCAGACTTTGACACTGTTCTTTCAGTGTGTATTTTGTTGGCTCTACTTCCTCTCTTAATGTTGGAGCTCCAGAAGGTTCAGTGTTGAGCCACCTCCTGTTTTCTCGCTACATAATTCCAGCTGGACACAAAACATTGAACCTTGGGGAACACCTACAGAGAGAGGAAATATAGCCAGCAAAAGACACACTGAAAGAGCAGTCGGCGAGAGATAGGAGGAAGACTAGGATAGGACAGTGTCCTTTAAGCCCAAGGAGTAGAGAGTGCTAAGAAGTATTGGGTGAACTAGCTTGTAAAATGTGGCAGATAGATCTGGAAGGACTAGAAGGGAGTAATGACCATTAGATTTAGCCGATAAGAGATTGTTATATATTTTGATGGATGCAGTTTTAGTAGAATGTAAAGTATGGAAGCCAAGTTGGAAAGGGTCAATCAGAGAGTTAGTAGAGAAGTAAATGACCAAACGAATATACACTATATGTTCCCAAAATTTAGGAGTAAAGGGAAGGTGAGAAATAGGGCATAAGTAGCAGGGGTGGAGGGGTTCTTGAGAATTCGGGTAACTAGAAAATGCTTCTTAAAAGATAAAAAGGGAAAGTTCCAAATGGGAAAGAGAGGGTGAAAATTATGGTCAAGTGGGGAAAGACAGCTAGTGACATAGCACGGACAATATGTGAGGGAGTAGGATCAAGAAGACGGGTGGTTAGAAGAACAGAGGAGTGCAGAGACCACTTCTTGTATTGCAGGGTATATAATGTGCAAGATGGAACATGGGGGGATTGGTGGATATAATTTTGGGGAGGGTTTAAAAGAAACTCTTTATCTATATCATCAATCTTGTCCTTAAAGTAGAAGACAAGGTCGTGGGCATTGAGATCAGTAACAGGTGATTGGGATACTAGACCAAGAAGAAAGATAAACATTTTAAATAAGCACTTGGGGCTATTTAAGAGAGAAAAAAGCTTATGGTAGTGAAATATATTCGCTGTTGAATTCTCCAGCAAACTACATCTGATCTCTGGCGGTCCCAGCAGCAGGACACCCTGTGTCAGGGTACCCTTCTAACAAAAAGTATTGGTTCAAAGCAGGCTGCCCCTGTAACGAACAGTACCAGCTTGACTGATATGTGTTAAGATAGTTATATCACCATATGATCATATGTTAAGGTAATGATGTATATGATGAAGTAACGAGCCACAAATCAAGATAATTGTTGCTATTCACATGGTGATAGAAACAAATATGGATCACCTCAAGTAATACAAGAAGTGTTTTCTTTTACATTTGTGTTCAGTAAATAAATGTAATATTTACAATTTTTATAACTTTTTGGAACTTCATTTACTGAAGTGTAATTATGGATAGAATACCCTCAGGGCTAATTATTTGTACCTGAAAAAAATTAGGAGGGTCCAGTGATAATAAGCTAATTACAGGGTATCCTGCTGCTGAAATCTCCAACAATCAGATATAATATGTGGTGGAACCTGGGAAGTGTTTGTTTCACCTGCAGTGCCGTCATATGGGAAGTGAAGCATCACACCATTTCCAATAAAATTAATGGGATTTCCGTGTAATTTATGGACAAGCTGTGTCCTTAAAATGCTCTTTGTAACCACTCTCTGCTCTAGCTAATGGAAGGAGATTCTGAACGGGAATTAAAAAATTCTTAATAGGGTATTTAAAAATGATTTTTCTAAACCAGACAATTCCTTTAAATTTTAAAACTGTACTTTCAACTCTAAGGCCCTGTTCACACAGAGTTTTTTTTACATGTTTTTTGATGCGGAAACCGTGTACGAAAACGCGCCAAAAATGTCTGAAAATGCCTCCCATTGACTTTGATATAAAATGCTTGCGGTAAAAAGAAGTGACATGCCCTATCTTCAGGGCGAAAGCGTATTTTGCCGCATTTTTGCCTGTGCCACTCAATGGATCCGAGTGTAAAACGCGGCAAACGGCGTGCAGGCAGATGACAATCTGCCTCAAAATTCCAAATGGAATTTTGATGCAGAATTTTCTGCCTGCAAAAAACTCAGTGTGAACTCAGCCTAATACTAAGATCTTTAAGGTGTAGGAGGCCTTTCACTGGCATTCACGGTGCTTCCAATCCTACTACATGTAGATAGTATCTTATGGCCCAAATAACATTTCAAAGGAAGGCAGGAAAAAAAAAAGAATACCTGAAATGTAGTAATTATAGAGGCTGAGATAAGATACGCACAGCATTAAAAATAAATAGATAAATGATCAGAGTGTTAGCTGATAAACCATATTTAGTACACTAATCTCAAGTGTTTGTTTTGCATTCCTTCGGCTTTTAAGATGACAGGATGTGATCAATTGCTTCCTTAAAGGTTGGCAGATGTCCTGCACTGAATTTCTATTCTTTTTGATGTCCTGTAGTTTGTGTTAACGTTTGTGAACTACTGTTCAGATATAGAACCATGATTAAAATAATTTGTGCATCTGGTTATAATTAAAGACCAGGTTCAATATAATGACAACTTTATCCAAAGGCTGGCACAGCAATAGCATCTCCCTGAAAATCAATGTTATATTGTATATCTGTCTTCTGTTTGATCTTTGTGTTTCCTAAACACTGGTCCATTGTGGTTATTGACACAACAGCTGTGGATATCCAAGGTAAAAATAGTATTTTATTCAAAAGAAGAATCAAAGTGTCTTTCTAGTGGAACTGATACAGCACAATAAATTAAATTATCTACTATAGATAATCTTCCAGTTAACCCCTTGTCTTCTGCCAGATAAGGAACGACGGTCGCAAAACCGTAAAAGATGCCTATATTGTCTTCCCCATGCCTATTGAGTTATGCGACCACAATGTAATTTGAATCGTAAAATCAAATAATTGCTACATGTAAATACTCGTTGTGTGGCTCCCTCTTGATTGGACAGTATAGAGGAATGAACAATCGCATCACACAATTCTACGCAATGCTTTCTTAACAACATAATAAATTCCACCTAGACTATTGAGAATAAATTCAATATGATCAACAGCAACCCTTTTTTTTATTGAAAGTGATGCTCCGGGCACATCACATAAACCTGGTTAAACACTCCCTATAAAGGGGTTGTTGTACGATTAAATATTAAATTTCTCTATTAAATCATGCAAAGCATAACAAGTTTTCATTTGGAATTATTTTAAAATGCTCCCGTGTCTACTTCTTACTTGTTGTGGCGCCCCCTGGTGTAATAGAGGATCTCAGGAGGTAGCAATAACAAGTTTGTAGAAGCAATGTAAAAAAACTGGAACATTTTTTTTTAATGATTCCAAATGAAAAATTGTATATTTCATTATGGGACAACCCCTTTAATCCTGAACTGGAGAATGTTCCATCCAGAAGCTCAGAAAGTTGTTTCTGTGTAATAGGAAAACATTAAAATGGAACATTACTCAGTTGGACAGATGCTGTGTAATGTGGAGTAGTAAACTCCTGTCTATTGCTCTGATTACATAATCTTTTTTCATCTACTTTTGGCATCCCCTGGGCCGGTGTCCATCGGCATACTATTTTTATTTTAACTGTATAGGAAAGTGTAGTGTGCTGCGTCTTACTATATGGAGGAATCTCACAAAAACAAATATTCCAGTGCAGTATAATTTTCTTATAATGGAAGCCTGTAGGCGATTTATGCCACCGTGACATCCATCTGAGGTATACGTTAAGAAATACTCCTGACATATACCCCTAACAGAAGTCTCAAACATGATGTCAACAGAGCCATAAAGGGGTTGTCCAGTTTAAAAAAAAAACATTTTCATATCAGAGAATTCTGAGTTACTAGAGGGGGTCCTCGGTGAAGGATCCTCATCTCTTGGACAGAGTGGAGAGCGGTTACAAAGAATGCTTCCTGCTCTGGAGGACCTGTCCTGTTCTGCATTACACATACAGTCTATTGATTTTAATGGTTACTGTGCAATAATTAATTTGCCCTGTGGTGGCACTGCAGGTAAACTGAACACTTACTGCAGCTGATGGTTGGAAATCCCAACAGGGGGACACTTTGTGGTTAGCTTATTGTCAAGGGACCATTCTAACAAGTAGGGATTAAGCCATTTTTTTATTTTTAATTTTTGTTTTTCACTCCCCGCATTCCAAGAGCCAAAACTATTTTTTCGTCAATAGAGTGGTGTGAGGCCTTATTTTTTGCAGAATGAGTTGTAGTTTCTATTGGTACCATTCATAGTTCCATATAATGTAATGGGAAACTGAAAAAATGTTTGCAGGCTTAAGTTGGAAAAAACTGTGATTCCTTAAATTGTTTTTTGGGTTTAGTTTTTACAGCTTTCAACATGCGGTAAAAATGACAACTTATCCTTATTCTGCGGCTCTATACAATTACGGTGATACCTAATTTATATGTTTTTTTTTTATATTTTACTACTTTTATTGATAAAAAAACTTTTGTTAAAAAAAATGTTTTGTGTCGCCATATTCTGAGAGCTCTAACTTTTTTATTTTTTCACCGATTGAGCGGTATGAGGGCTTATTTTTGGCGGAACGAGCTGTAGTTTTCATCTATACCATTTTTTGGTACGTGGAACTTTTTGATCAGAAAACAGTGATTTTTGTAATAGTTCACACTTTTATGAAAGCAGCAATACCAATTTTGTTTACTTTTTTTATTTTTTACATTACTTTAGGGGAAAAATGGGTAAAAGAGCGTTTTTGAACTTTTAATTTTTATTTTTTTTTCACTACTATAAACGTCCTTCACTTTTTTTAAACACTTTATTAGGGGCTAATAAACGTATTGAAGTGTATTGCAGTATATTGTCATTTTGTCATTTTTACCGGCTTCTGTTCAGCCCTGCCTACTTAACAACAGAGGCATGGTGAAGGCAGTCCTGGGGGTCTTCATTAGGCCCC
Source organism: Rhinoderma darwinii (assembly GCF_050947455.1). Taxonomy (NCBI): domain Eukaryota; kingdom Metazoa; phylum Chordata; class Amphibia; order Anura; family Rhinodermatidae; genus Rhinoderma; species Rhinoderma darwinii. The sequence continues at coordinate 362,470,120 of NC_134690.1, read as the reverse complement.
TGGGTTGTCATGACAACCTTCATCACCCCAATCTCATTGCGGTGGGGGCGACAAGCTGTCGAAGGGTGCCACCCCCCTCTGTTCAATGCCACAGATTTTGCGGTCACGATTGAGCGGTTAAACAGCCCGCGACAGCGCGATCGCTGCACCTGGCTGTTAGTCCCGGGTGTCCGCTGTAAAATACAGCTGACACCCGCAGCGTGTGAGCGCGCTACAAACATCACCCCCCGCACCCGGACGTAATAGCACAATCTAACACAGTTTGCCAGGGATTTCTGTTACTACAAATACACACTTTCAGCTTTTTACGACACAGAATGTAAACTGAACACTATTCAGATAATCACATATTAATCAATCAAAGTGATCAAAAAAAGTGTAAATGAGGTAACACAGATGTAAGATTGTCAATGTAGACAGCGTGTAGACAAGGTACGTTAAGTAGGACAGTTTTTACTGATAATCTTTTCCTGAAATAAAACTTCAAGTAAATATTTGAGTTTTACCTAATCCTATATTTCAGCTTCTTGTAGGTCCAGCATCTTGGCTACAAATCAGACAATACTTCTGTTTCATCATAAGTTACAAAGAATATTTTACATGAGAGTAATTACTGAGAAATCATTTCAGCCAATTTCTTTCTGCCCAACAACCCTCCATTTCCTGAAGTCGTCATATGATAAAAAGAACTCCTTGTGCGACTTGTCGACGCCAGAAAAGTTCGCTTTTCACACCTTTGGAAGTTTGAGTCATAGTAAATGTTCACTGGAATTAGAAAGGATTCTGTGAATAAAGCTTGTTAGGACTTCTGAGATACAGAAGTGTCAGCTGGATCATGCTGTAGGTCCCAATATTTGTCCTACAATGTGGTGTATGTTCTAACCTCCTCCCAGGTGTTAATGAACACAAAACTCAGCACAACATCATTTCTCGATACATGAAAGGCAGAAAAATATGGGTAAAAGTCAACACCTTTCTATTAAAACAAAACAAGATCAAAGCAGCATGTAATATAATTAGCGGAGTACGCAGCTAATGATTCAGCTTGGTGGAAACCAATTACCCGAGCTGCATGACTTAAGACATAGGTCATCTATGGGATATTTTAGGATATGTCTATATAGCACCTCTTTAAGATTAAGTCAGAAAATAAGGTGTTGACAAAGTTATGGCTCTTCGTTACTCCCCAATGCAACATTACAAATGTAGAAAACAGTCCTAACATAAATTTGGTAATGATATCTAGTTGATAAAGACCGGAGTCTACTCAATGTGGGCAAAAGTGGTACAACAACATGATGTTTAATTTTTAGCTTCCAATTATGCAAATAGGAATTCAGAAATGCTAAAGTGGAATATAAAGAAACATAGAAAAATATGGTATGTACATTAGCGGACGTAGACAGAAGAAGGCTGCTTGTACCAGAACACTATATAAGTCCCTTACTGTCCATACAGCTGAAATGTCAGGAGCAACGTGATCATCATAGATCTTATGTCTCATGGATTTTTAGCAAATCCTGGTACCTGTGTGTTCATTTCTTTGGTATGTCACAATCCGCCAATAATTATGAGCTGAGAGAATCATTAAAGTAAAGAATTTTTGTATTGTTCCAATGCATCTAAAATTAAAATTAAAGCAACTTTGTAAATGTAAAACTTTGCAAATTCAAGATCTTCTTTTCGTTTTGTGTCTACAGCTCATATGCAAAGACATTACGAGGGATTTATCAAGCTTTCTATGCCAATTTTCTCACATAGGAAAGTTGCAAAAAGGCGCAGATTTACAGTGCAAATTTTGATATTTTTGTGCTGCCCCCACAACTTTTAGGGTAAGGCTGGGTTCACACGACCTATTTTCAGACGTAAACGAGGCGTATTATGCCTCGTTTTATGTCTGAAAATAGGGCTACAATACGTCGGCAAACATCTGCCCATTCATTTGAATGGGTTTGCCGACGTACTGTGCAGACGACCTGTCATTTACGCGTCGTCGTTTGACAGCTGTCAAACGACGACGCGTAAAAATACAGCCTCGTCAAAAGAAGTGCACGACACTTCTTTCAGACGTAATTTGAGCCGTTCTTCATTGAACTCAATGAAGCACAGCTCAAAATTTACGGCTGTCAGAGAAGCCTCGCAAAATGCGAGGAGGAGCATTTACGTCTGAAACGAGGCAGCTGTTTTCTCCTGAAAACAGTCTGTCTTTTCAGACGTAAAAGCCTCTCATCGTGTGCACATACCCTAAGAGGGAGTGGTTTACTAGAGGGGCTGGGCCACAGCGCCCCAACAAATTTATTATAATTTACGCCAGAAAACTGGCATAAATTCTAGTGGAAAGCTGTACAGTATTGTATTTTGATGTACAGTATATATGATGTATACAATCATTTGACCATAGTGTCATTATTCAATGCTTTTCTAATGCACACAGACTATAGGATTACACTTATAAAATTTGTACTATTTGTATTTTATTGCATATCATTTATATTTCACATTATGAACATTGTAAGGTAGTCTAGAGGGCGCATATTTTCTTATTTTTATATCTTAGGATATGATGAGATACAGTATGAGAAAATGTAAGGAAAGACACGTCTTTAAATAAAATATTTTACTCAATTCAGTTCTTCATTTACACGCAGCAGAATTATTGCAGAAATTTCTGCAGCTGGAAAATCAGTTCCATACATGTAAATGGGGATGTTTCTGCAGTATGTACATGGATTTCTGCAAGCAACATTCAGTAAACTTACCTTTATTGGATGTCAACAAAACTGTCGACTTGGCCTTTCTTTAAGGCAAATTATCTAATCCATAAAATTTCCTGATGATAATCAGACGTTTAATTAGCCTTGAAGCGAACCTTCAGTTACAACTAACTTTAAATACGTATATGCTATCGCATTTACTAATAGAAGCCTCAATACCAAAGAACAGTATAAGGACCACTTCCTCTCCAATAGATCATTATAGAGCACCCCCCTTGCACCAGTAATTGTGAACCAATTACACAAAATTAAACAATAGATGCCCTTACCTACTGTGCCCCTGTGTAGCTGCACAGGTTTCACATATGGTATGTCCAGCCCTGCTCTTTGCATTATCTACATTACATGACTGTGCTTCCGTTCAAGAATAATTGGTGCCAGACGCTTCCATTGTCCATGTACAGTTTCCTCCGGGAGCCAAGTTGAGTGTGCAGAAGAACGGGAACCCACTTGGAGACCACTGCTCAGTTCCTAGCTAAGACTTAGGCTTCCGGTGGGCCCTAAAGCCTTGGAAACAGAGTCCATCTACTACAATAAATGCATCTGCGGAGTGGACGTGCCCGGTGCAGATTATTACTGAACAGAGGCACAGTCGTCTAATGAAGTATACAGCAAAGAGACTTCTATTAGGACGTGCGATAACAATAAGGGTAAGTTGTAGCTGGAAGTACAATTTACAGCAATACTTCTAGAGAAGAAAACCTTTGAAATATGGCAACTGACAGCGTATGCTACGATTTCAGTTCAGATTCATACATCTGAAATCCCCGGCATACAGAAGCTCAAAGAAAGCTATGGGTACTGTATTATGGCTCCGTACAGCTCAGAGTTTGTATGGAGCCATACTACACCTGTGGGCATGACCCCTAGCGGAAGTGATCCCAAGAAAAAGCACGTATTAGAGAATTTATTCAATTCCCTAATCTATAAGAGAACCTTATGTATTGTAAATAGACCATTCCTTAATTTCGTCGTGTTTTACTTTGGAAGATATTCTTGTAATAAGACTAGAGGTTCAGTCCCAAGGAAATAAGGGTCAGCGCTGAGAATAAGTTGTATAAGGATATCTCCTATCAGACATAACAGGATTATATACACCCTGGGAACAATCAATATTCTCAATGACATTGTAGAAAACTGATTCCTCCAAAAAGTCAACTCTAGGCAATTAGCAGAGAATTAAAGGGAGGAGAAAATCTGGTTTCTTTGTTTGTCTTTAAGAAAACGTTAATCCTAAACTGCAAATTAAATTGGATTGCATTTCAAAGTCCAACAATTGTAGAGGGAGTGAAATGAAAGTGGGAAATGGTCACTGCACTTTCAAGTGTCAAATCTCTTCTGGTTTTGTCCTTGTTCAAACAAAGAAGCTGCCTGCTCTTGTCCGCTATGCCCTCATATATGCTTCATGTGACCACATGTCTTTAAAGCTGGGAAAATGTTATTATTGTACTTCTAAACAGGGCCATAAAGCTTCTTAATGCTGAGAGACATAGATGGGACTGTATAGAATATAACAATGCGGGATGTGTGCTACATATGGTGGACACCAAATAACACAATTGCCTTGTTCACACAGTGCAGATTTGCCGGAAATTTCTTATGTATTTTTTAAGCCAAAACCAGAAATGGAACCTAAACAGGAGAAATATATAAAGGAAGGTCTTATAGGTCTGCGCTCCTGGATCCAATTCTGTTTTTTTCTTAAAAAATGCATGCAAAATTGACAGCAAATCTGTACTGTATAAACAAGGCATTATACATTTTATATATATATATATATATATATATATATATATATATATATATATATATCTTCATAACATGAAGTTAACAAAATGACATCTTGATAGTTGGTTGTTTTCTTCAGAGCAAATTCCCACACTGCAGACGCGTAACTCGAAAAATCAGTACAAGGGGCCCCCACCTACTATGTGGCATTTATAATACTGATGTCTTCTTAGGTGGCAGAGAGGTCATAGTATTCCCCTAGGCACCAGAACCTAGGTGCGACTGCTACCCATGAAGCCCTTATGCTTTGCCCCTGCCACTATATTGCATCTATAAACACACACAAAATATGTGTTTTGGTGTAAAGGTACATGCGGTATGTGTTCGTTGTAATAACTTACTCACATGGTTGTCACCCATGAGAAGATACATACACTACTATACTTTACTATACTCTACTACACTATACTTTACTTTACTGTACTATACTTTACCATAATATACTTTACTATATTCTACTTTACAATACTCTACTATACTATACTTTACTATACTATACTTTACTTTACTCTACTATACTATATGTTACTATGCTCTACTATACTATACTATATTTTACTATACTTTACCATACTATACTACGCCAAACTTTACTATACTATACTTTACTATACTCTACGTTACTATACTTTACAATACTCTACTATACTATACTTTACTATACTATACTTTACTTTACTCTACTATACTATATGTTACTATGCTCTACTATACTATGCTATATTTTACTATACTTTACCATACTATACTTCGCCAAACTTTACTATACTATACTTTACTATACTCTACGTTACTATACTTTACAATACCGTACTATACCATACTTTACTATACTATATTTTACTATACTATACTTTACTACACTATACTTTACTATGCTATACATTACTATACTATACTTTACTATGCTTCCACGGTTCTGTGGTCTTTCTTTACAACAATTGTGTGCAGTCATGTAGTCAACCATTTATACCGACATCACAACAAATTCACCCTTCAATTCTCCTGCCAATCCTGGGCAGACGGTTCCACGTTCCTGAGCCAGTTTATGTTTACTTGGCTCCAGTCATGATGTGTTGTACCCTAAATGTGACAGCCACAATCAGTCAGCAGTGATGTCACTATGGACGGCATAAAAGTTGTTTTTGTTGTAAGCAGCACCAAATAAGCCAAGTCTCACAGGATTCCCACATAGCAGAAAGAAACGATAATGCCAGCATCCTAAAAGGTGACTGTTTCTGTCACCAAATCAACAGGTACAAAAATAAAGTGAAACCAACAGTATATACCGTACAAACAATTAATCCATCGGCCAGTCAGTCTTTAGTATACAGTTACCCGCCTCTTCTTGATAAGGGGATGGTCATATACTCATGTGTTAAAGGGAAGGTGTCATGACATTTTTTTTTTTAATCATATGATATGAACATAAATTTTATTTATTTGTGTTCTCGTGTTCTACTTTTAACTTTTTTCTAACTTTTACTTCACAATGGTGGCTGCCATTTTTTTTTCATCTCTGTATATGTCGATTAACGACACATACAGAGATGGAATACGGCACATACAACCCCATAGAGAATGCGAACGGGAGCCGTTCCATTCTCTGCAGCATACGCCGTCTGTGTGGTAAGCTCGTTAGCGAAATCCGGCGCCATTTTCATGTGGGCCGGAAGCCACTGCCGGACAGTAAGATGACGACTTCCGGACGCGGCTTCCGGCCATATGTTCAAGGGAGCGAAGACGCAAGGAATAGGAGCGGAGGCGGCGGCAGGAACAGGTAATTTATGTTCGTGTATGATGTGTGTATTATGTTCGTGTATGTTCGTGTTATACTGTCTGCTGAGCCCTGTATCTAATCCTCCTACACTGTGCAGTCGCTCAGAAAATGGCGGCACACAGTGTAGGAGCTTTGTAGATTCAAACCCCTCCTTCTCCTGGCACTAGCCAGAATAAGGGAGGGGGAATTGTGTGAGGACACTAGAGAGAGTGTGTCTACCCCAAATTTGCAGCATAAAGCAATGAGGTTGCTTTACCACATTGACCATGCTGCAATTTTGGGAACTGCTCCCTCTAGTGACCAGCACATGGAAATGTTATAAATTAGAATCTAATTTATAATATTTCCTGACTAAAAAAATTAAAACAATGTGTAATCACTTAAATAATAATTGTTTAACAAAAAAAAAAAAATTTCTAGCGACACATTCCCTTTAACTAGTCATTCTTCCTGGCTATCAGTAAGAACCTGTTGGTTTGAAACGCATAACCGTCTTTTCTGGGAACTTTATCTGTTCTCTTTTCTTTTAAATGAATGAAATAAAGAAGTTGTTTTAATTTCGATTATGTGCCGGACGTCAACTCTACATTGTGCACTGTCATCTGCTACCGACAGGGAATCAACGCCCAAGCACCGATCTAATACAAGTGTGCTGTCTAGGATCGTGTGCATGGTGAGCAGACCAATTATTTATCTTTCTTGTCCAATTTTTATAAAAGCCAATTAGATTGGCATATGATTCCCTGTGTCTCAATATCTTACATTAAAAGATATCATATCTGCAAGACTGATTTCTTTTTTTCTCATACTGGGAGCAATAACACATATATTGTGTATGACTTATGTGCAATCTAAAATACATAGATCAATACCGTGAGCCAATCCATTTTGGGACAGAACAATTTTCTTAAGTGCGCATCTGTCGGTGTTAATGTACATGTCTAGATGTAGAAGCATCCTGTCAGTCACGTCTTTCTATCAGGGGACCTCTCTAGGGATGTCCAAATTTGTGTGGCATGTCACCGCATCGAGTGATTGGCTGATATGGTCATGTGATTAGTACAGCATGTCATCACTGTGACCAAGTAAATGAAGACAATTACATATAACATTTCTTTGTTAGATTAGACAGAATATAACAATTTTTTAATTGTAATTATTCGTAAAAATGCTTCGGTGTGTAGATATTGCTTTTATATAATTGTAATGAAATGATATTCAAGTATTCCATCATTTTTTTCATTTGGTCTAATCATGTTACTGTATAATAAGTATTAATAATTGAGTGAGTTGTTAGCGAGTTTAAATATATGACACGATATTTGCCTGCAGAAATGTCCAGAGCCTCATGACAAAATAAGAGATGCTAATATTATTTTAAATGGTTAAAGCGCCATCTAGTGGCACTATGTAGTATTTTAAGCAGAAATTCTACATGAAAGTTGGTAATTTAGTTATCATTGGAGCAAATAAATAAGTAGTAAAACCTGAGACATCACTTATTCAGTATTCACTGCACCCATTCCTCACAAAAGAACAGCTCAAATATAAATGGGTGGTGCAGAAACGTGACAGATTATAGTTATTGTACAATAATATATCGCAACCAGTTTGCAGTCACTAATATATACAAATAAATACTTAATTATTGTACTATGTATAAACCCCAAATAGCATGACATCATCACATATAGTCAAATATGACTTCATCTTCAGTTAGATTTTGGCATGTGCAGATTTAGACACTAGGGGGCCCTCATAGTAAAATAGTATATGAGCCCCTTACTCTCCATTAACTCATCATAGACCAGCCCCCATGTCTCTCTCTCTTACATGCAATCTACTATAGACCGTAGGATACTGCTTTCTGCTTTTAAAATGGCACTGGTTCACTAACTGGGCCCCCTTGGCATGGATATGTAATATCTGCCCTTGGATAGTGTGGCTCAGGTACATATTGCTATGCTTCTGTCAGTTTATGTATTGTAAAATGTAAAGGGGTTTTCCCATCAGGGACATTTATGCATACCTCCCAACTTTTGAATTCGGAAAAGAGGGAAATTTTTAAGCCACGCCCCCTAACCACGCCCAATATTCAGCATAAACACATCAAATCACTGCCAGATCCTTCTGCAAATAACGCGCGTACATTGTCACTGCGGATCTCTAGACTGTCTGGATATCACAGATATTATGGATCCGGTTATGTCGTCTTTGTGTTACTTTTCCTATCTTGGGTATAACATTTGCTCATCCATGTGGTGGATGACTTTTCAATTGACAGGTAGCAGAGTTACATGATGGGGATTTTTTTTTCCAGTTGTGTAAATCTGCTACCGGTCACTGGAAAAATCATTCACCAGAGCCCCCCTGTAGATTGCTCCACACACAGCCCCCCTGTAGATAGCTCCACACACAGCCCCCCTGTAGATAGATCCACACACAGCCCCACTGTAGATAGCTCCAGATACAGCCCCCTGTAGATAGCTCCACACACAGCCCCCCTGTAGATACCTCCAGACACAGCCCCCTGTAGATAGCGTCAGCTACAGCCCCCCCCTGTAGATTGCATCAGACACAGCCCCCTGTAGATAGCGCCACACACAGCCCCCCTGTACATAGATCCACACACAGCCCCCCTGTACATAGCTCCACACACAGCCCCCCTGTACATAGCGTCAGATACAGCCCCTTGTAGATAGTGCCACACACAGCCCCCCTGTAGATAGCGCCAGACACAGGCCCCCTGTAGATAGCGCCAAACACAGCCCCCCTGTACATAGCGCCAGATACTGCCCCCCTGTACATAGCGTTAGATACAGCCCCCTGTAGATAGCGCCACACAGCCCCCTGTACATAGCGCCACACACAGCCCCCTGTAAATAGCGCCACACACAGCACCCCTGTAGATAGCGCAATACACAGCACCCCTGTAGAAAGCGCCACACACAGCATCCCTGTAGAAAGCGCCACACACAGCACCCCTGTCGGTGCCACATTGCCGCCAGAGCGGAGAGCGGTAGAGGTAGGCTTTATTCACACGTCAGGGTCCGAGTGTCGGCCGATAAAAACGCCTGTTTTGGGCCCTTTTGCATACGTTTCGATTCTGTTCCTGGCCGTGTTGCCGTTTTTAACGGCCGATTTTGACCCGATTTGCATCCGTTTTTTTCACTGTCCGTTTTAAAATCGGATGAATTTTATTTAAATTTGTTGCCACACACAGCCCTCTGTAGATAATGCCACCCAGCCCCCTGCAGGTAATGCCACCCAGCTCCCTGCAGGTAATGCCACACAGCCCCCTGCAGGTAATGCCACACAGCCCCCTGCAGGTAATGCCACACAGCCCCCTGCAGGTAATGCCACACAGCCCCCTGCAGGTAATGCCACACAGCCCCCTGCAGGTTGCCCCCTCCCCCCCCCCTTCCTGGTGAAGTCACTGACTTCAATGTCCATATATGGACAGTGCAGTCACTGACTTCTCCTAGAGAGGAATCTCTGGCCACAGGGTCGGGGATTCTGCTTCACAAGTGAGTGACGTCACTGTGTCCATATATGGACAGTGTAGTCACTCACTTCTCCTGTAGCGGAATCCCCGGCCACAGGGTCGGGGATTCCGCTTCAGAAGTGAGTGACGTCGCTGTGTCCATATATGGACAGTGTAGTCACTCACTTCTCCTGTAGCGGAATCCCCAATCCCAGGCCGGGGATTGGTGTTTCCGACTCCTACAGGGAGCAAAAAAAGACCCGGTGAGGTCAGGTGACAGGTCAGATAACTGGACTGGTCCACTCACGGGCCGGCATCGATCCCAGTGAGAACACACACCGCAAGACTACTGCCTTCTTCTGATCAATGCTGCAGTCAGCAGCGATCAGCTGTTCTGATGGAGCGTCCAGCGGGACATTTACAGACCGCCCGGGATGTCGGGACAGCGGTGAGAAACCGGGACTGTCCCGCCGGATCCGGGACGGTTGGGAGGTATGATTTATGGCATATCCACAGGATATGTCAGAAATGTCAGAAAGATGCGGGTCCTTAGAACGGGGCCCCCTAAATCCTGTTCTACCTTTGTCTGTTCTCGCTGCCTCCCGGCCACTTCCTGGTTATACGATCGGGCATTACAAAAATAGCATAGCTCACTGAGTTACGCTGTTTCCGTAACCCCCATAGTAGTGAATGGCAGTTACCGAAGCATCGTTGCATACGCCGTTTCCGTAACTACCATTCGGTTCTATGGGACAAACGAAAACAGCGTAGCTCAGCGAGATACGCTGGTTTCGTAACCCAGAACCATGTAACATTTTTCATGGTCAGAATTCAGCCGCAACACAGCGGCAGAATGGGGTTTAGGGGGGACCGTTCTAGAGATAGGTGCGGGTCCCAGAGTTGGGAGCCGTATCTATCTGACATTTATGACATATCCTGTGGATATGAAGAAAAATAGAAGGTTTTGAAGCAGCACAAGTCCCGAGTCTGTTGCGGTGCACGCTGTCAAGCCAGGAAAACCCACTCCGGCATAATGCAAATTCCAAAACAAATAGTAGGACAAGAGCACACGTCTCCAGATCTTCAAAGTGGTTTTAACATCCATGTCAAACAGGCAACTTTTCGACCCATAGTGAGTGTAGGGTCTTTGTCAAGCCTTGTCAGGCTTGACAACTCACTGTTGTTCTACTATTTGTTTTGGAATATCCTGTGGATATGTCATAAATGTCTCTCATGGAAAAACCCATTTAACCCCTTCCCGCACCTTGGCGTAAATGCACGTCCAGGTGAGCAGTAACTTCGCGCACCTGGGTGTGCAGTTACGTCCGCGCTTTAACAGTTAACCGCCGCGCGGTGCTACACTGCAGCGGCGGTTAACTTTGCATGGTGTCAGCCCTGCTCTCCACGTTACCGATCAGCGGCCTGTCGCCGCTGAAATTGGCAATTAACCCCTTCGATGTGGTGGTTGATTGCGTTTACAGCGGATCGGCAGCCCCCCACATGCATTTGCGGGGGTTGGCGATCCTTATCATGGCAACCAGAGGCCAGACAATGACCTCCGGGTTGCCATGTACGGAAGCCTCGGAGGAGCAGCCTCCGGACGGTCCTCCGATGCTTCCTGTCAGTGTGACAGTTACGTCACAATGACAGTTAGAACACATTACACTACGTGTGTAGTGTAATGTGTTCTAGCAGCGATCAGAGCTGCAAGTCTAAGTGTCCCCTAGTGGGACAAGTAAAAAAAGTGAAAAAAATATAATAAAAATGTTTTTAAAAGGTGTAAAAATAAAAGTTAGAAGTGACATAAACAAAGAATGCTTTTCTTTCCTATAATAAGTCTTTTAGGAAAAAAATTAACACGTTAAAAAAAGTACACATATTTGGTATTACCGCGTTCGTAACGACCCCATCTATAAAACTGTAGTATTATTTTTCCCGCACGGTGAACACTGCAAAAAAAATAAACGAAAAACTGTGCCCGAATCACAATTTTTTGGTTACCAACCCTCCCAAAATATACAATAAAAAGTGATCAAAAAATTGCATGTACGCCAAAATGGTACCAATACAAACTACAACCCGTCCCGCAAAAAACAAGCTCTTACACCGCTTTTTTGACTGAAAAATAAAAAAGTTATCGCTCTCAGTATATGGTGACACAAAAAATAATTTATTTTATAAATAAGTGATTTTATTGCACAAACGCTGCAAAACATAAAAAAATACATATGGTATCTCCGTAATCGTATCGACCCGCAGAATAAAGTAAAATGGTCATTTATAGCCTAGGGTGAAGGCCATAAAAAAAAGCATAAAAAAACATTGGCAGAATTGATGGTTTTTGGTCACCCGGCTTGCCAAAAAATGGAATAAAACGTGATAAAAAAAATGTCTGGTACCCCAAAATGGTACCAATGAAAACTACAGATTGTCCCGCAACGAATAAACCCTCACACAGCTCCGGTGGAGAAAAAAGAAAAAAAATGTCTGGCTCTCAGAATATGGCGATGCAAAATGTGCAGAGTGTTCCAAAAGCAGATAAGATCGGGCGCCATTTATCAGTGCGGCACCGGCCACATATCTGCGGATTATTATTTATTTACTGCATTATTATACCCTCTTATTATACCCTGATGTACCCCGCACAGATAACATATGCCCCAACATTATAAACTGTAAAACCCAACAACAGAACATCTACCAAGCTACATCTGCGCCCCAAAAGCCAAATGGCGCTCCCTCCCTTCTGAGCCCTGCAGCGTGCCTAAACACCAGTTTACTTCCACAGATATGGCATCACCATACCCGGGAGAACCCGGTTAATATTTTATGAGGTATTTGTCTTCAGTGGCACAAACTGGGCATAACATATAGTGCACTAAAATGGCATATCAGTGGAAAATTTTAATTTTCACTCTGCACCATCCACTGCACATTAACCCCTTCGCGCACCACGACATAGCATGTCTTACTGTGGGGGGGTGATGTATGGAGCGTCTCACGTGAAAAATAAAGAATTTAAAACGGCAAAATCGCTGTTTTTTGGTCACCTTCGCTCTACCTAAAAATGTAATAAAAAGTGCTCAAAAAGTTGTATGTACCCAAAAAATGGTACCAATAAAAATGACCGCTCGTCCCTCAATAAATAAGCCCTCATACCGCTCTATTGACTGAAAATAAAAAAGTTATGGCTCTTGGAACGTGGGGAGGAAAAAACTAAAAAGGAAAATAAAAAAATGGATCAGTCCAGAAAGGGTTAATTACTTTCTAATGAAAAACCATTTATGACCACACGTGGGGTATTGCCGTACTCGGGAGAAATTGCTTTACAAATGTTGGGCAGCTTTTACCCCCTTTATCCTTTGTGAAATTGAAAAAATGCAACATTTTAGTGGAAGAAATGTTGATATTCATTGTCACGGCCTAATTCTAATAAATCCTGCAAAAGACTTGTGGGGTCTAAATGCCCACTATATCCCTAGATAGATTCTTTAAGTGGTGTAATTTCCACTTTGGGGGGTTTTCCACTGTTTTGGCCTCTCAGGGGCTTTGCAAATGCGACATGGCACCCAAAAACCATTTCAGCTAAATTTGAGCTCCAAAAGCCAAATAGCGCTCCTTCTGAGCCTTGCTGTGGGTCCAAACAGCAGTTTATTACCACATATGGCATATTTCCGTAATCGGGAGAAATTGTTTTACAAATGTTGGGGTGCTTTATCTCCTTTATTCCTTGTAAAAATTAAAAATGGCTACCTTTTTTCAGAAAAAAACGTAGATTTTTACCTTTACAGAATAATTCCAATGAATTCAGCAAAACAACTGTGGGGTCAAAATGCTAACTTTACACCTAGAAAAATTCCTTGATGAGTGTAGTTTCCAAAATGGGGTCACTTTCCGGCGGTTTCCACTATTTTGTTCCCTCCAGTGCATTTCAAACGCGATACGGCACTGAAAACTATTCCAGCAAAATCAGAATTTCAAAATCCAAATGGTGCTCCTTCCCTTCTGAGTACTGCTGTGGGTCCAAACAGCAGTTTATTACCACATATGGGGTATTGCTATAATCGGGAGAAATTGCTTTACATATGTTGGGGTGTTTTTTCTCTTTTATTCCTTGAAAAAATTAAAAATTTCTACGTTTTTTCAGAAAAAAAGTAGATTTTCATCTTCACATACTAATTCAAATAAATTTAGCAAAAAAACTGTGGGTTCAAAATGCTAACTATACCCATAGATACATTTCCTGAGGGGTGTAGTTTCCAAAATTAGGTCACTTTTGGGGGGTCTTTATTGTTTTGGCCCCACAAGACCTCTTCAAACCTGACATGGTACCTAAAATATATGCTAAAAAAAAGGAGGCCCCAAAATCCACTAGGTGCTCCTTTGCTTCTGAGGCCGTTGTTTCAGTAAATTAGCGTACTAGGGCCATATGTGGGATATTTCTAAAAACTGCAGAATCTGGGCAATAAATAATAAGTTACATTTCTCGGGTAAAACCTTTTGTGGTATAGAATTTTTTTTATTACAAATGAATTTTGTAAAAAAAAAAATGAAATTTGTAACTTTCACCTCTACTTTGCTTTAATTCCTGTGAAACGCCTAAAGGGTTAAAAAACTTTCTGAATGCTGTTTTGAATACTTTGAGGGGTGCAGTTTTCAAAATGGGGTGATTTATGGGGACTTTCTAATATATAAGGCCCTCAAAGCCACTTCAGAACTGAGCTGGTCCTTGTAAAAATCGCCTTTTGAAATTTTCTTGAAAATATGAGAAATCGCTGCTAAAGTTCTAAGCCTTGTAACGTCCTAGAAAAATAAAAGAATGTTCAAAAAACGATGCCAATCTAAAGTAGACATATGGTAAATGTTAACTAGTAACTATTTTGTGTGGTATTACTATCTGTTTCACAAGCAGATTCATTTAAATTTAGAAAAATGCTAATTTTTGCAAATTTTCTCCAAATCTTGGTGTTTTTTACAAATAAATATTGAATTTATCAACCAAATTTTTTCACTAACGTAAAGTACAATATGTCATGAGAAAACAATCTCAGAATCGCTTGGACAGGTAAAAGCATTCCAGAGTTATTACCACATAAAATGACACGGATGTCAGATTTGAAAAATCGGCTTCGTGCTTAAGGCCAAAACAGGCTCAGTCCTGAAGGGGTTAATATACAGATGTAGCAATCTTAAATCTAACAGCAAGTTATAAGGGTCAAGTTAAGGATTGCTACATCTGTATGTTGAATATAAATCATACCAAAAAGAACTAGAGCATGTAGCCATAAGTATATAAGAATATAACAATTTTATTACACAAATATGACAAACACTGAATTAAAAAAACATATAAAGACAAGACTCTAGTAAAGATAACGTGATATTATGGAGCGAAACATGGAAATTGCTGTATAACATGTAAAAATAGAAAGGCTGTACTGAGTAACTGCAAAATCTATTTTAGACCCAAAGAGGTTCCATACTGATTACCTCTAAAACCCTGTAAACATTTTCGACTAGTGAAAGGGGAAACAAGAGAAAATGTCAGTGCATGCAAATAACAGTCAAAAGGCAGCCTTACCCATAAGAGAAAAAAATGGTATGAAATGATGTCCGCTCTACCACAGAGACCCCAACGAGCGTTTCGCTGTGAGTGCTTCCTCAGGGGGTGTGTGTTGTGTCCTGACAATATCCGGCCCTTATGTAGCGAGGAGATAAGTGTATTTAGTGTACACCATCGCCACAATGAGAGAATCGGCGCATGCCCGCTGACGCGACCGGAAGCGAGGCATGCCCCACTTCTGGCTCCAAGTCCTGGAGCTCCGGACATGCGCAATGCGCCTAAGAAGCCGAAGGGGGGCAATGCATTGCCACCAGCTACCACATCGTCGCTGGAGATGGATTTAGAAGAGTGTAAGCCCAAGATACTGAGCAAAAGATGCCTTCACCCTATAGATCGACACCTTGGATTCATTTAACGGACCCAAGTAAACAGTAAGTTAAAGTAATGTATCCCCAATGAATTACTGTAAACAAGCATGTATTGCTGAATCAATAAAGAGAAACCCTGTACAGTAGAGATTTAACATAGAATTATAATAATGGTGACATTGATGAAAAAATAAAGTGAAACACAAATAATAAATAATATGAGTAACTAAAGAAAAAAAAATTATAATGAACTGCAAGTGAGAAAAATTTTAATTTAAAGTGAGAGAGTACTAATCAAATATATATATTTATAAAATAAAACACACAAATAAATCTCATACATAAATGTGTATCTTAAACTGACAGTACATAATTAAGGGATTAGTATTAAACCCAATCAACAACATTATAGGGTGTATTATCCCAAAACAGAGATAAATAACATGATTCTTAAAAATACAAATAAGGAGAAGTATGTGTTATACATGTAATATTTTTGTACCGAACCATAATAATCTGCAGAGAAACTCTCCATCGATGCACAACATTTTTCATGAAAAGAATAATAGTAAAATAAAAAATAAATAAAGCAAGAACAATAAATATACATTTCACGGGGGACAAGAAAAAAGGTAAGGAGAAATTAGGAAAGAAAAGCCGCATAACACTAGGTTACAAAGGTGAAACAACGGATCCTCATTCCCACACTCTATCGTTATATAGGATATTCAAAGGACTTAGATCTGTTCTCTACTATTCAGGCAGTCGGACATGAAGAAAAGTAAAAAATGCCTATAAATAACATACAATACAGAACACAATTAGTAAAAAAGCATAGATAGCAGAGATTATAAGAAAGGAACAAAACTAAGTTTTTCATTAAGTCCATAAGATTTCATTGATCCCAACTTGACAATCCATTTGCACTCATTTTGTGCCAAAACTCTCTTCACATTGCCACCCCTGATGCCACAACGTATTTTATCAATCCCTCGCACTGATAGCGTTCTGGGATTGCAGCCATGATGTAATTTAAAGTGTCTGGGCAAGGTCTTTAACTGTGTTAGATCCTCGATTTCACTGGCCCCCATAATATCACGCACGTGCTCTCTCGTACGGATTCTCAATTCCCTAGAGGTAAGCCCTATATAAAACTTTGGGGCATCCACATGTGGCATAATATACCATGTGTCGTGCTGCATGGGATGTATTCTCTGATCTCAAAGTGCCTCGTTCAGATCGACTGACAAAAATGAGTTGCCCGAAAGATATTAATGCAAGATCTACAATCTCCGCAGGGCTAACATCCCTTTCTGGGTCTACGGGAGCCAAACGGACATAGCTGTCGTGGTATGTAATGACTTTTGACAAGGAGATCTTTTAGATTTTTTGCCCTTCTGGCTGTCATCATAGGTCTCTCCGATAAATTTTGAGCCAGTTGAGTTTCGGCTCTCAGGATAGGCCAATACCTTTCCAAGATAGTCCTCATCTTATCCCACTGCCCATTATATGTAGATATAAATCGTACACCTGGGTCACTAACACGTTGTTTAGATCTCAAGAGATCACTACGGGGGTTGCTCTCGCTCTTCTATATCCCAACTTGATGATTCTATTACTATAACCCCTGTCCCTAAATCTGGACTTGAGATCTTTAGATTGCTGTTTGAATAAGGCATTGGAGGAGCAGATCTGCCTCATCCTGAGGAACTGACCAACCGGGATAGCTTTAAAGGTGGATGGAGTGTGGGCTGATGAGGCATGCAGCAAAGCATTAACAGATGTTGACTTCCGGAAAACATCGGTATGTAGAAAACCTGAATTATCTGTAAAAATCTGTATATCTAGAAATTCAACACGTTGTGGATGATATTTATTTGTCAACTTAATGTTGAATGGGTTTTCGGTAAGCTGTTGCATGAAGCTCATCAGCCCAGACTCCGATCCTTGCCAAATAAAAAAAATATTGTCAATGTAATGTAACCAGGAATGCACATGGTCAGCGGCGCGGGCACCATCCCCATGGAAAACCCGTCTCTCCCAAAAACGGAGAAACAGGTTTGCATAGGACAGAGCACACGCCGCCCCCATGGCAGTACCCTGTTTCTGCAAATAAAAACAATCTTTAAATACAATAAAATTATGACTCAAAATAAATTGTAGCAACTCCAAAATCAAGTCACAAAGTTGGCCATCCCGGTTGCAGGTCCCCATGAAGAAGCGGACTGCCCCCAGCCCATCATGATGTCTTAAACTGGTATAGAGGGACTCTATAGCCGCTGTTACAAGATGCATGTCTGGTTCGATTTGAATCCCATCGATCCTCCCAAGGACATCCGTCGTGTCCCTGGCGTATGAAGGTAGATCGTTCACCATAGGTTTCAAATAGTGATCAATAAACTTACATATAGGATCACAAAGTCCGTCAATACCGGACACGATCGGACGTCCGGGGAGGTCCGTGGCATTCTTATTTATCTTTGGTAAAAAATACAAAGTCGGAATTTTAGAGTCATTCATCACTAACCCATCATATATTTTTTTAGGGATGATGCCCCTATCAAAGGCCCCATTCAGAATCTTAAGCAATTCCCGGGAAAAGGGACACACCGGATTGGATGGTAGCCTAGCATAAGTCTGCCTATCCCGTAGCTGTTTTAAAGCCTCTTTCTCATATTTTGCTATTGGTCAAACCACAACGTTTCCCCCCTTCTCCGCAGCTTTAAATACTACATCATCAAGTGATTGGAGTTCCCTCAATGCATTCCTTTGATCTAAGGTTAAGTTATCATTAGTCCTGTAGGTGGATAACTTTTTAAAGTCATCGATGACTAATTTGGTGAAAATTTCCACCTGAGGGCATAGGGACAAGAGGGGAAACCTGGTGGATTTGGGCACAATAATAATAATAATAATAATCTTTATTTATATAGCGCCAACATATTACGCAGCACTTTACAATTTAGAGGGAACATAAAACAAACAATATCAGACATTACATAGTGACAAAGTTCATTTACAATTCAAACCTGGGGAGTGAGGACCCTGCTCGCAAGAGCTTACAATCTATGAGGACATAAGGGAGACACAAAGTGTAACAGTGTTTGTTCTGTACAATAGTCCGGCCATTTTTATACACATGCGGTGGTAACATAAAGCTGCATGAGCCGGTCACCAGCCACTATCCGTGTATGACGGACACGAAGAGAAGGAGTGTGAGGGAATCTTATTCTGATGACTAATCTAAATGGAGGGCCATGGAAAGGAGTCAGATTAGGGAATGTTATAGGCCTGTCTAAATAGATGTGTTTTCAGGGCACGTTTAAAACTGTGGATATTGGGAATTAATCTGATTGTCTGGGGTAGCACATTCCAGAGGACGGGTGCAGCACGAGAGAAATCCTGGAGACGGTAGTGGGAGGTTCGGATTATGGAGGATTTTAATCTAAGGTCGTTGGCAGAACGTAGAGCCCGAGTAGGGTGGTAGACAGAGATGAGGGAGGAGATGTAAGGAGGTGCAGCACTGTGGAGAGCTTTGTGGGTGAGAGTAATAAGTTTGAATTTTATTCGGAAGGGGATGGGCAACCAGTGCAGTGACTGGCACAGATTAGAGGCGTTGGTGTAGCGGTTGGTCATAAGGATGAGCCTGGCTGCTGCATTGAGGATAGATTGGAGAGGGGAGAGTTTAGTGAGGGGAAGACCGACTAGTAATGAGTTACAGTAGTCAAGACGAGAGTGAATCAGAGCAACAATGAGAGTTTTGGCAGTTTCCTCCGTAAGAAAAGAGCGGATTCTGGAGATGTTTTTGAGGTGAAAATGACAGGAGCGTGAAAGTGATTGTATGTGAGGAGTAAAGGAAAGATCTGAGTCAAAAATAACCCCGAGACAGCGGGCGTGCTGCTTAGAAGTTATGATAGTGCCACACACAGAGATGGAGACATCAGGTTTAGGGAGGTTAGTAGATGGTGGGAACACAAGGAGCTCAGTTTTAGAAAGATTCAGTTTCAGATAGAGAGAGGACATGATGTTAGAGACAGCGGACAGACAATCACTGGTGTTCTGTATTAGAGCAGGGGTGATGTCACGGGAAGAGGTATATAATTGGGTGTCATCAGCGTAGAGATGGTACTGGAAGCCAAATCTGCTGATGGTTTGTCCAATAGGAGCTGTGTAGAGAGAAAAGAGGAGCGGACCTAGGACTGATCCCTGAGGAACCCTGATATCAAGGGGAAGAGGAGAAGAGGTGGAACCAGCAAATGACACACTGAATGAGCGGTCAGAGAGATAGGAGGAAAACCAAGAGAGAGCCGCGTCCTTGAGGCCAATAGAGTGGAGCATGTAAAGTAGGAGTTTGTGGTCTACAGTGTCAAAGGCTGCAGAGAGATCCAAAAGAATCAGGAGAGAGGATTTACCGTCCGATTTAGCCGCCAAGAGATCATTTGAGACTTTAGTAAGGGCAGTTTCTGTGGAGTGTAGAGTGCGGAAACCAGATTGTAAGGGGTCAAGAATGGAGTTAGCAGAGAGATAGCGGATAAGGCGAGAGTAGACCAAGCGTTCCAGGAGTTTGGAGATGAAGGGCAGATTAGAGACTGGTCGGTAGTTGGCAGCGCTGGATGGGTCAAGTGTTGGTTTTTTCAATAATGGGTTTATAATGGCATGTTTAAAAGCGGAGGGAAAGATACCAGAGGAAAGAGAGAGGTTAAATATTTTAGTGAGGTGACTAGTGACAGCTGGGGAGAGGGACTGGAGGAGGTGTGAGGGGACAGGATCACTAGGGCAGGTAGTAGGACGAGAAGAAGAGAGGAGCCTCGAGACTTCTTCTTCAGTTATTGGGTCAAATGCTGAGAGTGAAGAAGAGGGAGTGCGGGGGGGAAGGGGATCGATGTTACTAGGGGACTGGGAGATAATATCATGCCGGATGTTGTCAATTTTAACTTTAAAATAATTGGCCAGGTCTTCAGCACTGAGATCTGTGATTGGCGTCTGCACTTTAGGACTAAGGAGGGAGTGAAAAGTATCAAAGAGGCGTTTTGGATTATTAGATAGTGTGGAGATGAGAGAAGTGAAGTAGACTTGTTTGGCGCGGTGAAGGGCAGAGTTGTAAGTTTTGAGCATAAATTTGTAATGGAGGAAATCTGCAGCCAAATGCGATTTTCTCCACAGTCGTTCGGCACATCTCAAGCACCGGTGAAGAAAGCGGGATTGAGGCGTGTGCCAGGGTTGTCGTCGTCTTTGTCGGGTGGTTCGGAGTGTAGGGGGGGCTGCTTCATCCAATGCATTTTTGAGAGTGTTATTGTAAAGTTTGGCAGCCAGATTGGGACAGGAGAGGGAAGAGATAGGGGACAATGAGGACTGTAGACTGTCTATGAGTTTCACAGTGTTAATGGCATGTAGATTTCTGTATGTCTGATACGTAGGGATGACCTGAGGAGGCAGAGAATATTTGATAGTAAAGCAGAGAAGATTGTGGTCAGAAAGCGGGAGAGGAGAGTTAATAAAGTCAGAAACTGAGCAGAGCCGGAAGAAGACCAGGTCAAGTGAATGCCCGTCTTCATGTGTAGGAGAGTTAGTAAGTTGTGACAGACCGAGGGACGAGGTTAAAGATAGAAACTGGGAGGCAGATGAGGAGATTGGGTTATCAATGGGGATGTTGAAGTCACCCATGATGAGAGTGGGTGTTTCAGAGGATAGAAATTGTGGAAGCCAGGCAGCAAAATGATCCAGGAATTGGCGGGGTGAGCCCGGTGGGCGGTAGACAACTGCCACTCGGAGGGGAAAAGGGTGAAAGAGTCTGAGGGTGTGGACTTCAAAAGAGGGAAATGTGAGTGAGGGGACCGGGGGAATGACCTGGAAAGTGCAGTGTGGGGAAAGAAGTATACCTACTCCTCCACCCTGCCTGTTCTCAGTTCTGGGGGCATGAGAGAACTGGAGAACACCATAAGATAGAGCAGCAGGGGAAGCAGTGTCAGACAGGTGTATGCACAACAGCTGTTGGAAACATACCTGGCACATCGGCAGTTTGTTCCCGCAATAATTCTTCCAGTACCAATAAGGCTTCCCTTTCCATTGGGCTAATGATTTCCAGAGACGCATCTCCCCTACTGTGTAACTTTTTCAGCACCACTTTCCTTGAAAAAAATATGTAAATCTTTTAGAGCTGTGAAAAAAATGAAAGGGATTAGTGGGTGAGAAAGTTAAACCTCTACCCAAGACCTCACATTGGGCATCAGAGAGGACATGTGAAGACAGATTTGTTACCTCTAGGTTGCTCCTATGCTTCTTATCTCATCGGTGGTTAGACGGATTCTTGCGGTTTACTTGTCTGTCATAATACCTTTGGTGGGCCTTGAGATCCCTGGGTAATACCAGATTCAGAAGTATTTCTAGTCTCTCTAAATCTAGAGGACTCATCCACAGATGTACGAGATGAGGTGGAGGATGATCTAGAGCGGGATATATTCCTAGATCGATCCCTAACCATGCACCATCTATATACCCGATGCTGTTGGTAATCTTGAACGTCTCGTTGGAATTTACCTGCTTTTACTGCACATATCTCCTCCCATTTCTCAAATTCCCTGTTAAGGTCCTCGGATAATTTATCCAATGCTGCACTGGGGAATATCTAGGTTTAGATGTAACTAGCACAGTTGGTATTTGTACTTAAAGTCCTTGGGTAGTATTTATTTCATATTATAAAAAAAAATATAGTGGGTCTTATTTATAGATGTAAAGTGAAGCAGATTCCTTTAACTTTCACTAGCCCATACATGTGCAGCTGAGTGCAGCATGTGATAGGCACTGCTGCACAGACCTTGTGTCACTTTAAACTATGTTTCTAGTCTCCTCCGTTTTTTAGATATCGGTGCCGTTCACGTTCACACTCTTCTTCTGCTCTTCACGGTTTTTGGCCCTTTCCAGCCTCATAATATTAGCCTGCGGCCGCCCAAGTGCCGGCCCATCACTACAGATGGTCAGGTACTGGATCATACCCGGCTCTTCCCAGCACCCCTGGTGGCGGTGGGTACCAGGGTAATAATGGTGGGTTAGTCTAAGCCTTTTTACCGGCTAACACTAAGCCCCACCTTAGTAATGGACGAGGTCAGACAACTGCCATTATTAAGGCGCTATTAAAGTATTAAAAAAAACACAGAGACATAAGAAAATATTTTTTTATTGAAATAAGAACTTCCCCACACAACCCTCTTTCCCCATTTTATTTTTAAAAAAACGTAAATCATCGCAGTAGTCCAACGAATCTACGACATAGTCCAAACAGTCCAGTGGAACCTGCAAATCCAAAAAAATAAGTTAGTAATATTTACAAGGGGGGGGGTGTTGTGTGTAGATAGCGCCAGATACAGCCCCCCTGTAGATAGCACCAGACACAGCCCCCTGTAGATAGCTTCACACACAGCCCCCCTGTAGATAGCTGCACGCACAGCCCCCCTGTAGATAACTTCACGCTCAGCCCCCCTGTAGATAGCGACACACACAGCCCCCTTGTAGATAGCGCTAAAAACAGCCCCCTGAAGATATCACAACACACAGCCCCCCTGTAGATAGCTCCACGCACAACCCCCTGTAGATAGCTCCATGCACAGCCCACCTGTAGATAGTGCCACACACAGCCCCCTCTTGTACATAGCACCACGCACAGCCCCCCTCTTGTACATAGCGCCACACAAGCCCCTCCCCCTTGTACATAGTGCCACACAACCCCCTCCCCCTTGTACATAGTGCCACACAACCCCCCTCCCCTTGTACATAGTGCCTCACAACCCCCCTCCCCTTGTACATAGTGCCCCACAACCCCCCTCCTCCTTATACTTTGTGCCACACAACCCCCCTCCACCTTATACTTTGTACCACAATGCCGCCAGAGCGGAGAGCGGTAGAAGTAACCTACTGCTACCACTCTCCGCTCTGCCTTCACATCACTCACCGTTACGAGAAGGGAGGAGATCTGGCAGCGGCGTTCTGACTGGTGTCGATGCCAGCCCGGGAGTGGACCAGTCCAGTCACCTGACCTGTTACCTGACCGGTGAGGTCATAGAAGATACAAAAGTCCAGCAGCACAGGCAGTAGTGGGTGCAAGCCCCAAGGAACCGACCAATGTCCCAAATATATAGTACTGAAAAATTAGGCAGCACTCCAATGGTTCAAGTGAAAAAAGATAAGTACTTTATTTCCCTGTGCGACATTTCAGCTCTTTCCTCTAGAGCCTTTCTCTGCTTGAAAAAGGCTCTAGAGGAAAGAGCTGAAACGTTGCACAGGAAAATAGATAGATAGATAGATAGATAGATAGATAGATAGATAGATAGATAGATAGATAGATAGATAGATAGATAGATAGATAGATAGATAGATAGATAGATAGATAGAGGGGACTAGGGTAGCGTCTGGGGGGGGGGGGGGGGCAGGCATGCACCGTGAGTCGGTCAGGCCCCTTTTTTCAGCCATGTGGCCGGGCCCCTGACAGCATTACCAGTAGTACTGCCCTGATGACGGCCTTGTGTATGTATATATTCCAGAATGTGTGTATATGTGTTTGCCTGTATGTCTACTACAGTTTTTCTGTGCTACGGTCTGTGTAGAGTAGAGATGAAACTCATTTTTTCTCATTTGCGAAGTTAAGTAAAACGGGGGGAATATATCAACAGGTTCAATCTAGTTTTCTGCCATAAAAAGTGTAAAGTATATAATGTAATTGATTTTGTGGGGGCAGGATTGTAAAAAAAAACAGCAATTCCTCCTTGGTTTTCTGGATTTTGGTTTTATGCCGTTCATCATGCAATATACAGATATGTCCACCCTTACCTTTACTTGAATTTGGTTAAAGTGTAGCTAAACGTTAGACAAACTTCTGACATGTCATAGTGACATGTCAGAAGTTTGGATTGGTGGGGGTTCGAACACTGAGACCCCCACCAATCGTTAGAACGAAGCAGCTGAAGTGATCGTGTGAGCGCTCAGCCGCTTCGTGTCTGTTCGGCTTTTTCCGGAAAGCCGATGTATCGGAGTACAGGCTCATAGGCATTCAATTGAGTCCGTACACCGATACATTTATTTCCAGAAAAAGCCGAACAGACACAAAGCGGCTGAGCGCTCACACGAGTGCTTCAGCTGCTTCGTTCTAGCGATTGGTGGGGGTCTCAGTGCTCGCACCCCCACCAATTCAAACTTCTGACATGACATGACATGACTATGACATGTCAGAAGTTCCTCAAACGTTTACCTGCACTTTAAGGACTCTAATTTATCATGGAATAAATGTAATACAATATAAGGACATGCTAGCGAAACCCTTTTCAGGCTGCAATTAACATCATAACCACCGGGTGGCCCCACGTAGTCACATATAGCATAGACATCTTGTGACAGAGCATCACAAAATTACATGTTAACTTTATTCCGCAGGTCTTTATTGTTATGGCGATACCAATATACATAAGTATGTATATATATATATATATATATATATATATATATATATAATTATAAATATAATTATTTGTATTTTTTCTGTTTTACTACCTTTGCACAATAAAACCCCTTTTTTTTAAAAAAAAATAATATTTATTTGTAGCTTTGTGGGTGCTTGGGTTTCGGGGATCAGTAATAGTTTTCACTGGTACCATTTTGGCGTACGACAGACTTATTGATTATCTTTTATTTATTTTGTTTGGAAGTGCAATGAACAAAAGGCAGAAATTCAGCCATTGTTGTTTCTCTTTTTTTGTATGACTTTCACCATGTGTGTTACAGTAATTTATGTTCTTGTTTTATAGTATGGGTTGCTATGGTTACGGTTATACCAATTATGTATTGCTCTTTTTAATAATATTATTTTAGTCATAACAAAACATTTTGGCAACTTGTGTCACGAGGGCACCTATGGGGTTACAGAGGTAGACCCTTCACTCTGTCTAACCACTTAGATACTGTAGTCACTGTTGACAGCAATATCTACAGAATTAAATGGCAAGAATCCGAGTTATGTCCAATATCGGGCATTGCAGCAGGATGTCATGTATTACATAGAGTGAGCACAGCTCCTCTGCCTGCCCCATCCCTGCGACTCACCTTTATGGCGCTGTGCCGGAAATACATCCTGCCAGCACCTTAAATGTATGGCACAATGCGCCAAGGGGTTACTGCAGCTCCTATCACTAAGAACAGGATGAGAAGCTCCATACATACCCGCGGTGTATCCTCCACATGACGTCAGACACAAGTACGAGAGCTTCATATAAACCAGAAGAGTTGAAGATCCTGCACAAGACGAGGCTGAAATATAAGAGATTATTTATCAGTGACAATTCAGACATATACCAGTAATTCTGTATCTTACAGCTGGGGGACATTATTTCTTATAATACGCACCTCAGCTGCTGCAGAACCTTGTTTTGAATAAGAACATCTTCTTCTGCTTCATCTTCTTCAAACAGTGCTGAATAATAGGAGCCCCAGCTGCTGTAGAACCTCTTTGTATTTAGAAATGGAGTTTCACATTTAGCAATCAGTGACTGACATGAAGTTCCCCCTCCCCTGCTGTATAACAGCAGCATAACAATGCCACAGTGCCCCCAAATAGATCCAGCTACACAAATACCCCGGCCAATGCCTTGATCAGGGGACTGTAGAGTGCGTACACTCCTACCGGGGTCATGTTACTTCACCCACTCCCCTTCCCCCATTATTGGCTATACCCTTTACCAAACCCCCGTCCCTATAATAAAACTCGGACACTTGGGTTGGATAAATTTGGCCACAGCAGCCATTTTATTTACAAACAAACATAATGAACAACAATTTACAAGTAATAATAACAATGGAAGGGGAGTCCTTGGAGCTACAAAAGTCTACCTGCATCGTATTTTACTCCCAGCCGTCACCCTACTGACTCAGGGGCACCGTTATACCTGCAGTTGGCTGTCCTAAACCGCAACCACTCCCCGGGACACCACCCAGCAGGAGCCCAAATTGACCAGACTACCAACCATAATAAATTGGGGAGGGACCATACCCCCGATGAATCCCCCCCCCCCACAGTAATTTACCACGAACTCCAAGGACCCCCAATCCGCCACACGAACATACTTAGACACCTTTAAGTATGCGAGCCCTCACCCAACAAGGGGGCCCTTTCTATAACTTCCTGCAAGCGCAGAGTCCACAGGTCAATCCCCACGGCTGTCAGGTGCACACCATCACCTAGCCAATAATACCCAGGCCATCCTCGAAGTCGTAATGACGCACGAAGACCCCCCCGTTACTTAACCCGAAACTGCCCGATTAACTTTCACCTGGGCTTTATTTAAACGCGCCACTGACCTGGCTTGCCGCCAAACCTTACGCGGGACAATCTCTGACCACACCACCTTAACCCCCGGGAAACTGGACCACAACCTGAGTAAATCGTATTTAATATCCCTAATCAATTCCTGGAAAGGTCGACTACCCAAATCATTACCCCCGACGTGCAGAACCAAGACATCCGGGGCTCTGTCCATCTGCGCAAACCTATACACGTCAGGCAACACCCGACTCCACACCATCCCACTACTCCCTAGCCACCGCACAACTACCTCCTCCCGCCGAAAACCCAACTGACGCCCGTCCGGACGAACATCAGCCCGCTCCGCCCCCCAATGAACGTACGAATGCCCGACGATCCACACCAATCGGCCCACAGGACCTGGAAAATAAAAACCAAACCGATTAAAATAAAGCTATGCATGGACGTGAGCGAACAGTGAGGAAGAAAGAAAAAAACTAGAGGTAGAGAGGAGGGATTAAGACTTTACACAAAATTATCATAAAAACTGAGGGCGTACAACTGGAATCCCATTGACCTATCCGCTTCACCACCTCCTCCCCCAACCCCCATGACACCGCCTCCGTCGCCGCCCCAATACGAAATGAATGGGGGGAAAACAAAGACTCCTCTAATCCCAACTGCCGCAGGCACCTACAAAAAACCCACGTAAACTGGTACCGGGACAGAAAGGACCCGTCCTCATGACACAACAACTGTCCCCTCATTACCGGCAAAACCTCTCTGTACCCCGCAAAGCATGCGACCGGGCACATCATGGCCTCCTTGGCCGACCCCAACACCACTCTCTTACCCCGACCCCCTTGATCCATCTTAGAACGCCGGATCCAGAACTCCACACTGCTTTCCGCCAACAACACATCTTCCATCCTCAGCCCCCCAGGCCTCCTTGTGCTGGGCGCCACCAGTTCCCCAACCTTCAGGGCCCCAAAAAACGCCCACGAGAACGCCACTCTTTATAGGGTCGCCTCGAAACTAGAAAAACAAATTTCACCCAACACCCCCCACAACTGTTCCAACAACATAAAAGACACTGGGCGCCGACGATCCAGCAACATTTTCCCCTTCTTATAACCCTTCAGGGCCTGGCCGACCAAAAAACATTTCGTAACATCCTTGTACCCCCGGAGCTTAAAACCAAAAGCCAGGGCTACCACAAAACGACTAAACTTGGACGCCGACCAGCCCGCGATAGAGACCTGTCCCAGAAAAACCAACAATGCCACCACCCGATCGTCATCCGTCCTTACCCAAACCAGAACCGCCAGCCAACTTTCCCACTCCCGCCACGCAGCATCATAAGCAGCCCAAGTCCCCGAAGCAAGCGAGGCCTGAATCAATCCTCCTGCGGCTCGTAACCCAGCCCCCACAGCCACTCCGGGCAGGAGATCCCTTCCGCGTCCGGAGCCACCATCCGGGAACGGTCCCACTGCAATCGGGAAAGAGAATTTGCAATGTCATTCTGGACCCCCGGCACTTGAACTGCCACAACTCAAGCGTTCAACGACAAGCAACGTAAAACTAAGTGCCTCAACAGCCGAACGACCGGGCGGGACGAAGCTGACACATTATTAATAGCCCCCACCACCCCCAAGTTGTCACAATGGAAATGGACCTTGCTGTCCCGAAACATCTCACTCCAAATTTCCACCGCCACCACTATGGGAAACAGCTCAAGGAAAGCAAGGTTCTTCACCAAACCCAACTCCACCCACTTCTCCGGCCACCGAGCCGCGCACCACTGTCCCTTGCAGTAAGCCCCAAACCCCACTCCCCCCGCAGCATCTGTAAACAACTCCCACTCTACGCTATCCACCACCGGGGACATGATCAATGACTTCCCATTATAACAATGTAAAAACTCAAACCAAACTGCCAAATCCGCCCTAAGCTCTTTATTCAGACGAATAAAATGATGCAGGGCCGACACCCCGGCCGTCGCTCCCGACAGACGCCTGCTAAAAATCTGACCCATGAGCATGATCCTACAAGCAAAATTGAGCTTTCCCAACAAGGACTGCAATGCGCGCAAAGAGATCTTCCGCAAGTGCCTGGCCCGATCCACCTCCGCCCGCAAAGTCTCCAATTTATCCTCCGGGAGCCGACAGTCCATCCTCACAGAATCAATGGTGATTCCTAAAAAGACCAGACAGGCGCTAGGCCCCTCTGTTTTGTCCTGGGCCAAAGGCAGACCGAACCTCTTTGCCACCCACTCCATCGTGCTCAACAAAGTAGAACAAACCGAAAAACCGGCCGGACCAACACACAGGAAATCGTCCAAGTAATGTATCACTGACGAGACCCCCGCTACATCGCAAACCACCCACTCCAGGAAGGAACTAAAAGCCTCAAAATAGGCACAGGAAATCGAACACCCCATAGGGAGGCAGCGATCCACAAACTAAGCCCCGTCCCAATAACACCCTAACAGCCGTATGCTATCAGGATGCACAGGGAGGAGGCGAAAAGCCGACTCAATATCCGTTTTCGCCATTAAAGCCCCCGCCCCATAACGGCGCACCCACGCAACCACCGCGTCAAACGATGTGTAAACCACCGAGCAAAGTTTCGGAGCAATCCCATCATTAACCGATCGCCCCCGCGGTTAAGATAAATTATGTATGAGCCGAAACTTATTCGGCTCCTTCTTGGGCACCACCCCCAGTGGCGACACCACTAAATCCGGTAATGGGCAACACTCAAACGGACCCGCCATACGCCCCAACTCCACCTCCTTCCGCAACTTATCCCCAACTACCCCCGGATACTACAACGCTGAACGCGAATTACGCAAGGTAAACGGCACCTCATGTGCAGGGGCAGGAATATGGAAACCAAACCGAAAACCACTTGATAACAAAACTGCCCTGGACCTATCAGGGAATTTATTTAGAAAGGGCGCCATTTCTTCCCACTTCACCGGCGTCAGGCCCTTGACTAGCACCCCCGACCCCCATCCTTTCCCTTTACGAAAACATTTAACGGTCCCGTGAGAGATCCCGCCGCAGGAGGAACAGCTATGTTTAAACTTGCAACCCGGTCCGAACTTACACTGGCCCTCATTAAACTGCCAGCAGAACCCGCCCCACCTGATCCCCCCCCCCAGAAGGCAAGGAGGGGCCGGCTGACCCGGCCCCACCCCCAGGAAAGGACTGGCCAAAGCGCACCGGAGCCATGACCCGCAACCATAACCCAATATCTTTGTTATCCCATCTAATGTCGGGTCGCACAGCCTTCCGCTGTCGGAACTGCTCATCATAGCGCAGCCATGTCTGCCCGCCGTAAACTTGATGAGCCTCCCGATAGCATCCATATAACAGAAGAGGCCAGAACAATGTTCAGGCGTCTTTTGTCCAATTACGCTCGCTAAAATCGCAAACGCCTGCAACCAATTGACAAAAGTTTGAGGAATCAAGCGATACTGACGGTTTTTCTTCCTTCTCCTTTTTGCTTTCCACCCATTTCCCTTTATCTAAATTAAACTTCTCCAACGGCAATAACGAAAAAATTTCAACATATTCGTCCCTCCATATTTTTTCCCTTACTTCAGGCTTCAGATGCACCCCCAATGGGCCCTCAAAACATACATAGACCTCGCCCTTCGCCTTATCATCCAACCGCACCTCATCCACCGCCCCATCCTTTTCCGTCTGCACCGACACTGCCACACCCGATTCCTTAGACACCCCCCAGCTCCACATGGCTTGCTATCCACAACTGCAGGCCCCACTGACGGCCCCACCCACGCTGAAACCGGGGACGGGGAACCCAATGCCCCCCCTCCGCATCGCGCCAAAAGCTCACGCACACAACCCAACAATTCGCAAATCCCCCCCCCCCTCACCAACCGCACTCCCTTGACTCCCCCCGCTACACCCCGGCAACTACGTAGGCACAAGTGAACCCCCACCCCCGGGGACCGAAATATAGCAGGCAATGAAAACGTAGGAGACATCAACTCACCGGGTTGCGCAGGTGCTGTGTCCCCACCAGCCGGGGCGAAGGATCCATCCAGATGTCCCTCTTGGTCACCGAACTCCCAGTCGTCAACTTCATCCTGACCAGCTGGCCCAGGACAAGCGCCACACGACTGACATCCACGACGCTCCAAGGAAGCGCTCCGGACTAGCGCAGATGAACTGGGCCTCTCCGCCCATCTGTTGGGGGCCTTGTCCACCCTGTGGCCCGCAGGTAGCCGCCCACCTGCCCGCCGTGTCACCACCGACCGTGGTACACGCCTGGAACCCGTGGCATCATCTTGGGGACAGGCGAGCCACCCGACTGGATCATCGCCAGCACTGCCCACCGCAAATCCTGTATCCCGTCGTCCGGAGGCAGAGGGCGGTCCTCGCTGCAAGGGCGCCTGCCACCCCATCTCCGCTGAGCCATGCCGGCCTACCGGATTCCTCTCAGACCGGGCCGACCTGCTCCCAACAGCCGAGCGAGGGGCCCGGCCTGGAGGGTCCCTTGTGGGGCTCCTTACCTTCGCCTGGCTCGCGGCATGACTTCCGGGCTCAACCTCTCCGGAGGCCTCGTGCGACGGGACCGCCGCTGGGGAGGAGATTACGTCACTGCCTGCGCCCCGGATCCATGCACCGACACTTCCTCTGCTCCTGCCGCCGGACCAGAGGGCTCAACTCGCTCCTCGCCTCGTCCGTTCACCGCCGAGCTCGAAGCCGCCGACACCGGGACAGAAAGCACCAGCCCCTCCGCCAGCCAAGCCATGCCTCGTTCTGCCACTGCCGCCCGGAGCTGAGTGAGTAGTGCATCCATGCTTTAAGGCAGTACAGGACAAGCTTTCCTGTGCTGCTAGGTGTAATGGTGGTGTCCTTCCTCTCTGCCACCCTTAAGTATCCTAGCCTCGCCCCACTAACTTCCGCCCCCCACTACCTCCTAACCACCCCTCCTAACTCCCTTAACTCCTTCCCTGCCTACATTTCTGATCGTGGTGGCCTCCCCCTAGGGCATTCTGCCGGGTCCGGCCTGTACTGCCTTATTACACAGGTTAGAACAGATGGTTTCAGCTAAACTCATTTATTGACAAAATTTATGATAAAATGATGGCTGCATCTTCCCCCTTTGATAAATCCGCCACAACATACATCACCGCCATTACCTGTCACACTGGCTGACGTAACTCCAGTTTTTCTGCGCTAGGGTCTGTGTGGAGTAGAGATGCAACTTTTTTCTCCTCTTTTTCGATTTTTTGTGACTTTTTATAAAGTTGCATTTTGTAAATATGTCTGAGCCACGTCCACTGGTCACTCCACCGTTACAAACTGACATTCATGGCACCAATGGCTCTAAATTGTTGTGCACTGACTCTGTTCTGGAATAAAACGTGGCAAATAAAGACACAATTAATACATGTGAGCCATGGACTTTTTTCTTTTTATATAACTATATGAAGAATGGCAGGAAAATCCCCTAGCTTCTAGCATTCTTATGGTGCCAATGTATGCTGGGCACATCAGACACTTAGCTCTACCTCTGTTCTCAGGCAATAATGGCAGGGAATGTTGGGGGTAGTAGTAGAGTTCACTTATGCGGCCCCCATTGCTGTTAGACGGCACATACAAGCTCCTCTTCCTGCTAGGATGTCGGTTGCTCGCTCCAACTGTTGTCTAGGAATTCTCCGCCTCCTGACACACCCATGCATTCAAATGAGCCGATCAGCTTCTCTGAGAACCAGAGCAGCAGTGATTGGCCGATTTGATTATATAGAAGCCTCAGTGGGATGGGCTGATAGTCACCCTGGCTTAGATGATCTATTATATGTATTTATTGGGGCATCTATGGCAGACATGATTAGGGGTCTCACCTGGCACACACTGGCGAGGAAGCATTTGTGGCTTACCCTCAGGAATACTGGGTCAATAAACCTGATATGAGTGATTACATCCTGTACAGCGCTGCAGAGTATGATGGTGCTATATAAGAAACAGAAGATAATAAATATCATATGAAGTGCTGCATGTGTTGCCCTGTTTTTATCACTGTGCAGCAGACTGAATATATACTTTTTTTTCCATAGTGATAAGCAAAACTTTTTAAATGGTTTTTTTTTACGTCATTTTGCCAACAAGCGTTGCTGTACTTTCCACATCTAAGGATTTGTTCACATTTGCGTCAGAGGCTCAGTTTGGAACCTCTGTCACAGATTCTGTTAAGTTTCACAGGTAAAATACAGCTGCATATGTCACTTTTTTGCCCGTCAAAATGACGGACACTACGTCGGAAAACCAACAGACCCAATTGTAAGTCTCAGTCCATTGTCATTGGTGTAATATGTGTAATTACCACATTTACAGTTATAGAGGACTTTCCCTGAGGCAGCCAATGGGATCTGGGGGAATATTAGGAAGTTGTCCATGTTGGTCTCAATGATCAGTGGTATTAAGCATTTGGTACCAAAGGGTCAGTGAGCATTCTAGATTTCATTGTGGGTGGTTCACTCATCCGAACCCGAACTCTTGAACTATTGGAAAAAAAAATCGACCTCCTTAAAGATAAAATTCAACAGTCTCTAACTAAGGAGGAGATTGATGTCTTTGATAAAATGTTGGAGGAGGAACTAATTAAGTGGGAATAACAGATACAAGACCTCAAAACCAGGAAATTCCAACGTGATTTGAGTGATTTTCAGTCCAACAAAATCTATCGCTGGCATAATAAAAGGGACAGAGCACGATCCTTGTCTCGCTCCGTCTCTTCTACTTCTCTTCTATCTGAAGAAGAATGTGGCGGTTTTTTTAGACAGACCACAGGCCGCAGGAGATGGAGACCCTACATCCAATCCCAGAACACCGGCAGTAAAAAGAAAGATCAGAAGGGTGTGCAACAGGGACCAGAAAACAGGAGGTTCTTAAGGTAATCAATTTATCTACATATACTTTATCGCCCTCTCAAGTGGCTGTATTACAAAAGGGTCTGTCCTTTTCTCCTACGGGTAAATTTGATCTTTTTACAATGATCAAAGACCTGGCCCTTTTCTCTAGAAAATTGTTAATTTAAAAACCATTTCAGTAGAAATTATTGCACTGTTTCTATGGGTTCATTTGCGGAAAAACAGGCATTCAATGCTTTGATGTCATTGTTGGAGGAACTGGAGGAAAGGGTGGACCCCAGATTACCCATGCATCTGTGCTGTCGCTCCCAACATTTCCCCCCTTTTGCGTTGTGTCCCTCAGTGGACATTCTTTTTAAATTGGTTAAAAAAGATTTAGAAAATATTTCAGAGAATTGATTGTCCTGTAATCTTAATTTCAATCAAAGACAGGCTATCATACAACTGAAAAATCTTAAGGATGTGGTTATTAAACCAGCAGATAAGGGGGGGGGATATTGTGATGTGGCCGGCACAGATGTATGAGAGTGAAGCATTCCGTCAGCTTAATATGTATGCAACAGTGTTATCGTAGGCTATCATCTGATCCCACTCTGATTTTCAAAAGAGAATTAGATACCCTACTACAAAGGGGTGTGGATGAACAGATTATTAATTTGAAACTTAAGGAGGGCCTTTCAGATGATTTTCCAATTAAACCCACTTTTTATCTATTGCCTAAAGTGCATAAGAATTCCACCAGCCCTCCTGGTCGTCCAATCGTATCAGGGATTGGGGGCCTTTGCGAAAATATCTGTAGGTTCATTGGTCTCTTGTTACAAAAATGTGTGAAAACCCTACCATCTTATATCAGGGATACAACAAATGTGTTACAACGGCTGAATGGGCTACACCTGGATGATGACATGTTCTTGGTGACATGTGACGTGGAGTCCCTGTATACGTCTATATGCCACAACCACGGAGTGAGTGCAACAAGACTAAACATAACCCAGATCTTATTGAGTTTGTTTTATGTCTTCTGAATTATGCTTTGACTCATAATTATTTTACTTTCAAGGACTGCCTTTTCCTACAGCTCCAGGGCACGGCAATGGGGGCGACATGAGCGCCCTCGTATGCTAATTTATTCCTGGGACTGTGGGAAAGGGACATTGTCCAGCAGACTCCGGGTCATGATGCGGTACTCTTGTGGTCGAGGTATATAGATGATATTCTTTTCATCTGGCAGGGCTCCACGTCCCAATCTTATATATATTTTCGAAAGTTTGTTTGAAGCCCGATTTTTCATTGGTTTAAAATCAGGGAATAGGCTCCGCCCCTATTGATGACGTGGCAGCCCATAATTGGCTGCAACGTACATTATTCCTCGCTGAATTGCCTAACACAGCAGCACCGCGATGTTGGCCACAGCGGTTTTACACAGAGGCAGGACAGTTGTCCTGTCTCGTATAATTGAGGGACTAAAATGCATGGAGAAGCAATGAGTAAGTAAAAGAAGTTCATACGTACCGTTGTCTTGGTGACGCATCCCTCTTGACATCCAGTCCGACCTCACTGGCTGACGCGGCAGTCCATGTGACGCCTGCAGCCTGTGATTGGCCTGTGATTGGCCAAATAAGCTGTTTTTTAACTGAAGGACTGG
Organism: Rhinoderma darwinii; assembly: GCF_050947455.1. NCBI lineage: Eukaryota > Metazoa > Chordata > Amphibia > Anura > Rhinodermatidae > Rhinoderma > Rhinoderma darwinii. The sequence goes on along the minus strand of NC_134690.1, from coordinate 362,434,530 downwards.
ATCTGACTATTTATACTTAATATAGAATGTACTTATTGTATAGTTACTTTTTGTACACTTATTGCCCTAGTGTGATGCTTCATTTATGAGCATTATTGATATGTCATTTTCTGTTTGTTGTAATCTTTAAATCGTGATTTAGCTCTTTATCTTGAGCGTTGCCGCTCCTTTTTCTGGGGATATCTTGTCACATTATATTATATATATTGTTTTTCAATATTGTGGCATAGACTGCGGGGAATTAAAAAACTAAGACGATAGCAATAATACAAAAATATAAGTAATTACAAATCTACTACAGCATTAAAGTTGAGATTTTTTTCCTTTGATATCTTTTTTTATAATATAATATTCTTTGGATAATTTCTTGCATGCATCATTGCCCTTTATTCTTATTTTTGGGCATATAATGATATATCGTCTTAGTTTTTTGTTCGCCTGTTACATACTCATTATTTTGAGCATGTTTAGGGGGTACCTTTTTTTAGTCTTGCTCTCGCTCTATTTATGAGGGTTTATTGAGTATAGTACCTATATGAAGGTACCTATTTCAAAATATACATGTGTTTGAACTATATATACATTCTAGAGATATTTATCAAATATTTTTACTCACTTATTTAATACGGGTTTACATGTTTTTTTCACTTATGCACTTTATTACAAAAAATCATAATTGCCTGTATATGTTATATTTATTTATAATATTTTTCATATATAATTATATTAAAAAAAATTAATTTGTATGTACTCACTATATATATTGTTATTATGCAATTTTATATTTTGTCATTTATATATATTTTTTTCACTATGCTCTTCAGGTTTACATATATAATATTTATATTCTTTATGGTTTTGCACCATATATATTTTTTATCACGATTCAATTTCTTTTGAGTAATATTACTTTGTATGTTTTTGTTTGTGTCACTTTTTTATTTTTTATTTTGTATTTTCACTTTTTAATTACTCACCTTATCATATATATATAATATTTATTTTTATTATTTATTTTTCACTTCACATCACTTCACGTTATATTATTATTACACTATATGTGTTGTATTATGTATGTATATATATTAGCTCTTTTTTCAATTGATATTTCATACACATACATGCTCATCATCAATGTTTAGGTACATATATAATATAATTTTTTTTAAGGTAATTACCATCTTCTCATATTCCCCATATCCCATACCAGTCCCATTTAATTGTAGTTTTCATACTTACATAGTGTTATTTCATCTCGGTTGCCTTGGCTGTTGTACACGCATCCGGGAGTGCCGCTTAGCGTCTGGCGCTGTCATGGTGACTCATGTATGAGGTCATCATGCGGCGCCTTGTCATTCTGACGTGCGGCGCTTCCTGTGATGCGAGATTCTCTCGGCGGACGTGTCGAGCGCCGATTTGCGCTCATCACAGGTGAGTATAACCATTTACTTATATTTAAACCCCTTGAGTTTTACTGTATGTAGCCTCCTGACGAAGCCGGTCTGTAGGGCGAAACGCGCGTCGAGGCGTTTGTTCATCCAGTTCCTGAGGTTGCCGGTCCCACTCCCCATCATGTCTCAGGGTATGTGCTTGCCTTCATTTTTTCACCATCGATTATCCTTGATGACAATTTCCAGTACAATGTTCTGGCCTTTTTGTGTCATGATTTCTCATGATCACCCTTGTGTATTATACACGCATTTAGGTAGCATACTGTAATATGTGGGCATGGTAATTCTATGCGCACGTTTTATTCATCTCTCCCTGTGGGTTATGTAAGTGGTTCCCGGCCACTGATGGTTGGTTGACTCTGTTTGCCTATGGTCTTTTACATCTGACCTTACTGTCTGTATTTCCGTATATGGTTCATTATATTCCATAAAGATTTTGTATTTCTGCATATACTTTTGCATATAATTTCTTTAGGGGCTATGTTTCCTTGTGGTTCGCGTTTAGGTTGTCTGGTTCACTCAGCCGCCTGATCCCTGATCGTCCAGTGGGATATTCATGTCAGCGGGCATTTCAGTGACTTGATCCAGGGCATTACCGTACGTATATGAGTAGACCGCTCCCAATGAATATCTGACAGATAGATCAGTCATTTTTCATTTTACACTGTATCTTTCATGTATATTGGAATCTCTATTGTCTACAGGATACTCTAGTGACGTTCGGACCTCACAGCACCCCTCTTTACAAGGTTTGATAGCAGTTGTGCCTCTTATATAACCGGAAAAGGGGAGCACATAAGCTGTTGTGTGCTGGTATCACTTCTCCAAACCATACAGATGTATTGCCCTATGACGTGCCCTTGCTTGCTTTTTTTCCTTCAAGTACACAGCAGTGACATGTCAACCTTACTGGTGTCACTATTTTGGCCAGTGATAATCTGTCGTGGTCATGTGTCAAGTCAAATGTCATTGCTGCAGTGGAGTGAACAAAGACCAGTGGGGAAACAGAGAATGGGCAGATATTTTAAACTCAAGTACAATGGGGGGAATTTATATACGTCGGTATTATTTATTTTTATTTATTTATTTTGCAGAATGAAATAGCGTAGAAGACTACGCTATTCCATCCTGAGGAATCCTACAAAAAAATGCATACCTCACGGAATAGGTTTTTAACATAAGAGTCTATGGTTGGTGAATGCCACTGTATGGCATCCATCACAGGTTAAGACGTATGCCTCGGGGAGCTCCCGATATCACTGTGATGGACAGTGACATCAGGGTATTCTCCAGGGCCAAAATCCCCCACCAGAGCATTGCAAAGCTTCTGACATCATTTCTATATATGGACAGTGATGTCAGGAGCTTCTACAGCGCGGGAGTCCCTGGGCAAAGAGCTAGTAGATGCTTTGCCCCTGCATTCCGGCCCTGGGAAAGCTCTTGACATTACTGTCCATATATAGGCAGTGACTTCTGGAGCTTTCCCAGTGCCAGTTCCCGGGCTGCATGTTGTCCTTTTCGTCAAAGGTATATGTCGGGAGTCTTTCCAACACATACCTCTGTTGGTAAGCCAAAACGTGCCGTAAATGGGGCATTAGATGTAATCGGTATTAGGGTGTCAGAGGCACACAGGAGCCGCTGTCAGCCGAGCCCTCAGCCCCGCTGACAGACGGATTCGGCTTACAGTGACGTTCTGCAGCTTCTATGTATAGTGGATACATAAAGCTTCAGCTCTAAAATGAAATAACATTTTCAATGAATCTATATTAGAAAAATATTTGGGAAGCCAAAACACATACTAGTACTTCTCAATAACTTAGAATATCATCAAAAAGTTAATTTAATTCAATTAAAGAAGTGAAACTTATATATTCTATACATTCATTACACACAGAGTGATCTATTTCCAGCATTTATTTTTTTTAATGTTGATGATTATGGTAACAGTTAATGAAAACCCAAAATTTAGTGTCTCAGAAAATTAGAATATTAAATAAGCCCAATTTCAACAATGATTTTTAATACCGAAATGTTGGCCTACTGAAAAGTATGTACAGTATATGCACTCAATACTTGGTCGGGGCTCCTTTTGCATGAATTACTGCATCAATGTGGCGCGGCATGGGGGCGATCAGCCTGTGGCACTGCTGAGGTGTTGTGGAAGCCCAGGTTGCTTTACAGCAAGTGTCGGGATTGTGAATAGACATCCTGTCATGGCTGGAGGTCTATTCACTGTCAAGACACTTCAGTAACGTTAGTGTGTGAGTATGTGACAGCACATAGTGAACAACGCAGGATCACTATTTGCTGAGTATATGAATGGAGAGAAGCGTATGACGCTGATTGGTCACTGATTGGTCAGCGTCATACATTTCTCTTTACAACGTCCACTTGGTCAAAAGTAAAAACACGCCCAGTAGGGCATTAAGAAAGTCATTAGGAAAATCGCTCATAAATTGGTGAAAATTGATTGTTTTTCTAAATAAAAACCACTGCTGCTACCTACATTACAGCGCCGATCACATTATGTAGGAGGCACTTATAATGTGGTGACAGAGCCTCTTTAACAGGGGTTATGCATAACTAGAGAGATCTAGAGCAACACCAGAGTGACAACCATTGTGGGAGCTGTGATGGTCATATTAGTTGCCACCCTGCTCTTTCAGAAGCAGATATAGCTAAGAAGTTGATAAATAGAATGCTATATATATATATATATATATATATATATACATATATATATATATACACACAATGGAAAAGGAGCACTCACAATGCAATTCCAAGATGGTCTCAGGTGCAAGCAGGTAATCCCGATCCAGGGAATATAGATCAATATTGAAGAAAGTCCCACAGCACTCCGTATTTGTGAAAAAAATGGTGGTTTATTAAGCCAGCACAGGCTGCAACGTTTCCGTCCTGCGGAATATATATACAGTCCCTGCGTCCACTAATCCCAGTCATAGCAAGGCTTTTCTTCACGCGGGGCAAGGATTTAATTCACGGTCCTAGTCCTATATCTAAATACCCTGGCCAAAAGAAAATTGTCTTGCCACACATTCCACCTTCCAGCTATGCCCCTGAAGAATCATCATTACATGGAAAACTAATAAGAACAATGTGTGGGAGTGACAGGGGAGATGCATACAGAGCCTTATCTGTGCGCATAGTGAATAGTGTAACTACCCAGCCTTATCTAGGCATTTAGAAGTACAATCGAGCTATTATTACCTCGCCCGACCTCTAATGATACCTATAATCATAACCCAGTGCAATGAAAAGAGTAACATTTATGGAAAAATCAGTAGAATCTGCATGTAAAGGCCCTTTTTACACCGGCCGATAATCGGCCGGTTGCAGCCATCGCTGATCAACAAGACATCGTTGATCGGCGCTTGTTTGCTTCTGTCACACGGAGCTATGGATGGTGACAAGCGGTTGTTTCTCCGATTGCTCGTCCCCATACATTATTATCATGTCGGCAGCGTGTCCCCCTGTTTCCACAGGGAGATGTGCTGCCGACAACGATAATATTTAACTTTTTTTTAAAGCAAAACAACCAGCAGATGATCGAGTGATCGATGATCAAAGCCAGTTGTAAGCGGCTTGGTGTAGACAGGTGCGACATAGTGACATCATCGTGTCTCTCTGCGCCGAGCCTTGCACAGACTGAGGGGACCTGCTGAAGGATCTCCTTTACTCATCGTGGGAACAGGACTAGGTGAGTATATATATATTTATTTTGGTACTGTGAAGGCATTATACTGGATATGCGGGGCATTATACTGTATGCAGCAGCTATGGGGGCATTATATTGGGTGAGGAGGCATTATAGGGACATTATACTGTGTGGGGAGGCACTATAGGGACATTATACTGTGTGTAACTAACAACTAAATGCCCGAAGGCAAGTGAAGCCCTAACTTGCCAGCTACGTATAGAAGTAAAAATAAGAAAAAACGTTATTGCTGCTATTATAAGCAAATTGACAAACCACAAGTATTAAAATGATCAGTGCAAGCTGCTGAAAGTTGAACTCCTGGGCACAATGCCTGTAGGATAGCTATGAATAGCGTGATAGTATCTAGTCTATATATAGCAATACGAGCCAGCGGCTGCAGAACGCTAAATCTCCCCTATCTAGTGGACTAAATTGAATCAAACAGCTATGCACTGTATTAAAATAATTAGCCCCCCCCCCCCCGACATGTGTTCGCTATATATGTAGCGTCTTCAGGGATTTCCGGGGCTAATGATGGCGCGCTGCAAACTTTCCTGTATTTTATAAACTTGGAGTGACGTACTAAAAGGTGCATCCATGTAGTTATCCAAATCACAGTAGATAACAGCGATCGAGCCCCTTACTGACATGATGGGCATGTGAGTAAGCCAATCAGAGGTCATAAAAACTAGCCAATTCTCTGTTCGAAATTTCGCACGCGCCTGAGTAAGAGAAAGACAAACAGCGTCTGAATGCAGAGACGCCAAATGCTTAGAGTTTTGAAAACTAAAGATGTTGCGCATGCGCTAGGACTTCTTTTGTTTTAAAAACTCTAAGCACTCTAGAGGATTGGCTAGCTTATCTACTGTGATTGGCTAACTACATGGATGCACCTCTTAGTACATCACCCCAAGTTGATAAAATAAGGGGAAGTTCGCAGCGTACCATCATTAGCCCCGGAAATCCCTAGCGAAACATGTCAAGGGGGGGGGGGGTAATTATTTTAATACAGTGCATAGCTGTTTGATTCAATTTAGTCCACTAGATAGGGGAGATTTAGCATTCTGCAGCTGCTGACTCCTATTGCTATATATAGACTAGTTACTTTCATGCTATTCATAGTTACCCTACAGGCATTGAGCCCAAGAGTCCAACTTCCAGCAGCTTGCACTGATCATTTTAATACTTGTGGTTCATCAATTTGCTTATACTAGCAGCAATAAAGTTTTATTCTTATTTTTACTTCTATAGGTAGCTGGCAAGTTAGGGCTTCACTTGCCTTCGGGCATTTAGTTGTTAGTTATTGTTCGTGTGCCCCTCCACTACCAGGGTCTTTTTGTTTTGTTTATTATACTGTGTGGGTGCAATATGGGGCATTATACTGTGTGGGGGCATCTATGGGGCAGTATAAGGTGTGGGGTCATCTATGGGGGTATTATACTTTTTGTGGGCGCAATATGGGGCATTATACTGTGTAAGTGCAATCAAGTCTGTGGGGGCAGCTATGAGGGTTATTATACTGTGTGGAGGCACTATAAGGGAATTATACTGTGTGAGGGCAGCTATAGGGGCATTATACTGTGAAGAGTACTATACTGTGGGGGCAGCTATGGGGGAATTAAACTGTGTCAGGGCCACTATGGGGGCATTATACTGTGTAAGTGCAATCAAGTCTGTGGGGGCAGCTATGAGGGTTATTATACTGTGTGGAGGCACTATAAGGGAATTATACTGTGTGGGGGCAGCTATAGGGACATTATACTGTGAAGAGTACTATACTGTGTGGGGCAGCTATGGGGGAATTAAACTGTGTCAGGGCCACTATGGGGGCATTATACTGTGTGGGGAGGCACTACAGGGAAATTATACTGCGTAGGGCAGATATGGGGGTATTATACTGTGAAGGTTCAATTTGGGCCATTATACTTTATGGGAGCCACTAGAGAGGAATTATGCTGTCAAGGCCACTACAGGGGCATTATACTGTGTGAGGGATTTATACTTTGTAGGGACACTATGGGGCAATATATTGCATGGGGAGGAACTATGGAGCATTGTACTGTGTGGGGGCAGCTGTAGGGCATTATACCATGTGGGGAGGCATTAAAGGGGCCTATACTTTGTGGGGCCGCTACAGTGCCATTGCTCTGTCAGGGCAGCCATGAGGGCATAATACTTTGAGGTGGCAGCTATGGGGGCATTATACTGTGTGTGTGTGTGTGTGTGTGTGTGTGTGTGTGTGTGTGTGTGTGTGTGTGTGTGTGTGTGTGTGTGTGTGTGTCTGAGCAGCTTTGAGGGCATTATAGTGTGTGCTGGGTGACTATGGGGCATTATACTATGTGGGCCACCATGGGGCATTATACTGTGTGTGGGGCACTATGGGGCCTTATTAGAGCTGTGCAGTCAAGTAAGAAAGTAATATGTGCATAAATGATTCTGCCTTGCATATTAGTATAATGTGTATTATTTGCCCTTGTGTGTGTATTGTCACACCGCGTAAATAGCACCGCAAAGGGGCCAACTAAGGCTATGTCACCTAAGGATCCACATAAACCTGGAGCCGGCCCTGCTGTATATAGTCTCGTGAATGTTCATACTTGTAGTGTATACCAGATTGTCTTGTTGATTTGTAGCAAAGTCAGGACGCATTCCTTTCATTGTAGTATGATCTGCAAATCTAGGAACCAAAGTAATGTCTTCAGGGATCGGACAGATATATTCTTTACATTCTACACATTCCATCACTGAAAAGAATAAAATTGAGTACTGTTTCTCAATGTGTTAGTTTTACTATCATCTGTAAATAATAGTATGATGTATGACGTTGCGATTACTCTTATTTGTTTTTCTATAGTTACTGTAATCAGCCGGTGGTCATGCGGCAGTTCTTAAGGATCATTATTCATACTGTTGGATGAGCAACTCTGATGAATGAGTTACTCACATATCCTCTACGGTTATAACACTCTCATATTCCGGGTTTTCACTTGCTAGACATAGTAGTTAAGGGTGTGAACAAACATCAGAGTAGTTTAAAACACAGTGACATCATCATTCCACCTCATGTGGCACAACACAGGATGTTGATATCAGTTTGCCACACCAATTTAGGTTAGTAATTCTAGCTACAATATACAACATATTTTTAATTATGACTCCGTTAAGCCTGTCTGCAATAAATTCCCCATGTCTGAATTGTGCTAACCACAAACAAGTTATGGAAAGTCCTTACTGCAGCACAATAGACTAGGACTTTTTACCTACCATCATGACACATGCAGATGGGAAGGGCACACTTATTATACATATACATCATCCATAGAGAAATAAAATAACTATTTAAACCCCTATGTTTAAAGGGGTTTTCAGGAAGTAATACATTAATGACCTATCCTTAGGATAAGCCATCACTATTTGATTGATGAGGGACCGATGAGCCGATGCGCCTGGATAAATATTGAGGGATTAAGCCTTTCTGATGAACTGGCAGATGTTAAACCCTGTCAAGAATTCTTTTTTCACCAGTTTAGGGTTAGCACTGGCAGTGTTGAGGCACGGAGTATAAGGGTATGTGCACACGATAACTGCAATTACGTCTGAAATTACGGAGCTGTTTTCAGGAGAAAACAGCTCCTGAATTTCAGACGTAATTGCATGTACTCGCGTTTTGCGGGGCGTCTTTTACGGACGTAATATGGAGCTGTTCTTCATTGAAGTCAATGAAAAACGGCTCCAATTACGTCCCAAGAAGTGTCCTGCACTTCTTTCGACGAGGCTGTATTTTTACTAGCCGTCTTTTGACAGCGACGCGTAAAATCACAGGTCGTCGGCACAGTAAATCATAAAGCCCATTGAAAGTAATGGGCAGATGTTTGCCGACGTATTGGAGTCGTTTTTTCAGAAGTAATTTGAGGCGTGAAACGCCTCGATTACGTCTGAAAATAGGTAGTGTGAACCCAGCCTAACAATTTCCCTGGTCTTCCAAAAAAAAAAGTTAAAAAGAACCCCTAAATAAATTGAATAAAAAAATACATAAAATACCCAACCAAAAAAATGCTCCCCCCAGCAATCATAGACGTATTGCTAGCCCTGACCCAATTATCCTAAAATAGACATATTATATATAAAATTTAATGGTGGACATTGCATCATAAATAAAAAGTCTTTATTAGGGTAATACTATATTATTACCAGAAAAAAAATAGCTAAAATGTAAAAAAGCATATTGTTTAACATTTTTTTTTCATACTATAAGTCCAAAAATAATAAAAAAAGATAATTATGTTTATAAAAAATTATAAGAAAAGAAACCTGCATTGATTACCAAAAAAAAAACGTTGCAAAAATCACATAGCTAGCACAATAAATAAAAAAGTTATAGCGATTTAACTAACGAGTACTAAAAATGGCTAAATGGTATCTAGTTGGTATCTAGTCCTAAAGGCTCAAAATAGCCCGGTCCTGAACCAGTTAAAATGTAAAAAAAAGGAATTATAAATAATTGTAAATAGATATAAATAAGTACATAAATATACATTATAATTTCTAATAATTGATCATAAATTATTAATTCTACCTTACCTCCACTACTTTACTATGACCAGATGTGTGGTATTTTATGGTTTGCTGTCATTGAAACATAGGAGGAGTTGAATTCTCCATATATTTTGTTGAAATTGGTAATACCACAGATTACATTTCACCTGCACCTGATAGCAGTGTAATGTAGACATTTACCAAAAGAAGAAATTGTCCAGAACAAGCAATATACACAGCAGTGCGCTTATCGCATTCCACAGGTGCACCATTGACGGCATCTTTACTTTTGATTTACTTTGGAATAGCAGTGTGGGAGAAATAAAATTGTGTAGGAATTTATCAGACAAAAATGAAAATTACAAAATCTGATGGCCTTGCAGGCTACTATTGGGCCAATAACCAATGTGATCATGTAGTAGCAACCAAAGATCTGGTAATATTCCTTACAACAGTCTGTTTAAGGGCCATTTTATATTTTTGGGAAGACCTAACAGTCTAGGGAGAACGTTGAATGTTTTTCTCAGTAGGGCTACTTCTTATGTCAGAATAGAATGATGTTGCTATCTCTAGCTAATATAACTGGACTATTTAGTAATAGACCAGATTTTTTATTTTTTTTTTCTTCCAAACAATGTCATAACAGGTCTTTATATGAGTCGGAACTATTGAAGGATATGGCTACACAGAGACTTTTGGTCCCACAATGATCATGTAAAATCACAGGTTATCAAAACCTCAGTTTCCTTATGGAGGGAAAAATATCACACGACCACTGCTGGAGAGCAGAAGAAACTTGGCAGCAGGCAGGGATAATAAATGACTGATACCATTATAGAGTTGTCGCAGACTAACCTAGAGACTAAGGAAACCCCCGATCTACAGACTTAATTCCTGCAAAGAGGTATGGTTATTGCAGGTACGATTCCGACGTTGCGGTCCTCTGTACAGTACCCAATAAATAGTCGGGCTGCTGATGGTAGGTATGAAAAGTTTCATCATCAAATAGATCCCGGTAATTAACAGGCAGCCAGTGTTAGGTCCAGTAATCAGTATCAGTAGTCAAGGTCAGGTTCAGGCCAGAGGTCATTGTGCAGATAAAATATATCAAGTGGAGTCAAGACGAAAGCCGGGTCAAACACAAGAAATTCACAGGGAATAACAGGAACAAACACAGGGGAACTCCACCAGGGGTGATAACCAAGCACTGCAACACTGGAACAGTTCTTCCATACTGTCCAGGAGTGACATCATGCGATACACCAGATCCCGATCCTGCCGCTAGAGCGGTGCAGCACAAGCAGAGGAGAGACGTGGCATTCTCTGGTCACAGTGATGACACAGTTCCAGACAGGCCAACATGCCGCCTGCTGAGGAGGAAGAATGCTGCCGCGATTTGTGTCAGCCCGCGCCTGGCAAACATTGAGGTTGCAGTGGAGCCCTAGCCTAATTTCAAAAATTCTGCCTGCCTGCAGCTACTAATAGGTGGAGCATAGGAACTTACTGCATACGGCTCCAATTTGAACTCAAATAATAAGGTTAAATTCACACTTTGCGGATTTGTGGAGCAAAAACCCCATCCACATGTAGTGAAAAAAAAACTGTAGCATGCTTATTTTCTCCGCAAATTTTATTCAATGTTATTGGGTGAAATCCGCATAGAATCCAGAGCATACTCCACGGCAAAATCTGCATGTAACACATTTTGCTACAGAATGCTTGGAATGTTATCAAGCTCACCTCAACTGTTAATTATTAGCGATAAAGTTTAAAGTGTAGCTAAACGTTTGACAAACTTCTGATATGTCATAGTAACAAGTCAGAAGCTTGGATTGGTGGGGGTCTGAGACCCCCACCAATCGCTAGAACGAAGGAGCTGAAGCGCTCTGTGCCGGTTCGGCTTTTTACGGAAAGCCGATGTATCGGAGTACGGGCTCATAGACTTTACACACCATTACACAGTTCCCATTGAAATCAATGAGCTGTCAATCCACTGCACATATGTGCTAGGTCCTCCAGGTCTGCCTTGGGTAATAGACAAATATTACCTCAAAAATCCCTTTTCAAGTATTTGAAAATGGGTTTCTAATGCAAGCAATCCCTCTAACAAGGATTTATACATATCATGGTTTATTGCTTATAACAGGATGGAGGCCTAGGTGTTTCTTAATATCCTTAAACATTATCAAGAGGCTACAATAGCACATTTGATCAGGTCGCATTCGTCCTCCAACATGCCGCTCTGAGTGTACTTGGATATCCCGGATGTTTCTTCCATCCTTAATGAATTCCTACTATGGCTCTCCCCTCCTTTATGACCTAGACATCTCACACCTACCCTTGTAAATTCCCTGTCAGTTTGGGATAATCTTAATATGCCGGCATGCTGATTTCTCCACATTTACCTCTTGTTTCAATATGGCATAACCCCATTTTCCCTCTAGGTACAGACAATTATATGGCCTTCAAATGGTGGTGATCCAACAGTTTTCTTAAGGTCCATCATCTTCTCAATCCTGCCCACTCCAAAATCCATTCATTCCAAGAACAGTTTTTTTCCCCCTTTTTTAGCAATAAAAGTGACTCGAAATCCTTTTCTCAGTTCGACAGGATCTGCAATACATCCACAGGCTCTAGAGGACCTTTAGCTATAATTTACAATTAGCTATTTGGTCACCCGTCAAATCTCACTCATTTATATGTCAGTAGATGGCATGAAGATTTGGGGACCGTTATTAAATTAACAGATTGGCGATCCATCTGGGACGTGGTTTCACAGTGCTCTATAAATACATTGACCATGGAGTCGGCATACAAAGTAAAGACGTGGTCGTACCTGGTTTTCAGACGATTGCTGATGCCGTTCCCAATTATTCAGCGACCTCTTTTCGTGGTTGCTCGTCCATTGGGGACACATGTCACATACTGTGGACCTGTTCTAAAATGACAAGATTTTGAGTTTATTTGGCATAATCATAAAGATCCCAAATAGGCCCTTCTGTGCCTTAAGCCACAAGAACTTGTTCATTCTCAATTCAAACTATTCTCCTCAATCCTATTAGCTGCCAAAATAACTATAGCTCACTCTTGGAAAAACAAACAGTCCCATTTAGAGATGTTAAATTAAGAGTGGACCAAATATTCATTCATGAAACACTTACTAGCATTCTGCTCGATAGAAATGCAAAGTTTGAGAAACTATAGCGCCACTGGATTAGGTACAACTAACTACCCCCATCTCCATACCTCCTTAATTACAGAACTGTAATTTTCTTCAAAGCGGCAGAACTTTCCCCATACTTCCCCTTTTTTAGTATTTATTTCTTTATATCTTGGATGTTCTGTTTTTTGCATATGTTCACAAGCTTATGCGTTTTGTTTTTTTTGCATTTGCCCTTTTTTAGATATGTATCTATGATACTATTGTTACTCCTGACCTGCCGAAGCTTCCTGTATTGTCATATACTCCTTTTTGTTACACTGCATATTTCAGATTGTAACTGTTCTCTGTTATGCAAATTTTAATAAAAACTATTGAAGAGAAAGTAATGTCAGCAGGCGGGGAGACGACTTATTATGATGACGTACTAGAGGAAGAGTTAACTCCACAATGCACAAAGGAACACAGTCCTCAGGTACTAAAGTTCAAGCATAAATCCTTTGCCTGTAGGATAAAGCTCTGCGCCTTTAGCAAATCACACAACACAGTGTTTGTACCTCTTACAAACTTGGCAAGTGGTATAATGCTCCGAAGGAATTTGGGAAATGTTCACAACTATGCTCGACAAGTGTTTAAACCAGTGGATAGAGAAAGAAAGAAGTTGACGGAATTCATGATTTGCTGTATCGGTGGAGCTGATAGTCTCATCTATGACATGCTGTTACCTGCAGACATAGAAAAGCTTGCTTGTGCCAGAAACCTTGGGCGGGGCATTGAATAGCAAGTGGAGGGCACTTTCTCAGTTTACAACCTGCCCCCTTCGCTCCTCTTTTCCTCGTCACAGTTGGGTGGAGATTAAGAATTGCTGTTTGTTCCTGTTCTCTTTGGAATCCAGGTGGACACAGTATTGCACAGTACAGAACATAGGAAACAGGAAAGGTGAGACCACTTTATACATACTCATGATCATACAATACAAGAATCATAGCTATATATATATATATATATATATGTGTCACCGTTTCACCTCTTATGTAATTACTTACGGCATTGATTGTTTATGGTACTTTAACATTTTTGACCGAAGGACACTACTGCTTCCCCTGTTTTAGAAGGCAACTAACCATATGTATATCCCTATTTTATTCAATTTTTCTTCTTGTTCAGCATTCATTTCTGTTACTTGGTTTTACTATTTGCTGATTTCCTTATAACAATAGCATCAAAGTGAGTGTTCTTAAGATATCATTTAGATTGACTTCAAAATCGTTCATTTAAAGGAGCATTCCAGCTACAAGATAGGTGATAAATGTTGATCGGTTGGACTGGGATCTCCACTGATCACTAGAATGGTGGGTCCTCGGTCATCATCCTCCCCCACCAGAAAGACCACAATGTTGAGAAGTTTATATGGAGTAGTAGTAGTACATGCTCTTTGCTGCTCCATAAAACTATTGGTGATACAGCTGAGCGCTCTAGCCCAATCTTTGGCCAGTCATTTTTAAATACAATCTCTGTTCTCTTTTCTGAGTAACACTACCGTTATATATACTGAATTTATATATGAATCCTACATCCAGTAGTATTATAGTTATGGGATCCAATTATATTTGTCATTTTGTGATTCTGTTTTACAAGTAGTCACTGGCATTGTTGTAGCCTGAGGCTCCAATTTAATTAGCTGAGGTAAATCTATACTTTATATCTGCAATTTTCATTTAATAGCATGGTTTGGATATGAAAGTTGCAAATGCAAACATGACAATAAAAAAACAATACATTTTGAATTACCCAATAACAATTAAAGGGGTTTTCCCATGAGAGAAATTTATGACCTATCCACGGGATAGGTCATAAATGTCAGATAGATGCGGGCCCGCACCTATCTCCAGAATGGTCGTGAGTTACGTAAAAAGCGTAACTCGCTGAGCTACGCTGTTTTCGCAGCTCACATAGTAGTGAATGGCAGTTATGGAAGCAGCGTAGCATGTGAGCTATGCTGTTTCCGTAACTACCATTCAGTTCTATGGGATTTAGGGAAACAGCGTAGCTCAGCAAGCTACGCTGTTTACGTAACTCACGACCATATAACCTTTGTCATGGTCGGAATTCACCTCATTCAGCCGCGACACAGTGCGGCTGAACGGGGTTTCGGGGGCCCCATTCTGGAGATAGGTGCGGAGCCGCATCTATCTGACATTTATGACATCCCGTGGATATGTCATAAATGTCTCTCATGGGAAAACCCATTTAACTTCCAAGTCAGGATCTTATATGAATAGAATACTTATTGTTCGCTTTCCTTGATCTGAAATTGTACAGTATAAGCCGGTAAACAGTATTGAAAATGTTCATATGCCCTATTTGAGCCTGTGTTGCTCATAGAGGGAGTCTCTCAGCTCAGTCCTTGGCACAGCAAGGCCATATTCACACATGGCAGATACGCTGAGTAAAAGTATACAGCGTATCCAACCTGGAACCCGCAGGGAATTTCACCTGAAAAACCGCACCAAATTGTGGTGCAGTTTTTAAGGCGGAATGTGCGCTGCGGACTACAGTGGTTGAAAAAAAACAAAAAAACAAAACAAACCTTTATAATTACCCCGTTCTCTGTTGTCATGGCAATGCGTCCCTCTGTTGTCTGTGCAGTCTGGTCTCTTGGGATGACGTTTTACCTGCGAAATTCCTGCAGTTTTATGCTTATTTTCCACAGCAAAATATGCAACGTGTGTATGTAGCCATGCAGTTTGATAGCAGCCGATTTACTCAATTACATTTAATTGGATTGTTTAATTCCTGAAAACGGGTGACCTCAGAAGCTGGAGCCTTACCCTGACAATTGTTTGCCCCTAACGATTACATGATCCTATGTGTCTCGCATTGTAGATGCTAACAGAGCTCATCAGGGATATGTGGCAATACAGATAATAGGATGTGGCTAGTAATAGTGGCCTCTATACTCTATTTTCCCACATATCCCTAATGAAACTTGTCATCACGTGAAACACTTAGGCTTTTCTTACATCTCATCATTTGAATGCGCTCGGTATATGCACCGGAAAAAAAACCCGGCACATATGCCAAGTATATCCATTGGGCCCTGTGCACCCGGCATATGCCAAAAGTGTGAACAGAGCCTTACAATAATGCAGTTATGACAGACAACAAGGGTATTATCAGGGTGAGTTTCCAGCTTATGGGGCTTCCACTTTACCAGCTTACATCTCATCTTAGGATCAGTGTCAGCACAACCCCGATAGATACTGCTGATATAGGAAGCCGATCACCTGCTTTGACTATATGAATTTTGCTTGTGAACCTAGTATATGTAGCCACCACATACACCTCTCATGGCTTCCTCACTTTATTGTACATCTTTCTTTGGCTTACATTAGTTAAAGCTACATTATGAAATAGTGAATGATGATGATACACTACAACCTGAACAGTTGGACAGCTCATGAAGGGTTATCAGAGGTGACTGCATTTCACATCATGTTAAACATGTTCCATAATACCCCTCAATAATTAGGACTGTTATCTGGTTTGGGTCATGTTCGGTCACAAAAGTTGTTATTTGGCCCAATATAGATAAAGTAATAGCAATGTGGTATAACAACTAAGAAATACAGTAATATTTATCAAATATAGATATTCCAAAGGGAATGTCGCTCCCTCCACCCCACTGCCCTTAAAGGGGTCATGTGGGGACCGAAAAGTATTAGCAGTGTAGTCATTGCAGTATGTGAGTACACTGCTAATATATATTCGGGTCCCCCGCCGCGCTGATTATGAGATTTTAATAGATTTTTATAGCGCTGGCGGGGGACCAGAAGTCTAGTTGCACAGTCTTCCTTCATGATGATACCAGTGGCGTAACTACCGCTGTAGCAGCCGTAGCGGCTGCTACGGGGCCCGCAGCATGAGGTGGCCCGTGCTGCCCACCGGCACGGCCCCCCCCCCCATGGCCGGAGGCTCTGCTAGCAGCCGCTATGGCTGCTACAGCGCGACGCCACTGAAGGGGTTGTTCCTACAAAAGACATGCATCCCCTAGCCCCACAGGATAGGGGATACATGTGGGATCGCTGGGACGCCCAGCGATAAGGAGAACGGGGGACCAAAAGTCCCCCGAAGTTCTCCATGACAAACCTCGGATTTAAGGGGTCTGTTTGGAGCTCCATAGAAATTAATTGTGCAGCGGTCGCGCTTGTGCGCATGCGTGACCAGCGCACCTTTCATTTTTATTGAACTGCGCAGACCCTGGAAGTCCGAGGTTTCTCATGGAGAACTTCGGGGGACTTTTGGTCCCCCGTTCTCCTTTTTGCTGCCAGCGATCACACATGTGGATAGGGGATACATCTCTTTGTAGGACAAACTATAGGCCGTTTTTTTTTGAGCGGGGTTGGGGGCTGTATGGCGTTATCTACAGGCGGAGGGCTGTATGACGTTATCTACAGGGGGGCTGTTTGGCGTTATCTACAGGGGGAGGGCTGTATGGCGTTATCACAGGGGGGCTGTATGGCGTTATCTACAGGCGGAGGGCTGTATGACGTTATCTACAGGGGGGCTGTTTGGCGTTATCTACAGGGGGAGGGCTGTATGGCGTTATCTACAGGGGAGGGCTGTATGACGTTATCTACAGGGGGAGGGCTGTATGACGTTATCTACAGGGGGGCTGTTTGGCGTTATCTACAGGGTGAGGGCTGTATGGCATTATCACAGGGGGGGCTGTATGGCGTTATCTACAGGGGGGCTGTTTGGCGTTATCTACAGGGTGAGGGCTGTATGGCATTATCACAGGGGGGGCAGTATGACGTTATCTACAGGGGGAGGGCTGTATGACGTTATCTACAGGGGGGCTGTTTGGCGTTATCTACAGGGGGAGGGCTGTATGGCATTATCACAGGGGGGGCTGTATGGCGTTATCTACAGGGGGAGGGCTGTATGACGTTATCTACAGGGGGAGGGCTGTATGACGTTATCTACAGGGGGAAGGCTGTATGACGTTATCTACAGGGGGGCTGTTTGGCGTTATCTACAGGGTGAGGGCTGTATGGCATTATCACAGGGGGGGCAGTATGACGTTATCTACAGGGGGAGGGCTGTATGACGTTATCTACAGGGGGAGGGCTGTTTGGCGTTATCTACAGGGGGAGGGCCGTGCACACATTGATTTCAATTAGCCTGGACTGCATAATAACATGTCCTATCTTTCTGTGGTCCGGGTTTCTGGCCAATGCACAGACCATGGAAACCACGTTCGTGTGCATCGGCCCATAGAAATGAATGGGTCGGCAATTCACCCGCAGAGTTGCGGGTGAATTGCGGCCGCAAAAACACGTTCGTGTGCACGGAGTCTTATAGATGCTCAACCATAAACTGGACTTCCTATTTATATTTGAAGAGTTAGTAGTTGTACTCATTCTCCAGCAGCCACGTCTTTGTGAGGAAGACATTCTCAGGAGAGACAATATAATCAGGATATATTGCTCTTTCTAAGATGAAGGTTGCTTTGGAAAATGTCCCCTTTAAAATCGCTTTACGTATTGTTTGCTTATAGAGTACACACCTTTTACATGTACTTGCAAAATGTCCATACCTACCAATATATTTATGTGTAAAAGACTTGTCACAACTAAATACTGTATGTATACCTTCCATATAAAAAAAATAAAGGACAAAAGCACGGCGCCACATAATGCAGGTGAATCCAAGACAGTATAGGCAATTAGAAACAGAGGTATGCTCACCAAAGTTCAGATGGATAAAAGTCGCCAATGTGTGAGCATTTCAAGCAGGAAATGAAAAGTGCTGCTGCCGGGATCCAAGACCGGTTGTACCAATAGGCCACTGCAAATTTGAAGTTTAAAATATAGGAAAAAACTTGGAAAATGAACAGCGCTGCTACTTAGAAATGAAGAAATATGAAAAATGAAGAACTATTTATTGAGATGGTGGCTACGCGTTTCGATACCGCACTGGCATCTTCCTCAGGCCAAATAAAAAGTGTATACAGACATCCACACTTAAATACACCAAGATGTTAAAAAACCCGCCAATGTGACCGGGGTCAAACTACCTTAAAGAGGCTCTGTCACCAGATTTTGCAACCCCTATTTGCTATTGCAGCAGATAGGCGCTGCAATGTAGATTACAGTAATGTTTTTATTTTTAAAAAAGCATTTTTGGCCAAGTTATGACCATTTTTGTATTTATGCAAATGAGGCTTGCAAAAGTACAACTGGGCGTGTTTAAAGTAAAAGTCCAAGTGGGCGTGTATTATGTGCGTACATCGGGGCGTTTTTACTTCTTTTACTAGCTGGGCGTTAGGAATGGGAGTGTATGATGCTGACGAATCAGCATCATCCACTTCTGTTCGTTAACACCCAGCTTCTGGCAGTGCAGACACACAGCGTGTTCTCGAGAGATCACGCTGTGACGTCACTCACTTCCTGCCCCAGGTCCTGCATCATGTTGGCCACATCGGCACCAGAGGCTACAGTTGATTCTGCAGCAGCATCAGCGTTTGCAGGTAAGTAGCTACATCGACTTACCTGCAAACGCTGCTGCTGCTGCAGAATCAACTGTAGCCTCTGGTGCCGATGTGTCCTCGCTCGTCCGACACGATGCAGGACCTGGGGCAGGAAGTGAGTGACGACACAGCGTGATCTCTCGAGAACACGGCTGTGTCTGCACTGCCAGAAGCTGGGCGTTCTGAAGAGAAGTGGATGATACTTCTCGTCAGAACGCCCAGCTAGTAAAAGAAGTAAACACGCCCAGATGTAACACACATAATACACGCCCAGATGTAACGAACACAATACACGCCCAGTTGTACTTTTACTGTAAACACGCCCAGTTGTACTTTAGCAAGCCTCATTTGCATAAATACAAAAATGGTCATAACTTGGCCAAAAATGCTCGTTTTTTAAAAATAAAAACGTTACTCTTATCTACATTGCAGCGCCGATCTGCTGCAATAGCAGATAGGGGTTGCAAAATCTGGTGACAGAGCCTCTTTAATGACGTCATCCGGCAAGGTCAAGGGTTAAAATCATAGCAAATAAACAAGAAAGGTATTCTGTATAAACCTTACAAACATGCACAAAATGTACAAATATATCTATAAATACATTGAGCAAAAAATACATTTAAGAAAAAATACAAAAAGCTTCTATTTAAAAAGCAGCGTAATCGCAGTACAGAACACCTGTTTTACCGCTTATTTAACGTTCTGTAATGCGATTACGCTGCTTTTTAAATAGAAGCTTTTTGTATTTTTTCTTAAATGTATTTTTTGCTCAATGTATTTAGAGATATATTTGTACATTTTGTGCATGTATGTAAGGTTTATACAGAATACCTTTCTCCTGCAGCTAATGGGTATAATGATAACCCACTCAATCCTGGTGAATGCCATCTCTGTGAATGCACGTATAGGATTTTGTTGATTGATGATGTTATTAAAACTTTAGACACTGGCTTTGCTATGCGTGAGTCTGATAAAACTTTATGGACAGAATACGTATTGAATGGCTGCATAGCTGAGATCCAGTGTGTGAATTTAACTCATTGCTATATTTCAGTGGTGTAGGCATAAGAGAACTTTGTTGCTGCAGGACAAAGGTGAACGTGCCAGCCACTTCCCCTTGACAGCGGATGGCCGGCCGTAGCCTGGTCAGGAAAGCCGGTTGTCCTAGATGTACAAACCCTTTAACAGTTTTTTAGTACAGTGTAGAATTATGGTCCTTTCAATAATTGTAACTTGTCCAGGTCCTGAGACAACAGAGGATCCCCCACCCTGCCCCACTACTATCGCCATGTCTGACTGTTGGCATGATGTTCTAGAATGCTATACATAGGTACGAACATGTTATCTAAATTGTTCCACTCATCTGCACATAGAACACTATTTATAATTGGAGTCATCAATTTGTTTATTTGCAAGTGTGAGATAAGCATTAATGTTACTCTTGGACAGTGGTGGCCTTTCCCCACGAATGCTGTTTTTGCCCATTTTCTTTCTTTTTGTGGATTAATGAATACAGGTTTTACTTCACCCAGGGCAAAGGTCCAATTTGCTGCCCCATCCCTATAGCTAAATATTCTGGCCAAGGCAAAGTGTTTTGTTGGCACCCAACATCTGTTGAGCCTGCCCTGGTAGCCCCCTTCCTAGCTGCGCCCTGAGTTATCTTGAAGTAATGTTAGCAGGTCAGTGTCTCACGGGAAGGTTGACCATTTTTCCAAGTATTCTTCATTGGAAGATAAAGGCTTTCATTGTGGTAAAAAGGAATCCCCATGCCTTAAAAATTTGTTTTTAACCCCATACAGACTGATATAGTTCAACAGACTAATTTCCTGTCATCATGGCGTAGTGTGTTCTTGTAGAAACTTTGCAGCTTCTTACTTGACTTTCATGGTAAGGTTCCAGGTTTAGATTGAACAGAGATGTAAATGATTTATATAAAATTTTAAGATTTAATGGTTTCAGTTATTAATTTCACATAAGGATACTTTGTTCCTTGAATAAATTCCGTAATAATTCAAAATCTGTGTAAAGGGATTACTCAGAATCCCTTTATACATTACAAAGATTACAGTTCAGAAACCTTTCATTGTAAGAAATTTGTATTTTATCTGTATAGAGGCTTAAAAGTAATCCAACTTCTCTCTAAATATGGATAGAGAAAATTAGACAGGAGGTAGCGCAGAACATTGACTAATTCTATAGCTGGGTCGAGGGCCAGACCTACAGTAGATTAGTCGAGGCCCGTGTGCGTCCGCATCATATAATGTGTGGCTAACTTAAGATTGATAATAATAATTGTCATATTTTGCTGATGTAAACAGGATGCGATGACAGCCATACTGTCCCCTGATGTCTTCTGTAGGGAAAAAAAAATGTTCGGTACAGATGTGTCCACCCTTACCTTTGCTTGAATATGGTTAAGGCTCCAATTTCTCATTAATCAAATTCAGTACAATATCGCGACATGCAAGTAAAACCCTTGACAGGCTGCAACTCACATCACAACCACTGGGTGGTATCACAAAATCATGGTTTGTTTTTCAAAGCTGGTCATATGTGCCACACATCTCAGAATATGTTGATATTTGAAAAAAGGTAAGAAAGGACACATCTGTATGTTCAACAAGCAACCTCAAGTCAGAGGTATTAAAATGGAGCATGGGCATTACAGGCAAGGAGAATGGTGCTCTGAACCTTAGTAAAAAAATAATAGAAAAACATATTGTTAACACAATACTTTTCAAACTCACATGACTGCTGGGAGTGTCTAGAAAGGGCTGGAGAGAACTGTGTGGTTTGACACAAACATGCAGCACAAATAAAAAAATAATAATATATGATTAGAACTATGCTACTGTACAATATTGTTTTGTAGTCAAATGAGTCCTCCCTATTCATCCTTCAACATTTGCTCCTTCAAGATTCCAGATTATTAAAGGGTAACTAAACGTTCTACAAACTTCTGACATGTCATCGTGACATGTCAGAAGTTTTGATTGGTGGAAGTCCGAGCACTGAGACCTCCACCAATCGCTAAAACTAAGCGGCAGAAGCGCTTGTCAGAAGCGTTCGGCTTTTTCCGGAAAGCCGAGTACGGGATCATAGACTTTCCATGGAGCCTGTACTCCGATACATTTATTTCCAGAAAAAAACAAACAGAAACGAAGTGGCTCGGTGCTCACACGAGCGCTTCGTTTTAGCGATTGGTGGCAGTCTCAGTGCTCGGACCCCCACCAATCAAAACTTATGACATGTCAGAAGTTTGTCGAACGTTTAGTTACCCTTTAAAGAGGCTCTGTCACCAGATTATAAGTGCCCTATCTCCTACATAATCTGATTGGCGCTGTAATGTAGATAACAGTGGTTTTTATTTTGAAAAACGATCATTTTTGAGCAAGTTATGAGCTAGTTTAGATTTATGCTAATGAGTTTCTCAATGGACAACTGGGCGTTTTTTTACTTTTTACCAACTGGGCGTTGTACAGAGGAGTGTATGAGGCTGACCAATCAGTTACTAATCAGTGTCTTACACTTCTCATTGTTCCAGCCCAGCTTCATTCACTGCACAATCACACTGTAACAATGGGAAGTGTATGACGCTGATTGGTCACTGATTGGTCAGCGTCATACACTCCTCTGTACAACGCCCAGTTGTCCATTGAGAAACTCATTAGCATAAATCTAAACTAGCTCATAACTTGCTCAAAAATGATCGTTTTTCAAAATAAAAACCACTGCTGTTATCTACATTACAGCGCCAATCAGATTATGTAGGAGATAGTCAAGTTATAATCTGGTGACAGAGCCTCTTTAAGTAATTAGAGGCCGTGGCATTTCAGTTTAAATAAATTTGATGTATAGGATATTATTGTATAGGTTTTTTTATGCAGGGCTGATATAGCAGATATACTTTAGTCAAGGTATTCACTATTTTATTAACTGATCATCCTTTATTTGATCGGTCTTGTAGCTGCTTTGCTGTCTTAGTTCTTGTTGTTTCCTGGAGTTTCTCTTCCCAGAACTTCTCTTAGCTGCAGGACTTTATGTGCGACTGCTCACAAACACAAGCACAGACATGATTCCCTAGAAGTCTGAGCACACAATGCTTGCCCTCGGGAGACTGATATTTACAGGAATGTAGATAAACTTGATAAATGCATTCTGTGCATAAGTTTGCTGTGATCGCATGATGTCAAGAGCTGTAACAATATTTTTCATTTCTAATCTTTGTATTTCGAATAACAAGCACGCAGGCAATGCTATCACATGTGTTATTTCTTACTTAAAAAAATAAGTAAATAATAGACTTTATTAGTGCAAACACATAGCAAAGGAAGTAATCAATTTATCTCATCTAACAAAAGAAACAAAATGTTGCTTTGAGTTGCTATACAGAAATACTTTGAATAACCCATATTCCTGGTAGTCTATTAATGCATTATATATGCAGCACATTGCACAGTATATACTATAAAAGTGCAATAAATATGTCATGGTGCTACAATAGTAAATCAGCACTGTCCAACTGGCAATATAATTCAAAATAGTTTGACTGGTAGCTATTGCCCTCTATACCCAATTGGTATGTAACTATCAGTTCAATTATGCATGTTATTCCTATGAAGAGAGATAGGAAACAGTAGCATCTAGACAACTCAATGTTGAAAATTTTGGGAGAAAACACCAGGTGGTCTGCTAAAAAATTTCAACAGCACTACAGTAATTCTTTTTTTATTTCAGGAAATAACAGCCACAAGGGTCTGCTGGGGCCTGATGACATTAGATTCTTTCCAGGTCCCACCAAAAAAATTGGCTTTCAGAAATGTAAAGTCAGTGGCTATCTTTACAAAACATAGTTGGCAGGCGTGGGTCAAAATTGGTGTAAGCTCCAGTCTTCTCACTGAAGCTTCTCTTACCTTTGTTGGAGTAGCCTTGAGTTTAGGTAATAGACAAAGGCTATCTGGTTCAGTCGACTGATTCTAATTAAACAAAGACAACGGCCAGTTGGAAAAAGAGACACATGCACACAAGTTGGTGAGGAAGTCGATCTCCTTCTGAGGGTTCTTTGTTTGAACAGTTTAACGAATATCAAGTGGACAAACAAAGCCAATCATCTTGTGTTACGTATAGGATTCAGTTCATTATCATATATACTAATACTGACGTAACTAAGCAGAGTGCATTCGTCATATGCTATACCTTAAAGAGGCTCTGTGACCAGATTTTGCAACCCCTATCTGCTATTGCAGCAGATAGGCGCTGCAATGTAGATTACAGTAACGTTTTTATTTTTAAAAAAGGAGCATTTTTGGCCAAGTTATGACCATTTTTGTATTTATGCAAATGAGGCTTGCAAAAGTCCAAGTGGGCGTGTTTAAAGTAAACGTCCAAGTGGGCGTGTATTATGTGCGTACATCGGGGCGTTTTTACTACTTTTACTAGCTGGGCGTTCTGACGAGAAGTATCATCCACTTCTCTTCAGAACGCCCAGCTTCTGGCAGTGCAGACACAGCGTGTTCTCGAGAGATCACGCTGTGACGTCACTCACAGGTCCTGCATCGTGTCGGACGAGCGAGGACACATCGGCACCAGAGGCTACAGTTGATTCTGCAGCAGCATCAGCGTTTGCAGGTAAGTAGCTACATCGACTTACCTGCAAACGCCGATGCTGCTGCAGAATCAACTGTAGCCTCTGGTGCCGATGTGGCCAACACGATGCAGGACCTGGGGCAGGAAGTGAGAACACGCTGTGTGTCTGTGCACTGCCAGAAGCTGGGCGTTCTGAAGAGAAGTGGATGATACTTCTCGTCAGAACGCCCAGCTAGTAAAAGTAGTAAAAACGCCCCGATGTACGCACATAATAAACGCCCACTTGGACTTTTACTTTAAACACGCCCACTTGGACTTTTGCAAGCCTCATTTGCATAAATACAAAAATGGTCATAACTTGGCCAAAAATGCTCGTTTTTTAAAAATAAAAACGTTACTGTAATCTACATTGCAGCACCTACCTGCTGCAATAGCAGATAGGGGTTGCAAAATCTGGTGACAGAGCCTCTTTAAAGAGGCTCTGTCACCAAATTATAAGTGCCTTATCTCCTACATAATCTGATCGGCGCTGTAATGTAGATAACAGTGGTTTTTATTTAGAAAACCGATCATTTTTGAGCAAGTTATGAGCAATTTTAGATTTATGCTAATTCGTTTCGTAATAGACAACTGGGCGCTATTTAACTTTTTACCAACTGGGCGTTGTAAAGAGAAGTGTATGATGCTTGCTGACCAATCAAACTTCAGATCGTTCCAGCTCAGCCTGTTTCACTGCACACACAGCGTGATCTCGCGAGATCACGCTGTGACGGGACTTTCTCCCACATGTTCTTCATCAGAGCCATGGAAGACTGAAATGAGCTGGCTCGTAAGCACACTTGTAACATTCAAAGCAACAAAAATATATTCAGTTATATTAGGGGCATAGCTAAAGGCTCATGGTTCCCGGTGCAAGAATTCAGCTTGGGCCCCACTACCCCTCCACAACACCACCAGACTCCTGCGCGTGCCTCTGCCCAGTTGCCTTGCCCAGTGGCAGGACCAAAATCTTATCAGGGGAATTTTAATCTTATAAGGGCATTATCATAATAATAATAGGGATAATATCTAATATGATGATTGACACTAAAGCCTTATTCACACGAACGTGTAATACGTCCGTGCATTGCGGACCTATACAATTCAATGGGGCCATTTACACATGCAGTGTTTTTCACGCAGCATGTTTCCATTGCGTGAAGCTCACCGCATGTCAAATTAATGTGCGTTTTTTGCGCATCACGAACCCATTGAAGTCAATGGATGCATAAAAAAAGACGACATCAGGTTTTTTTTGGTGACGTAAAAAACGCGTGAATTACGGATAACATACGCGCATAAAAAACGCAGACGTGCAGCGTACACGGATGTCACACAGAACTGCAACGCAAGAAAAATGCTGCATTTTTTTACGCATGCAAAACGGACACGTTAGTGTGAATAAGGCCTTAAAGACCTATTCCCAACTGAGATATTTCTGGCGAAGCCACAGAATGACATTAAAGGGGGTTTCTGGGACTGAAAAATTGATGGCCTACCCTTACGATAGAGCATCATAATATCAGTACACAATATAATGCCCCCATAGCTGCCCACACCCAGTATAATGCCCCCCATAGCTGCCCCCACACAGTGTAATTCCCCCTATAGCTGCCCATACAGTATAATGCCCCCATACAGTATAATGCCCCCCATAGCTGCCCCGACACAGTATCATGCCTTCATGGATGCCTCCACATTATAATGCCCCCATAGCTGCCTCCACAGCATAATACCCTCATGGATGCCTCCACAGTATAATGCCCCCCATAGCCATATCAGACCCCCATACGGTATAATGCCCCCATTTTGCCTAATGGAAAAATAATAAAATTACTTACCTATCCCCATTCCCATGACGGTCAAAGGAGATGCTTCTCCTCCTTTGGCCTGTGCTATGAGTAACTCTGCACAGATTGGCACGATGACGTCACTAAATCGCACCTGTCTGCGCCGAGGTGCTCATGGCTCACGGCACAGTGAATGCTGGAGCAAGGAGCAGTAAGTTTCTTGCTCCAGCATTGAATTAAACTGCATCTGCGTCCTGAGGACGCAAATATAGTTGGAACCGGGGCCTCGGTGAGCGGCTTGCGACCCCCCCCCCCCTAGAGGTCTTCACACGACACTCCAAGGGGTCGCGACTTATAGTTTCTAATCTATTGTAGTGTGTTGTCTGTGTTTGTGGTGGAGAGAGGAGAGGGGGGGCCTGTAATTTAAAGGCCCCCTCTCCTCTCTTCAACACAAACACAGACAGCACAATGTGACCATGACGTCTAAGGAGCCCTTCCCATTACCAGATAGTGCCGGCGTCACGGCCAGGGGCGTAACTAGGAAAGACTGGGCCCCATAGCAAACTTTTGCTGGGCCCCCCCTCCCCTGGGAGTCACACAACCCCCCCCCCCTTGTAGATAGTGCCTTTTTTACAGCCCCCCCTGTAGATAACGCCATACAGCCCCCCCCTGTAGATAACGCCATACAGCCCCCTTTGTAGATATCTACAGAGGGGGACTGTATGGCGTTATCTACAGGGAGGACTGTATGGCGTTATCTACAGGGAGGACTGTATGGCGTTATCTACAGGGGGGACTGTATGGCGTTATCTACAGGGGGGACTGTATGGCGTTATCTACAGGGGGGACTGCATGGCGTTATCTACAGGGGGGACTGTATGGCGTTATCTACAGGGGGGTCTGTGTGGCGTTATCTACAGGGGGTCTGTGTGGCGTTATCTACAGGGGGGCTGTGTGGCGTTATCTACAGGGGGACTGTGTGGTGTTATCTACAGGGGGGACTGTGTGGCGTTATCTACAGGGGGACTGTGTGGCGTTATCTACAGGGGGACTGTGTGGCGTTATCTACAGGGGGGACTGTGTGGCGTTATCTACAGGGGGGACTGTGTGGCGTTATCTACAGGGGGGACTGTGTGGCGTTATCTACAGGGGGGACTGTGTGGCGTTATCTACAGGGGGGACTGTGTGGCGTTATCTACAGGGGGACTGTATGGCGTTATCTACAGGGGGAACTGTATGGCGTTGTCTACAGGGGGGTCTGTGTGGCGTTATCTACAGGGGGGTCTGTGTGGCGTTATCAACAGGGGGGTCTGTGTGGCGTTATCTACAGGGGGGTCTGTGTGGCGTTATCTACAGGGGGGGGCTGTGTGGCGTTATCTACAGGGGGACTGTGTGGCGTTATCTACAGGGGGGACTGTGTGGCGTTATCTACAGGGGGGACTGTGTGGCGTTATCTACAGGGGGGACTGTGGCGTTATCTACAGGGGGGACTGTGTGTCGTTATCTACAGGGGGGACTGTGTGGCGTTCTCTACAGAGGGGGCTGTATGGCGCTAACGCCATACAGCCCCCACTGTAGAGAACGCCATACAGCCCCCCCTGTAGAGAACGCCATACAGTACCCCCTGTAGATAACGCCATACAGCGCCCCCCCCCCTGCAGGGAACGCCATACAGCGCCCCCCCTGCAGGGAACGCCATACAGCGCCCCCCCCCTGCAGGGAACGCCATACAGCGTCGTCGTCCCCCCCCAAAAAAAATGCGACCTACAGTGTTGTTGTGTCCTACAAATAACATGCATCCCCTATCCATAGGATAGGGGATACATGTGCGATCGCTGGCATTGATAGGGGGAACGGGGGACTGAAAGTCCCCTGAAGTTCTCCATGACTAACCTCTGACTTCCGGCGTCTGTGTCAGCAGCTCAATAGAAATGAAAGGAGCGCTGGTCACGCATGCGCACAAGTTTTTGTATATTGTGAGCATTGTGGACAGCCAAACCGTAGATTGTGGGAACCAGGCCAAATTTTTTCTCGGCAGAAACATGTAGTAATGGTTTGGACTTCGTCACTGCCCGTCTACATAACATATGCTTAGGCACTTTCTCATAAGGCAATTCATCAAATTGCCAGGTCCAAGTTGCAGACTGGATGGGAGCCAAGGTACAGGAACCCTTAGCACCTCGTGGAATCCACTTATATGCATAGGGGGTTTGGAAAGCTTGTATAATGCCTAGGACGGTCATGATTTCGTGGGGTATTTGTACTGCAAAATGTGTACCCCTATCGCTTTCACTTACCTCAAACACACCATACTATAAAAATACACATAGTACCTCATTGAGGAGTTTATTGTCAGTAGTTTTGGCATTAGCTGATGTTAGAGGCCAGACTTCTGGCCAACCAGAGAAAAGATCAATACACACCAAGACTTACTCACGCTTACCCACTTTTGGCAACTGTATGCAGTCTCTGAAGCGGGTTTTCTAGCAGAGGTGTACACCGAGAAGTTTTACCTGGGTTATGGCGGGGATTTATCATGCAACCATGCACAAACCTTGTTGCTGCATTGTTAAATCCAGGGGCAACCCAACCAGAAGACACTATACTGCACATTATCTCTTTTGACTGATCAGTCGGTCTATAGGATAAGTGAGACATCATTAGATACAAGGCTCCTGGCAGGCAGGTTGTCTTACCATTTCTACATGTGCCTTCATCACTTTGGTTGGCTCTTTTCTCCCTCCATTTTGACTTTTCAGTCTGAGGTTAGATAGACAGGATTAAGGGGCAAAAGCGCAGCAGCTTTGGCCACCACATCCACACTCCTGTTACCTCTGGCCTCGGGAGCTTGGACCTTCATAATGGCTACTTGCTTAGGTAACTTAAGAGCATCAAACAACTTGGACACTAAAGGTCCTCTTACACAGCCTGTCCTGGGCCGTGTAAACGAGCACCGATCAACGAGACAGCTCGTTGATCAGCGCTCGTTACTCCAATCGTTCGTCCCCATACATTATCATCATGTCGGCAGCACGTCTCCCTGTTTACACAGGGAGATGTGTAGCTGACAACGATAATATTTTAGGCATCTAAAACTATATGATCAGCAGATGAACGAGCGATTGCTCATTCATCTGCTGTTCGCTGCCCTGTTCACACATGGCAATTATTGCCAATGAGCGTTCTATGAATGAGCGTTTGCCCAATAATTGGCCGGTGTAAAAGGGCCTAAAATCTGCATTCTTGATTGGTTTGCCTGAGGAACCCACAAAGTTTCTGCTATGCCAAATAGGCCTACTCCGAAGGCATACCTCGAGTCCATGTACACATTTGCAATCTTACATTCAGCCAGCTAACACGCATCAGTCAGTGCCATCAGCTCCGCTTCCTTTGCTGATCGTCCAGGAGGTAGTGGTTGTTGTAGTATTACCTCAATGGTGGTTACCACGGCATATCCAGTTTTGTATTGTCCATCTTGATGATATCTGGATCCACCTACAAAATACTCAAGATCTGAATTAGGAATTGGGTCTTCAAACACATTTTCAAGACCTTGTGTTTCATCATTCAATTCTAAACAATCATGTGGGGGAATTCAAAACCAAAATCCTCATCTCCAAAATCCTCTTCAGGATTATTATACCCAGGATAATCATACCCTTTCATCCCCTCTTTTTAAACCCAGTGGAAGCAATGTAGCTGGTTTTAAGCCACCACACCGTTTAATTGTAATGTGTGATGTAGCAAGAAGTGATACCTCATAATTTGTAAGTCGTGCTGCTGAGAGATGTGTAGTCTGAGCCTAATGTAGAATCTCACTGACAGCATGAGGCACTATTCTAGTGAGCTCATGGTTAAGAGTGATGTAACCCAACAAGCCAAGGAAAGTTTTGAGCAGCTTATTTGTCAGTGGATTGGAAATCTGCTGAATGCCCCTCCAACCCTCTCTGGAGATGTGTCTGATACCATGGGAAATGCAATGCCCCAAAAATGTGACTGTGGTCTGGCAATACTGTAATTTGTCCCTAAAGGCCTTGCATCCATTCTCTGCCAGCTATTTCATTAGTGATAATAAATTTTCTTGACAATGTTCTTCAGGAGAACAGCACAACAACAATAAATCATCAACATACAGCAATAGAGTAGTGTAGCACAGTGAAAAGTTACTCATTATACTGACTTAGCGCCACCTGTGGAAGAATGGCAACAGTATTGTTTTTGCTCATGGGTGAAAACAAGGAGCAGCTGACTTTCCTCATGCAAAGATAGTGGCTCAACTCCCTCAAGTGTAACCTGGGCAATAGCAGAGTCTCCTGAATCATCACAATACAGAAGAGCCATGCAGGGATAGAGGGGGGGGGCGGCATCTCGGTTGCCAACGTCCTACAGCAGCTCCTCCTTGGTCAGGGGAGAAGACTGCCTAGGAGGGCTATCACAGGCAAAATGGCCCATCTTGTGGAAATGATAACACTCTGAGGACTTTCAATTTTCTGGTCAGTTTTTGTTAAACTTATTGTTATTACCACATCCACGTCCCTTAGGCTGCGTCACAAAATCCGCTTTTGATATGGCATTCCTATTTTTCTCGAATGATCGCAATGCCAATTACAAGTCTTCCTATTTCATGCATTTGACTTCAGGTCTGGATTTAAGTCATTCCTCCCTGAGTGATTTATGCAACCCCTCCGTAAAAGCAACACAAAATGTCTACATAGTCCATAAACTCCTCATCTTTCCTTTGCACCATGTATGTCAAAGCAAAATCTCCTGAGGCTAGTTGTGCTTGAGCCCATGGTTCAACTGCAGCCATGTAGGCTAGTCCAGAAGCTTCGGTTTTCTCATCACCTAAGGGATTGGCAGGGAGAACAAATGATCCATTTTGACAGCTCCAAATTTTTGTACCTGCTGCTACAATTAACTCTTTCATGTCCTTTGATGTAGCCCTATAGGTGCTTTGGATGGTAAACATACCCCTGTAAAATTCACTGGAACTTTCCTATGATCTGGTTAATCCTTTACCATGTTAATTTTATGAGAGGGTGACTATGGTTGATAAGTCTCTACATTCATGGGCACTGGTTGTCCCCTGCCTGACTGTATCTCACTCTGAAGGACCCTAGTGTTGGTGACAATTGGGTACAGACCTGTCATCTGACAGGGTATACCACATGCAATCCATCTATCTACAGTCGGGAGATTCTGTTATCCATAATTGCTGCAAGCACAGCAATTTGGACCACTAACAGGTGGCAGAGCACTAGGCTTTGTTGGTCCGTATGGTGGAAGCAAAACTTTTACATAGTCATTATAGATCGGTTTGTCTGTCCACTATAAAATTATTATTTCCCATCATATACTTCTTTCTAACCACCTTATTCAACTTCCTTTGGCACTCTAACAAATTCTTCAGCCAGAGATTCAAATTTATGGTCTTTGAGCCATCCATTCCTTTTCTCTATACTGAAAACCTTTGACACAATCTATTTTGGGCGCCTATCAGGTACTGGGATCTGTAAGTCTGTTCCCTGAACTTACTACTATCTACAAGAGTCCCTGACTCTCCAGTCCCTTTGTCTCTAACAGGTTCATGTGCTTGCTGGGACTTGTGGTTCGATAGCCTTTAGTCAATGGTGCTCAGTGCACGTAAAGGGAAGGCATAAGCAAATACACAGCATACAGAAGAATAGACTGCACAGCACTCACCGCTTTCAAAGGTGCTTTTATTCAATGCAAAGGCAGGCATAACACGGGAAATTAGACAGTTAGCCTACGACCGTTTCACGTCCTCCAGATGCTTTTTCAAGTCATACTGGGATCAGATGCACACGCACTTAAATACCCTCACCTTGCCTCAACAGCTACTTCTGTTCCTCGTAACAATGTAACAGAGCACAAGTATAAACAATATATCACACATATTAATAACATCAAGTATATAAACTTACAACCAGATTGGAGACAAACATAATTTGAAATCTATTTTAAGAAAGCCGATAGATCATTCCTATCGTTCAAGCCCAGAGGTCCTAGCGCCTCCGTTTTAATTATTCAATTGGCTTCACAACGTAGCAATTTTACATGTCGATCACTACCGTCCAGTGGAGCAAACACACGCTGTTCCCCCCCCCCCCGCAAAAGACATGCACTTGGGGCCACCCCCATGTAATTTTCGCATGTGGTTTATCAATTTGGGAAATCCCTTTCCTGTACCAATGGAATATATATGTTCACAAAACCGTTTGAATACTGGTCTATTCTTCTGTATGCTGTGCAATTCCTATCTAAGCCTACTATGTGGTAGGCTTAGATACTGGGCCCATCAGACAGGATCACACATGGGCCCTGTATCTAAGCCTACCATGTGGTAAGCTTAGATACAGGCCCAGCAGACTGGATCACATTATGTGGGATCCTGTCTGATAGGCCCTGTATCTAAGCCTACCACTTGGTAGGCTTAGATACATGGCCCATGTGTGATCCTGTCTGCTGGGCCCTGTATCTAAGCCTAGATATAGGACCTCCGCTGCGCTCAGGATGAGGAGGGAAAGTATAATGTTACTATAGTAACAGGGGCACGTGTAATTTATTACATAGGCCCTAGTTACTAAAGTAACTTTTAATAGACGTGGTGTGGGGGGCCGCGGGCCCCCTGGCTTCGAGGCCTGGTCACAATTGCGACCCCTGTAGCTACGCGGCTGTAAGAAGGTATATCAATGTTTTTCGGCATCCATTTGTATTGGAAAGCATAGTCTACTATGCTTTACAATACAGTGGAATAAAAGGTATACCAACGTATACTGGTCAAACGTATACCAACAGGACACTCCTTTGGCATACATTTAATAAACAGAAGTCTGTAGGCATGTTAGACGTCAAACATAGTGCCCGAATGCAACGTCAATAACTTTGCGCACCCACAGTGTAACCAACAAGAGTAAAAACTATAATAATAAACAACAGTCTGGATATTTATTTGTATCTACAAGCCCAAACATTGATAATGAGTAATATTCAAGTGCTTTGGCTGTGCCCTAGCTTGTATTCTAGAGGTGTGTCTGTGTTGCGTTTAGTTGAACATACCTTCATCACCTGTTTGTACGTTAAAAACTAAATACAATATTTCATTTATTCTATTAACTTTTTGCGAAAGTAAGGCTCTGTGTGCATCACACTGTGTCCAAACGTCGGAGGTATACGCCGAGAGTATTCTCGGACGTATACCTCCGATATATAACTCTGACATATGCCACTGTAAAGCCATACAGTGGCATACATTGGCCACAATGTAACGCAAATCTGCCATGTCTGAAGGTGGCCTAAGACTTTTCTCGCTTGATGTCTACAGTTTATAACACTTTCTTCTGTCTCCTTATAAAGGCCTGTGAGCTTTCCAGAATGACTCATACAGCCGCAATTGGACCGGCATCATGGGAGCTTTGTGTTACTGTGGATCAACAGAACGAGTCAGAGAATGTAGGTGTCACAATAAGAGTGTCTGGAGATCTTCATATTGGTGGAGTCATGTTCAAACTGGTAGAACAAATTGGTACGTATTGTAGCTATTCCACATTATCTACTTCTGAATGACATCACGGCAGCTACTGTCCATTATTTCTAAAAAGAACAATGGTGGTCTTTTAAGATTTTTCTATTTGTTCTTGTAGTTTACACAAAATAATTGTAATGTACCTGGTTCTGTGATAGTGAAAGATTGCGTTAAAGGGGTTTACCACGTCCTGACAACGGATGACCTATCCACCGGATAGGTCATCAGTATATGATCGGTGCGTGTCCGACACCCGGAGCCTGCACCGATCCGCCACTCCGGCTGCTTCCGTGTACCGGCTGATATCGCCGGAAGCAGATGGCTCCGGTCAAAGGATAGCGGCCGAGCTGCACTACTGCAGCTCAGCTCCTATTCATCTGCTTTCGGCTCCAACTACTGCATACCATTCCAAACATCCAGTGCACGGAGGCAGCTGGAGTGGTGGATCAGTGCAGGGTCCGGGTATAGGACACAAACCGATCATAGACTGATGACCAGGGCCGGCCTTAGGATAGATGGCGGCCCACCCCATCGTAAAAAAGTGCCCCATACAGTATAATAATATTTCATAATATATTATAATCCCTTCAAGGTCACAGTATTTTGTCCTCTAATTGTGCCCATACAGTATTATGCCCCCTAAGTGCCCTCACACAGTATATTGCCCCCTGTAGTGTCCCTACACAGTATAATGTCCGCTTAGAGGCCTCCAAACAGTATAATATCCCCCTCCCCTGGCTGCCACACATAGACCCCCCCCTAGTAGATAGTGCCACCCTGTAGATTGTGCCATACAGCCTCCCTGTAGACCATGCCATAATCCCCCACCTCCTCCTTGTAGACAGTGCCACACGGCTCCTTGTAGGTAGTGCCACACAGCCCCCTTGTAGGCAGTGCCGCACAGCCCCCTGTAGGTAGTGCCACACAGCCCTCTTGTAGATAGTGCCACACAGCCCTCTTGTAGATAGTGCCACACAGCCCCCTTGTAGATAGTGCCACACAGCCCCCTTGTAGATAGTGCCACACAGCCCCCTTTTAAGTAGTGACACACAGCCCCCTTGTAGGTACAGATGCAGCCATCTTTACCTTGACTTTTAACGCATTAAATAAACAGTGGCTAGATCCCTTATCTTGACTTTTTAATGACTTTTCAATGGCTTTTGTGATATCATGCTGCAGCAAGTTATCAAAATCAAGTTAAAGATGACTACATCTGTAGTGCCACACCCCCCCCCCCTTGTAGGTAGCACCCCCCCCCCCTTCCTGTACATAGCGCCACTGTAGCTCCTTGAAGGAGCGGAATCCCCCTGTGGTCGGGGATTTTGGTCCTGGTTAGAGCGCTTGATGTCTCTGTCAATATATGAACAGTGACATCAGGGGCAACTCCTGAAGCGGAATCCCCGTCCACAACGTTGCCGACGCTGTGACCGGGGATTCCACTCTAGGAGAATCACTGCGCCAGGGGATTCGAACCCAAAGCTAAATCACTGCGCCAGGGGATTCCGCTTCAGGAGTTGCCCCTGATGTCAGTGTTCATATGTGGATTAAACATTTTGGCTCTGAGTTTTCTCAAAATGACATAATGGTGGCAACCACTGGGACCTTCAGACACTACCTAATCGTGGCGAGGTACATTACTACAATCGGTCCCTTGACTCATAAGAAAGATGTTATTTACACCATTCTTTATGTGCTGTACACTTTAGGAAATTATTTATATTTAATATAAAGGTAATTTATCCACTGGTCATATTGCATTAATTAGATGAAGATCATATCTTATAATATTACAATATTACCAAGAAAACATGTAGCAACCTGATTGTTTTTTGTTTTTTTTTTGTATTTTGTCTTATAACAGGGGCATTTAGATTCAGGGCTCTGCTTATATTGCTATACATTGTATCATAGTTTTTGCTATGCTCCTATCTTATAAGAGGTTAGGAGAGTAAATTGTGTATAAGGATTGAGACTTAGCAATACACAATGGAGCACGGTGAGTCTTTACATGTACAGTAACAATGTGCAGGTGAAGTGTCTCGATGTTTATGTATTTTAGGTATTGTTTTACCAAAAGGATTTAGTGGCCTCGAGGTAAATTCTTCCGCACAATGAAAACTCCTCTCAATGCCATTTTGTATTTTAGAAGTTACTTAATCTCTCTGTGCCTTGGGCATGAAAGGAAATGAATTGTAAGCCCTCTGAATATCAGGTAGTATATGGCATATATATTATATCCAGGTGTTTGAATACTTAGCATAACATACACGAGCAATGTTCATTCTGAGCTTTTAGTAGTTTCCACAGATGTATGCTACAGTAGAATATGAAGTGTGAAGATCTTCTTAAAAGTAGATGAAAGAATATATGAACATTCAAAGTAGCATAGAGTCATAGTTATTGCAACTAAAGTACTTTACCTGACTGTCCAATATAATTGTCTTCAATAGAAAACCACAATTAAAGATGGAATTTTCTAATTGTTTTTAAGTTGGCTTGTATTGTGCATTTTTTTTTAAGCAGTTTTCCACTCTGCAGGTTCTGTCTCTAATTTTCAGGTTTCCCTGAGTTAGGGGGTAGAGCCTAACTGCTGTCATGTCTGCCATACACAGCACACATAAAAGAGGAGAGTCCTGCTCTCCCATCTCTTTGTAGTACACCTTCAGAAGCAGCAGCAGCAACATGGAGGAAACTAAACAGCAGTAATGAGCAGTGTAGCTGTGAAACCAGCACTGGTGTGACAAACTGCAGCAGCGTCTCTGTGTGTCCCTCCTCCCCTCTCCACAGACTTCTTTAAGCAGCTGTAACCTTATCCTTCAGTGTGCTAGTAGTCTGTCTGGTCACAGAGCTCAGTAAACTCATAGTGAGTAAACTGTTAGGCCAGGTTCACATGGCATTTTTTGCACACTGATTCAAAACTTTTTCAACATCGGAAAAATCGTGCAAGATGCCTCTCTTTTGGTTCCCCATTACTGTCAATGAAAATCAGCGCTGTAGTCCACACGGTGCTAATTTTTTAGTTTGCTGAAATCAGCTACACAAAAAAAAGACAACTGACCTATGTTGGTGCTGAATCAGTGGGGTAAATATCCAATGAAACAATGGGAAGCAGAAAAAATAGCATTGAATGCTTTGAGCACTGGATTTTGTGCAGAAAAGCACTAAAAACAGCGGCCAGAAAAGCATGCATTTTAAATTAAGACGAAAGGGAGAAAGGAGGAAAACACCCTGATAAGTAGGGAAAGACATTTTTTCTCTAATCAGATATATTACAGTTTCTTATATTCACTTGTAATATTGATTTATGCAAAGTTTGTTCAAAGTGCTGGACCTATTTATTTCATATGCATGCAATATATAATCCCTTTTACCAGTTTTTCTCAAACCTGTCCTCAGGGATCCTCAACAGGCCATGTCTTGATGATTTCCCACAAAGAAAAACACGTGTTAATTATTCATTAAAGGGGTTGTCCCAAGATTAAAAAAGTTATCTCCTAACCCCAGGACATGCTGGGACCCCACGATCACGAGAATGGGGTCCCATTCCTCTGAATGAATGGAGCAGCAGGTCGATTGCGCGATCTACCGCTCCATTCATCCGGAGGAATAGGACCCCCGTTCTCATGATTGGTGGGGGTCCCACCAATCAGCATGTTATCGCCTATCCTAAAACTAAGTCCTTTAAGTGACATTAATTCAACCATTGGGCTACATTAAGGAAATTATAACGGTATTATAGCTTACCCAATCCCTGCGGCCGTCGTCCTCTCCTCTTCAACTGCTGCCGAGCTCCTGTCGCTGCACATGTGCACTTCACAGAGCCTCCTAAAGGGCCAGCGCGTGCCAAACTCAAATAGTGCTCGGACCATGCTATTTAAGGCACTCTTGGCCTCTCCATTACTGCTGAACAATACGTTCATTTGGACTTAGTATTCTACAGTGTTTCTCTGGTTTGACACAACTTGAATACTTACTGTACTTCGCTGCCTATCTTAACCCTGTGCCTGGTTACTTATACAGCAAGAATTCTGCCTGCCATGACCCCGGCCTATGGGCAACTATGCCTTAGTAATGCGTTATTAATCTCCAGCTGTTACTATATGTGACTTTTATAAGGTAGTGGCCTGGAGACTACCTCGGGGAAAGTCCATACCTCCTTCAAGGAGTTAAGGGTGAAGAATGGATAATCTCTTAGGGTTTGTTCACACGGCCTTTTTACGGACGTAATTCAGGTGTTTTACGCCTCGAATTACGTCCGAAAAGATGGCTCCATTACGTCTGCAAACATCTGCCCATTGGTTTCAATGGGCTTTACGATGTTCTGTTCAGACGAGGTGTAATTTTACGCGTCGCTGTCAAAAGACGGCGCGTAAAAGGACGCCCGCCTCAAAGAAGTGCATGTCACTTCTTGGGACGTAATTGGAGGCGTTAATTATTGACTCCATTGAAAAACAGCTCCAATTACGTCCGTAATGGACGCCGCGAAAAACGCGTGCACTTATAATAACGTCTGAAATTCAGGACCTGTTTTCGCCTGAAAACAGCTCCGTAATTTCAGATGTATTTGGCGTTGCTGTGTGAACATACCCTTAGACTCCGCTCCCTGGTCTTGCATACTCCAAGTCCATCAGTAACCCAGGGGGTCCACGATCTGCCTGCTGACCTCCAAGATAAAACTCCTCAAGACAAGGCCTGTAAGGGTATGTTCACACGGAGTGTTTTCAGATGTTTTTCAGGCTGTAAACGCCCTGAAAATCGGCTGAAAAATCGGAAACAGAACGCCTCCAAACATTTGCCCATTGATTTCAATGGGAAAAGCGGCATTCTGTTCCGACGGGCCGTTTTTTACGGGCCGTTTTTCAAAACAACCGCGTAAAAAAAAGTGCATGTCACATCTTCAGCCATTTTGGAGCCGTTTTTCATAGACTCTATAGAAAAACACCGCCAAAAACGACAGCGAAAAACGCGAGTATGATTAAAAAATGGCTAAAAATTTTTAAAAGTTTTTTATTTTGTGTGTGAACATACCCATAGGGTTGCCTAGGGAAAAATTTTGGAACACTGCCCTAAAGTATTGTAGCTACAATAAATTGTGCAAAAAAATTTATATAATAATTATCATGTGCTATTTCAGTTTTATAGCTTTTTGTTTTTTGTTTTGTTTGTGTCTAGGTGTTGCCAGGGACTGGTCAGACTACGCACTATGGTGGGAACAAAAAAACTGCTGGCTACTAAAGACTCACTGGACTCTGGACAAATATGGAGTCCAGGCAGATGCAAAGCTTTTCTTTACCCCTCAACACAAGCTTCTGCGTCTCCGACTACCAAATATGAAAACGGTCAGACTTAAAGTCAGCTTCTCATCCCTGGTTTTCAAAGCAGTTACAGAAATCTGCAGAACACTAAGTAAGTAGGATTAATTACATCTCTGTACTGATTTAATGTGGATGATGGTACCAAAGCTCAAGCTAGACTCTACATCCTGACATTATACCTAGTCTAATAGGTACTGCCTTTCAAGATTTACATTGAATTTTACTTTGTGTAGTGCCACGCAAAAGTTGCTGCCAACTACAGCACTTGGTGACCACTCTATCACATGTACATTAAATCAGACAATGGACATCAAAAAAGTAAGGCTGCGTTCACATCAGCGTTGCTTTCCATTGAGGGGTTCCCTCTGAGTTTTCTGTCGGGGAAACCCCTCAACCGAAAGGCGAACTGAAACCTTAGCTTCCGTTTGCATCACCATTGATCTCAATGGTAACGGAAACTTTGGTAATGGTTTCCGTTTGTCACTATTGTGAAAGGTTTCAGTTGTTTTGACGGAATCAATAGCGCAGTCGACTAACGGAAACTGAGATTAAGGCCTCATTCACACGAACGTGTTAAACGTCCGTGGGGGACATGTCCTATCTTTTCACGCATCACTCATCCCTCCATAGACTCTCAACTATGGGGGATGCGTGACATCGCGTCCCGCAGAGCTGAGCACGGATGCACCTCGGACGTGAAAAACGGCAATTTCCTAAAATTATTGGTTGCGGTTGCACAACCAGCAATAGGAGGGTGGCATCTATTTTTTTATTATTTTGCTATGGAACCCTCTCTCTATATGTGCCATTAGGACAATATATTTATGTTCTTCTACAATCCTCTTTCCTACAAAAGTAAATTCTTCAAAGCAGGGATTGCATAAGCAACTACTGTGAAATGTAGACAATATAAAAAGTCTCATTGTTTTATATAATAATATCTACTCTTTTGCATGCATGTACCCACAGCATAGCAATGTCTGGCAGATAATACAGATACCCTGAGGGACTTGGAATGTCATTGAGTAATGTAGATATACCTTCAGCTTTCTACAGCACGTCTATTCTTGTTCTGTTCCAAACAATTCCGTAAATGAGATGTTAAATCTTCTGCAGAAGATAAATATTAAATTATATTTCTAGTTTACTCATTGTATATTGATACTTGAGACATGACAGAGGCAACTATGCTGTGAAATCTGACAGAAAAATGAAGTCATTTTCAGGTTTTGATTAGTTTTACGATTTTGTTTTCCCGACAATAAACATTGATGGCATATTAATATTCAAGTGAGATTGTCAACGCAATTCCAGCTTAGTGCCGAGTCAAGAGTGCCACTGTTTTGGAAAAGAGTAACTTCACAGACTACTGTGACCCCTTAGCACCCCTATTAATCAGATATTTGCAGTTTATCACCAGGACAACTGTGAGATAGATAGATAGATAGATAGATAGATAGATAGATAGATAGATAGATAGATAGATAGATAGATAGATAGATAGATAGATAGATAGATAGATAGATAGATAGATAGATAGATAGATAGATAGGTTAAGTTTATGCAGCACGGTAAAGACTCAAGCTTCTCATTTCTACTGTTCTGGGGAAGTTGGTATAACATATATTCTGAAGGTCAACATCATATTCAAAATAAATATATACAGTACCATACAGGTTTCATGAGCTTGACTTTGACATTAAAGCCTTGTTCACACAGTGCAGATGTGGAGCAGATTTTGCATATACTTTTTAAATGCTATGTAAACCTTTGAAAGATATTAGTTTTTATTTAAAATGAATTGTTACTTTTTGAGATACAGCTGCTTTGTATTCTGTATACAGAGCAGATGTATTGTGCGCTAAGACCTGAATCCGTCAGGACCGCGGGCCTTTTTATTTAAAAAAAATAAATAAATCGCTTTCGAAGGTGTACATAGCCTTTAAGCCAAAATAGGGAACGGGACCTAAACAGAGATATACAAAGGAAGGCCTTATAGGTCTGATCTCCTGGATCCAATTCTGGTTTTAGTTTAAAAATGAATACAAAATGTGCAGCAAATTTGCACTGTGTAAACAAGGCCTAATTATAGAGTAGAATACAAATATATGACCCAACTCTATGATGTTGATATGCTGTAATACGAACTTGGGTGGTCTTCATGAGAAAAACCCGTCAATGCGTGAATTACATTTTCTAAACTTAGCACATACACCTGCTGAAAAACGTCAAGCAATGCGAGTGTTTAATTGAAGTATATTCTTACTATGATGGTCGCCAGCTCTTTGTGTCTATGGCCAGCTTTAATCGTGAGAGTTGTTTATTAAACTGATTTTATGGTTTCAGATATCAGAAGATCTGAAGAACTTTCTTTGTTAAAACCTCTGGGAGATCCTGTGCAGAAGAAAAAGAAAAAAGATGTCAAGGAAACAATGCTCGAAGAAGTTATAAACTTGGACAGTCCAAAAAGTAACTCTGGATCATTAGGTAAAGACAATAGGGGGAATTTATCAACATTTCTACACCAGTTTATTGGCATAGAAAAGTCGCAAATGGGGCCCAAAAGTTTGGCCTTTTTACACCGCTCTCTACACTTTTGTGAAAAGGGGGGCGTAACTTTCCAAATGCAAATTAATTCTAATTTACACCAGAAAACTGCCGTAAATTATGAAGGGAATCTATCCCCCCACCCGATCAGACATCCCTTCCCTCAGACTCCCACCGGACATTAAAAAAAAAACTTATGCTCACCTCACCGCTCCCCTTCGGGTTTCCTAAGGCTCTGACACTGCTCGGCATCTGGATCTTGTATGAGCCGCGGCATG
This sequence comes from Rhinoderma darwinii, assembly GCF_050947455.1. Taxonomy (NCBI): domain Eukaryota; kingdom Metazoa; phylum Chordata; class Amphibia; order Anura; family Rhinodermatidae; genus Rhinoderma; species Rhinoderma darwinii. Next base: position 362,392,029 of record NC_134690.1, on the reverse strand, counting down.
CTGTGGGAGACTGAGTGGAGAAGAGGAGTGCGGAGGTCAGTATGCTTAGTTTTTGTCCGTTGGGAAGGGGGGAAAGAATGTTGCCCCACATTTGTAGCGCACGGTCAGCTGAAAGAGGCAACACATTTATTAAGAGGCGTTTGCCTCTTACTAAATATGTTGCATCTTGCTCCAATAAATAATAAACCTCCCTCAATGAACTTTTCATGATCATAATAAACTGTCCTTGGAAATAATTACATTTCTGTCTATGTCCTGTAACAGAATATGTCTTAGGCCTTCTGTATTGTGCTAAGTAAAACTTACCAAAACTGGTTTCTCTAAATGAGATTTAGGTTTTGGTTTATTGTCATAAATGATGCCTGGATTTGCAGATTGTTAATATTAGAACGGTGGAGACTTAGGCTTAGTTCACATGATGCAAATTTGTTGCAACTTTGACGTGAATTGTTTTGAGAATTTGACTCGGATCTAACCCTTTGTATCGCGAAAGGTAAAACCCACATTGAAAATCTCCGACAAATCCGCAACGTGTCAACTGAGCCTAACAGAAAAAACAACCTAGTTGCCTAAAGAAACTAATCAGAGCTCAGCTTTCAATTCTTAAAACGTTGTGGAAAAATTTATTCTGAACTATGATTAGTTGCTATAGGAAACAAGCCCCGTCTCTCTGTTACACCTGTTTTATAAATGAGATCCAATGAATTAGAAATACGTTTTTGTAGTTTCCGGTTGTCTTGAAAAACATGTCAGCAAGTAAACATGATATACATCAGTTAAAAGGATACTGTACCATTTTTTTAAATATTCTGATTTAGGCCTCCTGCACACGGCGGTAGCTTATGGCTTACGTGATTATGGCACAAGATGTGCATTTATTTCAATGAGAAATTGTGGTCCATATAATGACATGCCTTATTTTTTTTTGCGGTCCAGGCTCCGGGAAATGCACGGACCGTGGAAACCCTGTGCATTGGCCCATAGGATAGCATGTGTTCTATACTATCTGCAATTGCGGATAGTATATGAACGCAAAACTATGTTCGTGTACATGACGCCTTAAACTGCAAAAAAATTTGTCCAAAAGTGGGACCTTAATATATTTTCCCCAGAGAATTTGTTTGTATGTTAAAAAATTTGTTTAAAAATATCCTCCCCCTTTTATTAAGATACTGAAGCATTCTTTTTAGAAAATACTAAAACCCCAAGGCTCTATTCACACGACAGGTCCCGAGTGTCGGCCGATAAAAACGCACATTTTGGTCCATTTTTTTTCAGCCGTTTTGCATCCGTTCCGTTTCCGTTCCATGCTTCCAATTTTAACGACCGATTTTGACCCATTTTGCAATGTTTTTTTCCCCTGTCCGTTTTAAAAACGGATAAATTTAATTTGTCAATTTTTTTTGCCACACACTGCCCTCTGTAGATAAAGCCACAGCCCCCCTGTAGATAAAGCCACAAACTGCCCTCTGTAGATATTGCCACAGCCCCTCTGTAGATAATGCCACACAGTGCCCTGTAGATAGATGGCACCCCCCCCTCCTGTAGATAGCGCCGCTGTACGGGACCACTCCAGGAGAAGTCCCAGACTTCGCTCTCCATATATGGACAGTGACATCATAGACTTCTCCTGGAGCGATCCCCTGCTCCTGAAGTGGAATCCCTGGGCCAAAGCGACCTGTCTGCCGGTGATTCCGCTCCAGGAGAAGTCCCTGACTTCACTGTCCATATATGGACAGTGACTTCTCTTGGAGCAGAATCACCGGCCACAGGGACGGCTGTGACCGGGGATTCCTCTTCAGGAGATGTCCCTTGGACAGTGAAGTCAGGGACTTCCCCTGGAGCAGAATCACCAGCCACAGCGTAGGCCGATGTAGCCGCGGATTCCGCTTCACGTCCCTGATGTCACTGTCCATATATGGACAGCGAAGTCAAGAACTTCTCCTGGAGCGGAAACACCGGCCGTTGTGGCTGGGGATTCCGCTTCAGGATTAAGGGACCGCTCCAGAATAAGTCCCTGTCACTGTCCATATATGGACAGGGAAGTCAGGGACTTCTCCTGGAGCGGAATTCCTGGCTACAGTTTCAGCCAAAGCTGTGGCCGGGGATTAGGGATTCCGCTTCTACTGGGAGCAAAAAAATCCCCTCCTCCTCCTCACATGCACTTCGCACTGTGAGGAGGAGAAGTGAGCGAGCAAGCGTCAGAAAGCATGGCCGTCACTCAGATCACATCCAAGTGGCAGCCGTGCTTTACTCGGCCCCATAGACTTCTATCGGAGCCGTGCGGCTGGAAGAACTTCCCAAAATAGGGCATGTTCCATTTTTTGAAAAAAAAATCTGCCGTGTGAATAGCCCCATTTTGGGTCTATTGTTCCTACTGCGGCCATGTGTTGGCGATTCAAAGAATGTCCGTCACACGGCCGGGAATCCGTATCGTGTGAATAAGGCCTGAGAGTTTTTACTCCCTCACCCCCCCCCCCCCCCAAAAAAAAAACAATAAAGATTGTAACATATTTGCTTGAAGAGTTTTTGCAGCAGATTTTTTTCATAGTTTGCTACACCTGGTGGATACATAAGTATAACTTTTCCTGTGGATTTGCCACATACATCTACCTGATTAGTAAAAGTTTCAGACATTTTCTCGCAACTGAAGATAAAGAACATTATTCTACAAGTCCTCTTTGGTTTATATGCTACATATCACATTTTTGTTTCAGCCATTTATATCATTGATTCTAAATCTTTTCTGAAAGTAGCTAACAAAAGTCTCATTTTGCAGGTAGCCCTGGATTATACAGCAAGACTATGACACCCATGTACGATCCTGTAAATGGTACACCGGCCTCTTCCACAATGACGTGGTTCACTGATAGTCCGTTAACAGATCAAAACTGCAACATCTTAGCGCTCAGCCAGCCAATATCTTCTCCAGACATCCTCACTCAAATGTATCAGCCACGGACAGTGATTGATAAAGCAAGACTTAACACTGGGTAAGTCACCAGTTATTAGTCACAAATGTCACTGAATATACAGATACAGAGATTACACAGTTTAGTTTATCATAGCTTTGGTTTTAAATGACTTGGAGGTCATGGACGTAACTATAGCCGTCAGAGTCATAGCAGCCTATATGGAGCACAGATGTTGAAGGTACTAGATTAATGTTCCCTTTTTGGGGAATAAAATCTTGGTGTCTTTCTGCTATCTAGCACTACTACAGTATGTGGATTCTCTGATATATGGCGATGTTATCCATACCTTTAATTATTGCTACTTATGAATTCCAGTTTCATCTCTGAGGACTGCAGTGTACCTTAAAGAAAAGGTCAAGGAACAAGGACAACAAACAAAAACTTATACAGAAATAATAAGAACTTGTAAAGGGGGACTTGGCTTAGCAGCCTTTGCAAGGCATATAAGAAATTGGTGTAACAATAAAGGCCCTTTTATACTAGTCAATTATCGGGCAAACGAGCGCTCATCTGCTGTAAACAGGGCAGCGACCAGCAGATGAACGAACAAACGCACATTCATCTGCTGATCGTATCATTTTAAATGTGTAAAATATTACAGTTGACAAAATTATACAAATGTATGGAACAAGCCCTCTTGTGAAAGGAGCAAACGAGCTGTCTCGTTGATTGGTGCTCGTTTCACCGGCCACAATTTTTTCTAATTAAAAAAAAAACCATCTACACAAAAAGATTAATCAAATGTAAACACATCTAGGAAAAGAAAGAGGAGAAGGGAGGTCAAGATAAAAGAATCAAGAAGATCAGAAATAAAGGAAAGGAGAAAGGAGGAGGGAATCAAACCCTAGAAAAGACAAAAGGTCGACTAGACATAGACAATATCAGCCTTATATTCTCCTCCGTCACCTGATGCAATGATATATTTTTTAAAATTATTATTATTTATGTTAAAGCACCATTAATTCCAGGGCGCTCTACATACTGTATATAAAAGGGTTTAGATACATGACATGACACAAAAAAACAAGTGCAATAAACATGAGCTAAATGAATGACAGTCTGGTGCAGAAGGAGAGGACCCTGCCCATGAGGGCTTACAATCTACAAGGGAAGGAGTCAGTAGGTAAGGGTAAATGCTATTCATCAGTAGAGTAGTGGCAGCAGGGCTATTGCAGGTTTTAGTTATTTTTTTGAAGAGTGGGTTTTCAGATTTCTTTATTAGGTTTGGATGGTGGGAGAGAGTCTGATGTATTTGGTTAGAGAGTGCCAAAGAACGGGACATGCAGGAAGAAATCTTGGAGACGTTGATGTGAGGAGCAGATAAGAGAGCAAAGTAGAATGTCTTGTAAGGACCGGAGATTACGTTTGGGGAGACATCAGGAGATTAGAGCATAGATGTGTGGAGGGGACAGGTTGTGGACAGTCTTGTTTGTCATTGTTAATCTCTTGAACTGAACTCGCTGAGCAATGGATAGCCAGAGAAGGAATTGTCAGAGGGGAGAGGCAGAGGTGAAACAAGGGGAGAGGTGGATTAACCTGGCAGCAGAGTTGGGGGTGGCTTGGAGGGGTGCAAGAGTGCTAGATGGGAGGCCACAGAGAAGGATCTTGCAATAGTCTAAGCTGGAGATGTTGAGGGCATATTCTAGCATTTTTGTTGACTCAAGGTTAAGAAAAGAGAAGATTCAAGAAATGTTTTTGAGGTGGTAACGGCTTGGATGTGCGGCTTCAAAGACAGGGCGGAATTAAAGATTATCCCAAGGCAGCAGATTATTTTTATTTAATTTTTTTATTTTTAATTTTATTATTTTATTTTTAAGAGATTTTCGAATCCTTAAAAAACTGTTCTAATTTGCTACTATAATTACCTTTTAAATGCTGTGCGCGCACCCTTGCAACTAGTCACCAGGGTCCCTCACTGCTTCTTGTTGTCTTCACACAACAATGACATGTTGTCTGGCCCGACTTGACCATTGTCATCCATTCACTGGCTACATCAGTGATGCGTTGATCACAGAAAGGTCAAAGAAGTCGCCAACAATTGGCTGCTGCATTCACAGAGTGCAGCAGACTTCTTTAATCTTTTCTTGTATTCTATCTCTTGCAGGTGGTTGGACTCATCTAGATCTCTTACAGAACAAGGCATCCAAGAAGATGACCTACTTTTACTGAGATTTAAGTATTACTGCTTCTTTGATCTTAATCCAAAGGTAGGAAAGTATATAGTTATAACGATACATATACAACGAGAACAGTTATAGGGGTTATGTGGGGATCAAAAATTATTAGAAGTGTACTCAGTGCAGTATGTGTGTACACTCACTAATATACATTCAGGTCCCCTGTCACGCTGATTCTCATATTTTCATGGATTTTTATAGCCGGGGGACTGGGAGTCTAGTTGCACAGTCTTCTTAGATGGCGATACGACACTTCGTGATGTGACCGGCCCCGCTGTACTCTATGTAATTGCTGTACTACTGATACTGCATGAAATAGAGCGCAGTGAGGCTGGTCACATGACGAAGAGTCGTATCGTCATCAAAAAAAGACTGTGCAACTAGACTTCCTGTCCCCCAGCAGCACTATAAAAATCTATGAAAACCTCAGAATCAGCGCGACGGGCGACCGGAATGTATATTAGCGAGTGTACCCACATACTGTAGTGAGTACACTGCTAATAATCTTTGGTCCCAACATGACCCCTTTAATACATTTGATTCAATCATAAGCCTTGAAAATACAAAAGCATACTTTTTATCATAAATAGGAAAGGTATTTTTGATATATCAAGAGAAGACAACCATTCCATCATATATCTCTGAAAGAGTCTGGATAGAAGTCTATGTACAATATCCATTATGCCCTGTCTCCAGAAATACTGGTATAATGTAGAAGATTTTCCTCTTTTAAACGGATTAATGTATTGCCATGATTACCCCTGAGAAAATACTAAAACAAGTTACTAATATGCAAACTAAGTTAGCTTAATAGTATTAAACTTAAAGAGAACCTTTCATCTCCCCATACATGTGCAGCTGAGTGCAGCATGTAATGGGGAGGGCTGCACAAACCCTGGGGCACTTTACACTTTTTTTACCTCCTTCCATTATTTAGATATCGGTGCCGTTATATTTGGCGCCTCATATTTAAATAAACCCCTGAACAGTCAACGGGGCGTGTACTGGCAGGGAGCGTGTTACTATGGCTGTGACACTGTCCAATCAGATATGGACAGTGCCACAGCAAGAGCGAGGAGAGAGAGTGTGCGATTGCAGTCTTTTCACCCGAACTGGCAAGGTGGCGTGTCACTGCTATGGACACAGTGTAAGAGCTATGGAGAGGTGCGCGCACTCTCATCTCTTCAGCTCTTGTGAGAGATCAGTCTTGTACTTTGTTTGCCGAACTGGCAAGGGGGCGTGTCACTGCTACGGACAGTGTAAGAGCTGGGGAGCGCTTAAACTGTCCGTAGCAGAGACACGCCCCCTTGCCATTTTGGCAGAAGACTAATCTTGAAAGCTGAAGAGTGAGAGTGAGAGCGTGTGCGCGCGCACACACTCTCCCCTCGCTCTTGCTGTAACACTGTCCATATCTGATTGGACAGTGTCACAGCCAGAGTAACACGCCCCCTTGCCAGTACATGCCCTGTTGACTGTTCAGGGGGTTATTTAAATATCGGGTGCCAAATATAACGGCACCGATATCTAAATAATGGAGGGAGGTAGAAAAAAAATGTATAGCGCCCCAGGCAGGGGCGTAACAAGGAAAGACTGGGCCCCATAGCAAACTTTTGACTGGGGCCCACCTCCGCTGGGTGTCACACAACACCCCCCCTTGGAGATAGTGCCTTTTTTACAGCCCCCCCTGTAGATAACGCCATACAGCCCCCTCTGTAGATAGCGCCATACAGCCCCTTCTGTAGATAGCGCCATACAGCCCCCCCTGTAGATAACGCCATACAGCCCCCTCTGTAGATAGCGCCATACAGTCCCCCCTGTAGATAACGCCATACAGCCCCCTCTGTAGATAGCGCCATACAGTCCCCCCTGTAGATAACGCCATACAGCCCCCTCTGTAGATAGCGCCATACAGCCCCTTCTGTAGATAGCGCCATACAGCCCCCCCTGTAGATAACGCCATACAGCCCCCTCTGTAGATAGCGCCATACAGTCCCCCCTGTAGATAACGCCATACAGCCCCCTCTGTAGATAGCGCCATACAGTCCCCCCTGTAGATAACGCCATACAGCCCCCTCTGTAGATATCTACAAAGGGGGCTGTATGGCGTTATCTACAAGGGGGCTGTATGGCACTATCTACAGAGGGGGCTGTATGGAGTTATCTACAGAGGGGGCTGTATGGAGTTATCTACAGTAGGGAGCTGTATGGTGCTATCTACAGGGGGGCCATATGGCGTTATCTACAGGGGGGCTGTATGCCGTTATCTACAGGGGGGCTGTATGGCGCTATCCACAGGGGGACTGTATGGCGTTATCTACAGGGGGCTGTATGGCGTTATCTACAGGGGGGCTGTATGGTGTTATCTACAGGGGGGCTGTATGGCGCTATCCACAGGGGGACTGTATGGCGTTATCTACAGGGGGCTGTATGGCGTTATCTACAGGGGGCTGTATGGCATTATCCCCCTGTATACTGCTATCTACAGAGGGGGCTGTATGGAGTTATCTACAGAGGGGGCTGTATGGAGTTATCTACAGGGGGGCTGTATGGCGCTATCTACAGGGGGGGGCCATATGGCGTTATCTACAGGGGGCCTGTATGGCGTCACTATGACATGTCAGAAGTTTCTCGAACGTTTAGCTACACTTTAAGTACTATTAAATACAATAACATTGTCATTGTCCAGTGCCTGCTGATACATTATTCATTATGAGGTGAATATATACATGTTTAGACTGTATACTTTACCATACTATGCAGGTCTCTGCTGCTCGGCATGGGTATATGTGCAGTTATAGCTGCCCTGTAAACTATTAGGTTATATATCCTCAATTAGCGAAAATTTCTATTAACCGCTTAGTCAGGGGCATAACTAGGAAAGACTGGGCCCCATAGAAAACGCTTGACCGGCGCCCCCTGGGTGCCAAAAGCAGCCCCCCTTATAAATAGTGCCCCCTGTAGAATGTGCCATACAGCCCCCCTGTAGACAGTGCTATATAGCCCTGCCTATAGACAGTGTCACACCCCATTTGTAGATAGCACCCCCACCTCCTCCCTTGTATATAGTGCCACACAGCCCCCCCTTTAGTAGATAGTGTAGCACAGCCCCCCTTTAGTAGATAGTGCCACACACAGCCCCCCTTAGTAGATAGTGCCACACACAGCCCCCTGTAGATTGCGCCACACTCAGACCCCTGTAGATAGAGCCACAGCCCTCCCCCTTGTAAATAGTGCCATACAGTTCCCCCATGTGTATAGTGCCACACAGCTCCCCCTTGTGTATAGTGCCACACAGCCCCCCCTTGTGTATAGTGCCACACAGCTCCGCCATGTGTATAGTGCTACACAGCTCCCCCTGGCCATTCAGCGCTAAGGCATGTATTTGGCTGTTGCTAGCACCGGGGACCCCTCCGGTGCTAGAGACGCCTACGGGCATGAGAGGGCCTGTGTCGCTCGGCACATACTTCTTGGGGGCTCGGTGGCGCGGGCCCCCCCAGTAGCGGCGCTACCGCTGTGGCAGCCATAGCAGCTACAAGCAGCGCCACCGGGCATATGGGTGGGTGTGTCGGTTGGCGGCACGGGCCCCCTCAAGCCGCGCACCCCGTAGCAGTCACTACGGCTGCTACTGCGGTAGTTATGCCACTGCGGTTAGTGACCAGCCTATTTTAGGCCTTAATAGCCAAGCTATTTTTAAGTTTTTCCATTGTCTCATTCAAAGAGTTATAACTTTTTATATCTTTGCGTCGACATAGCTGTATAAGGTCTTGTTTTTTGCGGGACAAGTTGTATTTTTTTTTTAGCACCATCTTGGGTTATATATAATTTATGGATACATTTTTATAAACTTAAAAAAACCTGCAATTTCGCCACGTTTTTGCGTCCTAAATTTACGCCGTTTTCCGTGTCGTAAAAATAACAATAACTTTATTCAGCGGGTTGTTATGATTACAACGATATTAAATTTATATAGTTTTGTTATGTTTTACTACTTTTACACAGTAAAAACACTTTTTTTTCAAAATGATTTATTTTTGTGTCTCCATATTTGAAGAGCCATAACTTTTATTTTTCCGCCGATGCAGCTGTATGACGACTTGTAGTTTTTGGTACCATTTTGTAGTACATGCAACTTTTTGATCACATTTTGTTTAAGGCAGTATGCACAGAAAACAGCAATTCTTGCATTGTTTATTGTTTATGTAATAGCTTCATAGTTGGGGTCTTAGTTGTACCTATAGAAGCAGGTACAATTATAGTGCAGGAGGGGGTGGCGGCTCATCTCGCCTCATGGATGGTGCGGCCCTGGTTATCACTACAAGACAAGTAAACAGAGTGGCGGAGACCAACGGAGCATCGGCGCCTGCAGCCTATCTTTTAAAAGTCACAAAAACCCCTTTAAGTTATACCTCTGCAGCCCCCATCACCTAGAGTCTAATAAAGCAGCCCTTCCTGGCACAGGGAGACTGCAGTACGATACATATAACACAGTACTGTACCCCAGGGAGGCGCTACTATACAGCTAATCAGTGCAAGCACTTCAGTAATACAGAGCTTTTTGATTGGCTGACTTGCCCCCAAAGCGATGCATTGATTAACAAGTGTTTGATCGTTGAAATGCCCATCCTGATTGACTGGATCTTCCAACCAATCACATGTGCCACATATCGGACCTGCCCATGGCATTGAAAGTTGTATGCATTGAATGTTGTTATTTAAAGTATTGTAAACTGAGACCATTGTAAAATGTGGCTATGGATTTTAGAAAATGGAAAAACATTCACAAAAAAGAAATGTGTAACTACATTTTTTTAATTAAATATCTTGTTTGTTGAAGTTGAACTTTGTGTATATTTAATATAACCTTTACCATCTTTTAGTATGATGCTGTCCGTATAAACCAGCTGTTTGAACAAGCTCGATGGGCTATTCTTTTGGGAGAAATCGATAGTACTGAGGAAGAAATGTTAATGTTTGCAGCACTACAGGTGAGTACGTGAAAATGTTCCATTATTATTGATGCCACTCAGGCACGTGTTATATTAGTCTATTGACACTTTTCTGTCCATTAACTCCCATTCATTGCAGCTGTCATAAAACACACAATAATATATATGTTATGTTTTAGAATGTACACTGTGACAATCAATGTCATGATTTATAATGTAAAAGTGCATGCTGTTTCTAATATACAACTTCTTATTTATCTCAAATAGTATCACATAAGCAAATTATCATTATCAGCGGAGTCATTTGAGTTAACAACAGATGGAGAAACAGATGAAATTGAAGCCGCTCTTTCTAATTTAGAAGTAGCCCTGGAAGGAGGAAAATCCAACAAAATTTTGGTACGTGTTGATATTGTTGACGTATATAACGTTCACTTATGTAACAAAAGCTAATCAGTCCTTTTGCTATAGGTTTCAGGAACCATTTCCACTTATGGGATTATATAAATAGTAATTATCCTGGTTGAATGATATGTCCAGACCCTCATTGCAGACATTTCGTACACGTTGTCACTGACGTATAGTAGCATAGTAGGTCAGTTAACTACTACTGAAGAAGCTTCGGGTTACCTTACTCCGTACTTATGATGTCAAACACTTATTAAATGTGGTGCCATTGTAACTCAATATAATTATTTGCGTCTTTATTCTATTTGCTTCTCTACTGTAGAAATCAAAGTCGGTAATTCTGAAAGTATATAACATGAAATATCCACACTCCTTGTAACAGCACGGTTGGGTGGTTTGATAAAATGCTAAAATCGTTTGTCTAGGTTTGTTGTATGAGTTTTTCTGAATCCATTAGAGGTTTCATGAGGCTAGATATTATATTAAAAGGGGTTGTCCCACGATTAAATATTATGTTTTGTTTATTCTTATAGAGAAAAGTAACAATTTTTCAACTGAAATAATAAAAAAAATGCACCAGTGTCTAGATATTGCTGTTACATACTTGTTATGGCGCTGCATTTTATTTTTTGGATTTCCTGTCAGAGCGTCTACCTAATGTGTCCAGTACCAGTGGTCACACATGATCAGTAGCTCAGTCCCACCGCCCTCTTTTACACGGACAGTAATTCCTGCTATCATGCAGACCAGCCAATCAGAATCTGCGTACTAGAAGCGGCTTCTTCTCACCAGCACTGAACACATTAGGTGGGCATTCTAAGAAGGAATCAAAAGAACAGCAGGGGGCGCCATAACAAGTATGTAACAGCAATATCTAGACACAGGAGCATTTTTTTTAATTTTAATTTAAAATTTTGGGCTTTTGGGTGATCTGACAGTGAAATTTAAGGTTTAATCGTGGGACAACACTTTTAAAGGAATTGTATAAATTTAGAGAAAATATGTCTGTTTTCTTCCAGAAATAGCGCCTCACTTGTCTATTGGGCTGTGTAGAATAATGCATCTCAATTTTCATCTGAATGAAAGCTGCTAAACTACAAACAGCCCATGGACAAGAGTGGTACTGTTTCTAGAATAAAGCAGCCATGTGTTTTGCATTACATACAACCCCTTTAATATAGGAATGTACCTTCAGATCCCATTATAAAAAGCGGTGTACATTAAATAAGAATAACAAAAATGGAGTATACCTACTTTAGACAATAATGGCATATCAACAGGTTACCATAAATGTCTGATAGGTGCAAGCTTGCTCGACTGTTTCCGTCACTCCCATAGAGCCGATTGGAAAATGCCACGCAATACGTTCTTGACTTGGATGCGGCTGGCAACCGTCTCACATGGCAGGATAGGGGCCCTATGTTCTCATGATTGGTGGGGATCCCATGGGTGTGACCTGCACCTGTGAGGCATTTATAGCGTAGCCTGTGGATATGCCCCTTTAAAAATAATTCTCACTTACAAAATGTATAAAGATGTTTCATTGTGTCTTTAACGGTTTTACAGGAGGATATCACAGACATTCCAAAACTTGCAGATAATCTTAAAATTTTTCGGTATGTATTCACACTATCACGCAACTTGTCTTCCATCCATTTTCAGACAGATCTTCAGCCTTCCTTACAGTATGGTAGTTACACCAGTCACTCCACTGCATCTGGCAATTCTCTACATACATCAAAGCTTTGCCCCCAGTTTAATCATTGACCTAAATAAACATTTGTGCTTCCTTACCATGCCCAGTCTACACTGATGTTATGTAGCCAGACTTGGTATAGTTTATTAGTAGTATGAATTGTGGTTTAATTTATAATTTTATTTATTATTACAAGTATTTTAATCACTATTCATTAAGCAGAAATTAAAAATGTTTTCTCGCTTTATATGCATACATATTAACCACTGTACAATAAAAGCTCTGCAACTTTCTAACATTGTGTGTCAATCCCTCATTGTTATTAAGATCTCTGCTTACTGTCGGATGAAAACATTCATTGTTTACATTCAGAGGGTGAAAATGTGTCCTGAAAATGTACTTCACAAGATGATACAGCGCTGTTTGCAGTGTATCGGAGCTCTACCTAAGAAACCATGTTTGGACCTGTTCACATCAGCGCTGGCTTCCATTCATCTGTACCGTTCAACCATTCCATCAGAGGAAAAGATGAATGGAAAGCCAATCGCTTCAGTTTGCATTACCATTCATTACAATGGTACTTTTTTTTTCTTTCAGTTGGTTTCAGTTTGCCTCCGTTCCGCTAGGTTTCTAAATTTTTTCACGGACACAATAGCATAGTCGACTACGCTAATATTTCAGTGAAAAATAACTCTCACTTCATTCACAGATTTATTTATGTATTTATCTCGGTTGTTATAGAGTGCCAAGATATTCTGCAGTTCTGTGCAGAAATTGACAACATTTGCATCAGTCCCTGTCCCCATTGGGGCCCATAATATAATTTCTCTATCTCAGACACCTTTTAGGGAAAATTTCAAAGGAAGTCACTTAACCTCACAGTATGTTTTTGGAGTGTGGGAAGAAACCGGTGAACCCAGAGGAAACGCACACAAACATGGGAAGAACATACAAAGTCCATGCAGATGACTTAAAATGTATTTAAACCCAGGACATTTCCCGCCAAAATCAGACTTGCCTATTCTTCCGGATTGTCCAGGAGTCTCTTTAAATAGGGGAGATCTCCATGGCTCCCATCAGAACAGGCAAATGTCGTACAATGTCTGCTGATAGCCATCACTAGGGGGACCTTGTAAAGTGCCAGTGAATGGAAGAGTACTAGAAAAAAAATAAAAGGGGGAGACGGGGCCATCACATATAACAGATTGAAAACTGAGGGCGGTAAAGTTTTTGTGTGATGCAGGTGTCGATATGGGATTATGTCTCAAGGAATTAGGTATTCCCGAAGACTATGTAATCACGAAGCAATTTTACTAAAATGTTGGAAAAATTTCCAACTTTCTATAGAGGAGCTCAAAATCTCCCTATGCTCATGCTGATTCTTTCCCATATGGTTTACGGAGCCAATTAATAGGAATACATATAACTACCATAAAATAGCAGACAATATTAAAGGGTTAATTGAATTACCACACATTGTGTGATGTTGAAATTTAGTCAATATAGGTGAGGTCTAGCAAAGTAATACTTTGATAAGAGAACTTAATAGTGTTCACACAAGAAGCTGATAATTCACTTCTGTTTGTCTTTCAGACCTAAAAAGCTGACACTCAAAGCTTACAAGCAATATTGGTTTGTTTTTAAAGATACATCAATATCTTATTTTAAGAATAAAGAAGCCGCTCATGGAGAACCCTCAGAAAAATTAAACCTGAGAGGTAAGTAAAATATACAAAGAAAAAGTTCATAATCGAGGTATGGGGTGATCTAGTGGAAGCCGAGGAATGTTATTATCTTAGACCTCCACACAATATTGAATGGTCGTCTTAAGCCCAATGCAACAAAAAAACACAGAAAAAGGCCATACTTACAAATGGACACAGACAGGTCAGAAACGCTGATGAAGGAGAGTGAGCAGGTGCTTTAAATAATAATAGCCACTCCCACTAGTCTTGAGGGGAGTGGCGTGTGGTGCATGGGATGTGTAGTACATAATAATAAATGAATAGTGTATGTGCAAGTGATAATAGGGGTGGAATATAGGGGGCAGTAATGAGTAAAGTGGATAAATAAAAATAACTGAATAATGGGGTGCAAGTGTGTGAAACATGGAGGGATAGTGTATAGGTCATGAGGCGCAGCGTGTATAGCCAGGTAGAAGCCTATTTGTGCCGCCTTGATAATTCATAGAGCGGGCTACGCTGCTTACGATGCCAAACAGCACACCATACTCTCCCAGCATCAAAGACGCGGCTGTGTCCAAAAAAACCAATGCAACAAGTTTACCCCCTGTACTCCCAATGGTCCAATTATTATCGAATAAAAGAGCTTGGATGGAGCCTGTTTATCATTCTCTAAATTGCAGCCTTCTCAATCTCTATCAAATACAGAGAGGCCCCAGGCCACTCCACCTGCTGTTTCTTTATCACTGCTTGCAGTGAGGCTGTTGGAAACTTCCATCCGCCTTAATGGATTCATTCAACTTTAGGGTCTCTCTTCATCGGGTGCACACCAGAACGAACAGCAATCCTGCTGCTCACAGGGCCGTAGTTTGCACTGGACCCCATTAGTCCGGAACAGCGCACCTTTTAACAACTAAGTACCGCCTCCAGTGTAAAGCACACAACGTCCTTACACTCTATGCGTCCTCACCCTGTTATAATGCAGCAAAATCTACCCAAAGATGGCATCTGAACCGTTTCTCCCGGCACTTATTTAAAGCGACAGTGAGCCACAACTCCCTGCCATACACAGGTATTATAATAAAATAAATTGTTACAGACATAACATATATAGCAGCAGCTCTTATCCTCCAGAATCTTGACTTGAAAGGCAGAAAACAGTTAGGCCCCATGCACACGAACATGCTTTTGCGGCTGCAATTCCCCGAAAATCCACGGGAGAATTGCGGCCCCATTCATTCCTATGGGGCCATGCACGCGACCATGGTTTTCATGGTCCATGCATGGCCCCGGAGCCCGGACCGCAGAAAGAACGGGCAAGCCCTATTACGGCCGTGTTCTGCGGTCCGGGCTCATTGAAAATAATGGCCGCGGCTTGCAGCTGTCACTCTGTGGCCGGCCGACCCGGAAATCACAGCCGTGCACATGGCCACGGTCGTGTGCATGAGGCCTTACACAAACATAAATCTGTACATTTTAAGATACAGCAGCATATGCCTGCATGAGACTGCTCCACACCATGAAGGAAAGCACCTTCCAACACCTGCACAATCATATGTAAATATGTTTGTTGGCCTATTGCTCCAATGCATCTTAAATGAAAAATCTCTATAGCTGTTATGCAGACCTACTGTATGTGTTTCCATACCATGTTTTCATATGTAGTCTGATCCTGCAGTTATATTCCAGTCCATTTATCCCCTACTTCTCACTAAAGATTAGTGAACCAATTCGGCACAAATCAAATTTGGTCCGAATTTCCCAAAAGTTTCGGATTTGCCGAAATCTGAAACTTTTTGGATTCACGGTGCACAAATATTTAAAATGGCAGCCGATGAGGAGCATCAACCAACATTTTGCAGATTATAGAAAAATTAAGGGAGAAGAGATTAAAAATAGAAAAATACCATACTCACCACCTTCCTTGGTCTTCCATAGCGACACGTCCATGCCAGCAGGTGAGATGATGTAGCTTTCCTGTGTGATTGCTGCAGCAGTCCCATGGGACAGTTACGTCATGATGTAGTTTTGTCCAATGTGATCGCTGCAGCCAATCAAAGGAAGACCAGGGTAGGTGGTGAGTATGTTTCTTTTATTTTTTTGTGGAATCGAAAGTCACCCAATTGCCTAGTTTGACTTGTCTGACAGGGCTATCGGGGGAATTGCGATTCGTGGTGAATTTATTTGGACCAAAACAAATTTTGGTCCTGAATTCAATTTTCCTCATCACTACTTCTCACTAACATACATTTGGTAAGTTAGCAAAGCGTAGGGGACACATAAATGGTAATATGACTGAAGGATAAAACTATGCATCTTTCTAGACCATTTTTTATTTTAGATGCCTTATATTGGAATATTTTAAAAAAAAAATGGTTGCAAATGTGAAAGTAAACTCATTGTACAATAAAAATGTATTGAACTTGTCAATTGTAACCAGGACATCTCAGTGACACCTAAATAATATTCCTCTCAAATTCCATTAGTGACATGGGTTGCAGGGCAAAGTAGGTTGCCTGTCGGTGAAACACTGTAAGGCATAATACATTGTAATACAGCAGTATTGCCATGTTTTATAAAAGGATCGCAAGTGTCACTGGAAAAAAAAGAAACAAAATGTAAAAAAATTCTACATAACTGGCATCAAAACATTATACATAACTGGTAATTGAAGTTTTTTTTTAAAAAAAACTGCCGCCTAATTATGTCTGTGTACATTTCAGGACCTTTATCGAAGCTATAACTTTATCATTTCTACAGAGAGATATTTCACTAACATGAGAACAACATTTAATAATAATAAAACTCGGATATTGAAAACAATGGGGTTTCCTACATCTCAGAAGATTGTGTCAGTAACATTTTAGGTGCATTGCTAATGGATAGTTAAATTTTTTTCTCAAACTGGAAACAGAAAGAGGAGTCAGTAGTATAAACAGCACATCCCGGACTTCACAACTCCCACAAGGACAAGACATTCCTTCATTAATCTCACTGTGACTCACTAGTGATTGCAGACCTGTAACCTCTGACCCCATATGTTTATACTAATCACTTATGGTAAATGGTCAACTACTTGTTAAGCAAAAATATCACAGTCAGCGCTTCCAGCAAGCTTCCATTCTGTTAAAGGAGTGTCCCCAAATCGACAATTATCACCTCTCATCGCTGGGGGCCTCACCACTGGGACTGCACCAATCGCAGAATGGGGGTTCTGAATCCCCAGATCCTCCTCACTGCACCCCCATGGAGCGGTGGTCGGGCATGCGTTCGCCGCTCAATTCAATGTCTATGGGACTTACGGAAAGCGCTTTTTCCATCATTCCCATAGACTTTGAATGGACCAGCAGCACGCATGCTCGACTGCTCCTCTATTTAATGTCTCCTCCTCACTGCTGGGGGTACAGGGAGGGGCCCCAGGAGGTTTAGGACCCCTGTTCTCACGATCGGTGGGAGTCCCAGTGGTGGGGCCCCCAGCGATTAGACAATTCTCACCTATCTTGTTGATAATGGTCGACCCTGGGTATACCCTTTTAATCTATTAATATTAGCTCTTAATAATGGCCATAAACACCACCTGGCTCCATGTGAAAAAGTAATTGCCCCCTTAAAATGAACACCTAAAAAAGCATAACTTGAAGCCCCTGGGCCCTAAGGCCTCATTCACACGACCGTAGCCACGGAATAACAGCCGCGAACCAGCCCGCAAAACATTATTTTCAATGAGCCCGGACACGGCCGTAATAAGGCATGCCTGTTCCTTCTGCGGTGTGGGCTCCTGGGCCATGCACGGACCGTGAAAACCACGGTCGTGTGCTTGGCTCCATAGGTATGAATGGGGCCGCAATTCTCCCGTGGATTTTCGGGGGAATTGCAGCCGCAACAGCACGTTCGTGTGCAAGAGGCCTAATACAAAATCCGTATGTATCGGTATCCTATGTGTCATTTATAAAATTGGTGTCTTCTTACGTAGCAGAGGAGACTTTCATGGGCTTCAGGGTATGGGTGCTACCTCTACCTCTACATTCCCTATAGCTCTGCCCCTGGAATACCTGGTTGTGCCACCAACAGCAATCAAAAACTTCCAATAACTGGAGATCAGGCTTTACCACCGTTGTGGAAGAATTTTGTTTCACTCCTTGCAGAGTTGCTTTAATTCAGTAATGCTTTGAAGCATGAACCGCTGTGTGATGGAAGAGAAGTGACAAACATCATCCTCATGCTCAGAGCAGTTGCTGTCATTCTCCCAATTTGCATTTCTAATTGCTTCAACATTTAACCCTATACTATATGTTCATAGTTTATTCCTTTAAAAATGCTAATAGTTTGCGTATCTGAGGGAAAGCATAAAAGACTAAATACTTCCATGAAGTCACAGGATACTACAATATTATTTGCCAAAGCCAAATTCACTTATAGAACAGATGCCATCCTTGTGTAGATTGAAGCATTTCATCGTCTATTTGTGCTCAGGTTGTGAAGTTGTACCAGATGTCAATGTATCACAGAGAAGATTTGGGATAAAGCTAATGATACCATTTGCAGAAGGAATGAATGAAATACATCTAAGATGTGACAATGTGAGTATAAACATACAGGTAAAATGACTGCATAAGTCAATTTTAGTGGCTCTAGATAACAATTTGTAGACCTGTCCACAGGTCCTTTGCTCTATTTGTTTTTCTTTCGATACATGGTGTCCAAGTGTTATTATATTAGTTTTTTATTGGAATACAGGACATAATGAAAGGTTAAAGGCTATGTACACCTTTTGAAATCGTTTTTTTTTCTTAATATAAATGTGTATCCATGTTATTGGTGCAACTTTCTAAATACATTGTATTACAAATAAT
This sequence comes from Rhinoderma darwinii, assembly GCF_050947455.1. Classification (NCBI taxonomy): domain Eukaryota; kingdom Metazoa; phylum Chordata; class Amphibia; order Anura; family Rhinodermatidae; genus Rhinoderma; species Rhinoderma darwinii. The sequence continues at coordinate 362,373,292 of NC_134690.1, read as the reverse complement.
TTTTACTATTTGAGATACAGCTGCTTTGTATCCTGTATACAGAACATCTGTATCTAGCGATGAGACCTGAATCCGTCAGGTCAGCGGGACTGATGGGTTCAGTGACAGCGGGTCAGGATCAACCTGTTATGGATCACATCAAAGTTATGAACTTAGATGTGATAGATAACATGTGGATCTTGCGTGTTGCAGAATAAGATACAGCTGCTCTGTATACAGAATACAAAGCCACTGTATCTCAAAAGGTAACAAGAATTTTTAATAAAAACTTATTTGAAAGATGCACCAATCACACTGACTGTCATTTTTTATTTTATATATATATATATATATATATATATATATATATATATATATATATATAAAATCACTTTCAAAGGTTTACATAGCTTTTAATGCTGCCCTGCTATCCTTCAAAAGGGAAGGGAGAGTAGTAGGAGGCTCTCCTGTCCTAGAATAAAGGGGTGTGATGGCATGAACTAGCACCACCAGGAGTCCTTATTTGTTTGTTTTTTTGTGTGCTATAGGTATTCCTCTGCTCTATGTACGCCCCTGTGTACATAATGGTAGAGTTTGGAATGACTTGCAGATCTGATTATGACATTAATAATTTACAGTTCTACAGCTCCTCTCACTTCCGGTAGTTTTACACGGAAAGATATTCGCCTGTATTTACCACCTATTTCTGAGCGCCGATCAACAAAGAAGCAATCTGCGCTTGTTTGCTGCACTCATACGGATGCATATGAACGATCATTGCTACGATCATTTACACAGGGAGATGTGCTGCTGACTAGCATTCATTTTTATAGCCACAGAAAAAATCTGATCAGCTGGCGAACGAGCACTGAGATCACACGTCTCCATAGTAAGGAGCTGTATGGTTTCCATGCACTGCTGTACAGGTTCCACACCTGTGTACATGAACCCTCATATGCAATAATTCAAGTTGGCTTTCCATAAAGCTTTATTCACCACAGCATTTGGTTGTGTTTTTCATTGTGTATTCATTGGCATTTTCAAGAGTGTTTTTTTTTAAGGTAAAAAAAACTGCGGCCAGATTTTACTTGAAAACCTATAGTGAATTATTGAAAAGGTTAAATATAAAGTGTTTTGATCTGTGGCGTTTTTGTGGCGTTTTTGAGTTCAGTCACATTTTTTTTTTCAAAAAAAGGTGCTGGGTTTTGAAATTTTTTCACATTTTTCTCATAGACTTCTTTACAGGACATGAAAAACGCCAGAAAAAAAATGTATGCTACATTTGAAAAAACACAGGCGTTTTTACATGCATTTTTTTTTTTTCAGTTTAAAATGCCAGACAAAAAGCCTTGTGTGAAATAGTCCGGAAACCAGTCCTAGGAACATTTGTTAGAGCTGCTTTAGTGTGGTACAGATGTAGCCACGTTTAACTTGACTGATAACTCGCTGCAGCGTGATATCACTCAACAAAAGCCATTGAAAAGTGAAGTTAAAGTTTCATGCCAGAGTGTATTTGAAGGAGTTTTCCTATCAGGGACACTTATGACATATCCACAGGATATGTCATAAATGTCATATAGATGAGGGTCCCAACTCTGGCCCCCTAAACCCCGTTCTACCTCTCAGTGCTGCGGCTGAAGCGCGTGATTTCCGACACATGAAGAAGAAAACAGCGTTACTCGCTGAGCTACGTACTTGCATTGTTTCTGTAAGTCCCACAGATCTGAATGGTAGTTACGGAAACAGCATAGCTTGCTTGTGAAGCTACTTTCGTAACTGGCATTGTAACTGGCATTCATGGTCGGAAATCACACACTTCAATGGCAACACAGAGAGGTAGAACAGGGTTTAGGGGGCCCTGTTCTAGAGGTAGGTGCGGGTCCCAGAGTTGGGATCCGCATCTATCTGACATTTATGACATATCGTGTGGATATGTCATAAATGTCCCTAATGAGAAACCCCTTTAATGCGTTAAGAGACAAGTTAAAAGATGGCTACATCTGTATGTTGGAATATACTGAAATTTTGTGTTTTACCAAGTCCAAAGTCAAGAAATACAATAGCTTACTACTATACTACTGCGTGATGGTTTGTCAGAGTTTTAATACCTAAAATGAGTGGTGAACACAAACATTCAGCGCTGTGTAATAAACTCTTTCTACCTTCGACCACTAGGAATCTCAGTATTCTAAATGGATGGCTGCTTGCATACTGGCATCTAAAGGAAAGACAATGGCTGACAGCTCGTATCGATCAGAAGTACAAAGCATCCTCTCATTTCTGAGGCTGAAACACACAAACACTACAACTCAAAGAAATACCAACATTGAAAACATGGACATCAAGCCAGAGTGCTTTGTGTCACCGAAGTATGCAAAGAAATACAAAACTAAACAGGTAGCTAATGATCAGGCATTGATGGAGACTAGTATGTTTTGTTCTGTTACTACTTGTGTATGTTGCTGAAGACTCAGACTTCTCAGGCCTTGTTCACACAGTACAGATTTGTTGCAGATTTTGCAAGTAGTTGTTTAAGCCAAAACCAGAAACGAAACCTAAACAGAAGAAATATATAAAGGACGGCCTTATAGGTCTCTTTCTTGGACATAATTCTGGTTTTGGCTTAAAAAGAAAAAGCCTGTAAAATCTGCAGCAAATCAGAACAGTGTGAACAAGGCCTTAAATGTATTCACTATATACATGAAAAGTTGTACAACTGTCTAATATACTTTTGAGTACTTATTCCTTACAATTTTCAAGATAATGGATTGCTGTCAGTGAACACTTTTGTTTACAATCAGAGGCCGCAGACCTGTACATAGAAGTGGATAGAATTGTATTCAGTGTAGGTAATGCATTGTGAGTTAAATAGATCAGCTACAGATGAATAAATCTCTCCGGTAGTTTCCTACAATGTATCAATCTGGAGTCCAGGCTGTTTATCTCACAGGGCATTGGCTAGACTGAATACAATTCTAGCAGGACTAAGGTCTCTTGCACACGACTGTTGTGGCACTAGTTTTTAACGGCATCCGAGTTGCACCCGATAGTCTTCACGGACCCATTCACTTTTTTTTTAAAAGGCTTTATTTTCTCCAACCACCTTGACCAAATTTTGCCGAATTTATCTGGGCACTACCTACTAAGGTAGAGCTTCTTATACATAGGTACATACTTATTTACTAGTTGCAGCCAGTGTGTCAAACTCGGGCAGTCTGTGCTCTTCCAAGCCATAATTACAATCTTCCGGGCACAAAACACGACAAAGCGAAAGAATACCTTATCATGGTGGTTGTGTATAACGTCATCCATAATGCCCAAGAGGCACATCTGAGGGGTAAGAAGCCGCGGCAGCTCATAATGGGTATGAAGAAATTCCACCACCTCTGACCAAAAGGGGGCAACTCTGAGACATATCCACACACAATGTAGGAAGGTGCCAGCATCTGACTGGCAGCGAAAACACCTATCCGAAACTAATACTCCCATCCGCTGAAGCCTAACTGGTGTGTAATAGATCCTATGCAAAAACCTAGACTGTATTAGAAAATCCCTTGTACTCACCACTGAATCAAAAAAGGAAGATTCCACCTCCCGCCAGTCCTCCTCTGTCAAGGTAGGGACATCATCCCTCCATCGCAGAAACGCCTTAACAAATGGTCTAGTTCCCATGGATGTAATGAGGGTGTATAATTTAGTGAGGACCCCTGAGAGATCTGGAGCACCGAGCAGGTCCTCTAATCCAGACAAACCCAGCTCAGGCGACGAAGAGCCAAATTGGGCACAACAGGCATGTCGTAGCTGGAGATAATAAAAAAAAACATGTCCCTGAAATGTTATATCTCTCGTGAAGTTCAGAAAAGGATGCCAAGCCAGAATTTGCATTACATATCTACCCCAGAAATTTGAACCCTGCCCCTGACCACATCACCGCTCCCGGCAATGATTCCAGATGAGGCAACCAAGGATTACTCCATAGTGGAGTCCTAGGGCAGTATGAGGGGACCGTAGTAACCTTTAGCAGAGCCTGCTCTGTCCTCCAGGATACAGCCACCGACCGAAGTGGGAGTGGTATACAGCTCGGGGATTTAAATCTGTAGAGCAAATTTGTTAGACTTTCATAAGATGTCATAAGCGGCCCTATATCTATCCACCAGCAGGCAATCACCAGTTGAGAGGCTAAATAACAGGAATCAAGATTTGGCGACGCCATACCCCCCCGTCCCCCCCCCCCCGACGTTTAGGGGTTTGCAAGAGACTCTGGCTAAACCAAGGAACTCCACCCTGCCAATAGAATGTTCGCAGTAAACTATCCAGCTGTTTAAAAAAAATAAACATTTGTAACACAATGGGACAGGCTCAAAATAGATATAAAAATTTAGGTAAGTATATCCTCTTAAATAAATTAATCCGTCCATACAGTGACAGAGGGAGGGTCCTCCAGGTATGCAACTGTCTCTCAGTGGCCGTCACCAAAGGGTCAAGATTCAGTTCCAGATATCTAGTTAAATTAAAGAGGCTCTGTCACCAGATTTTGCAGCCCCTATCTGCTATTGCAGCAGATCGGCGCTGCAATGTAGATTACAGTAACGTTTTTATTTTTAAAAAACGAGTATTTTTGGCCAAGTTATGACCATTTTCGTATTTATGCAAATGAGGCTTGCAAAAGTACAACTGGGCGTGTTGAAAAGTAAAAGTACAACTGGGCGTGTATTATGTGCGTACATCGGGGCGTGTTTACTACTTTTACTAGCTGGGCGTTGTGTATAGAAGTGTCATCCACTTCTCTTCACAACGCCCAGCTTCTGGCAGTGCAGCACTGTGACGTCACTCACAGGTCCTGCATCGTGTCGGCACCAGAGGCTACAGTTGATTCTGCAGCAGCATCAGCATTTGCAGGTAAGTAGCTACATCGACTTACCTGCAAACGCCGATGCATCTGCAGAATCATCTGTAGCCTCTGGTGCCGACACGATGCAGGACCTGTGAGTGACGTCACAGTGCTGCACTGCCAGAAGCTGGGCGTTGTGAAGAGAAGTGGATGACACTTCTATACACAACGCCCAGCTAGTAAAAGTAGTAAACACGCCCCGATGTACGCACATAATACACGCCCAGTTGTACTTTTACTTTTCAACACGCCCAGTTGTACTTTTGCAAGCCTCATTTGCATAAATACGAAAATGGTCATAACTTGGCCAAAAATGCTCGTTTTTTAAAAATAAAAACGTTACTGTAATCTACATTGCAGCGCCTATCTGCTGCAATAGCAGATAGGGGTTGCAAAATCTGGTGACAGAGCCTCTTTAAGGGAGATCTCAATCCCCAAATATGTAAATTGGGAGACTATCTGCAATGGGACAGGGAGGCCCTGTCGGGTGCAATAACTAGGAGAAAACTGACCCATTCCCTGGACGGCGCACTCGGTCGTGTGCATGAGCCATCAGGCTGTGTTCACATCAGCATTGCCCTTCTGTTGAGGGGTTCCGTCTGAGGCTTCCGTCAGGTTAACCCCTCAACAGAAAGTAAAACGGAATCCTTAGCTTCTGTTTGCATCACCATTGATCTCAATGGTGATAGAAACGTTGCTAAAGGTTTCCGTTTGTCAACGTTGTGACAGAGTTCCGTTGTTTGTGATGGAATCAATCAGCCGACTTCGCTATTGAATCCATAAAAAAAACGGGACCCTGTCACAACGGTGACAAACGGAAACCTTTAGCAACGTTTCCGTCACCATTGAGATCAATGGTGATGCAAATGGAAGCTAAAGTTTCCGTTTGCCTTTCCATTGAGGGGTTAACCCGACATAAACCTTAGACGGAACCCCTCAACTGAAGGGCAACGCTGATGTGAACAGGCCCCTAGTGTGTCCTGGTCTGCAGCCTCTGAATGTAAACAAGAATGTTCTCATTCACTTACAGCAAACACATCTTGAAAATGGTGAAGAATGCAAACACAACATGTATTAGAAAGTTGTAGAACTTTAAATTTATACATTGATTAAACTTTATGTAAAACCAGAAAACTTCTTTAAAGAGAACCTTCACCTCTCTTGACATGTCTGTTTTAGTAAATACTTTTATTCCCGATGAAATAACAATTCTGCAGCATCTTTTCTTGTGTCGTTCCTCTGTTATTCCTCCTAGAAATGTATGAATAAATTAACAACTGGGTGTTACCAGTTTGGGGTGAATCCCTAAACACTCTGACACTGTCCAATCAGTGCGGACAGCGGGAAGTATAGATCGGGTACTGATGTAGTCATCTTTATTTTGACTTTTAACATATTAAATACAGTGTCAAGACATTTTAAATGGTTTTTCAATGGCTTTTGTTGTGTGATATCACGCTGCAGCAAGTTATCAGTCAATATAAACGTGGCTACATATGTACATAAGTTGAGCCCACTCCATACTTAGCAGGTGTCATCTGTATATTAGATCTGATGCCATGCTCTCATGGCCGAGATCAGAGATAACTTAGATCTTGGCCATTTAACCACATAGATGCAGCGGTCAATAGCGACCGCAGCATGTAAGCTGTTAGACAATCAGAGGCAAGGGGATAGACAATCTATTAAAATAGACGTGAATGGGAGTTATAGAAAGCTTGGCTCAAAGATTTTGTCTGTTTCCGAACTCTTGGCCACCTTGTTACTCAATGGCCAGAGAGCAGCGATAGTGGGACAAGGTAGGATGAGGTTGTCAGGGGGCCTCGTTCCAGACACAGGTGTGGGTCCCAGAGGTGGGACCCGCACCTTTTGGACATTTATGGCATATCCTGTGGATTTGACATAAATGTCCAAGATGAGAATACTCCTTTAACTCTCTTTTTTAATTATTATTACAGTTAGCTTCCCGCATTTTGGAAGCACAACAGAATATATCACAGATGCCACTTGTGGAAGCCAAAATGAGATTTATTCAGGCATGGCAGTCACTACCTGAGTTTGGCTTAGCTTACTATATTGTCAGGTAAATATATTTTAGATTTTTTTCAGATTATATGTTTTCTGCAAACATCTTCCAATTTAAAGCAACAGTGACACAGTCATTACCGAATTCAACTCAACACATCCAAAATGTATAATAACTATTACTTGATCATCTTCTTTTTCATATTATCGATTTAGCTGCTTGTAGTTTATAATTAATTAATTCTATAATGTAAATTATTTTTATACTGACTTCCTAGTGGAGAGCTTGTGTTTATACACAGCAGTCAATCTAAAAAAGCAGATCTGCAGTACAAAAATTATAGGGAGAGACAGAGCTGTCCCGTGAGCCTGTGATAATACATGAGGTCTATTTCAGATGACCTCAGATAATCCATATGACATTGCAGCAGTCAATCCTCATAGCTATGTCTTTATAGAGCACAGCTAAAATTCTGAATAAAGTTAGGAAGACCACAACTGCACAACATATTCATATAATTGCAACAATAACCCTGATTTCGACTTAATAGAATTTGAAAAATTATTTTTCCAGATTTAAAGATGCCAAGAAAGAAGAACTGCTTGGAGTTTCTTACAATAGACTGATTAAAATAGACATTGCCACTGGGGACACTGTTACAACTTGGAGATTCTCAAATATGAAACAATGGAATGTCAACTGGGAAATACAACAGGTACAGAAAATGTGTATTCATCTTTTCTTCTAGTATCACCTATTTATTTCATTTTTTAAAGACTTAGGCTAAGTTCACACTACCGTTAGTATACGTTTACCTCTCTTCTGTCAGAGGAAGAGAGGATCGAAAGATTAAACGGAAAGCAATGGTTCCGTTAGAATTATCATTGATTTCAATGGTAATTCTTTTGTTTCCGTTGCTTTCCGTTTGTCTCCGTTGACTAGGTTTCCATTTTTTCGTCACAGAAACAAAAGTTCTGCAAACTGCACTTTTGCTTCCGTGAAAGAAAATGGAAACCTAGTGAACAGAGACAAAAGGAAAGCAACTGAAACAAAAGAATTACCATTGAAATTAATGGTAATTCTAACGGAACCGTTGCTTTCCGTTTAATCTTTCGATCCTCTCTTCCTCTGACGGAAGAGAGGTAAACGTATACTAACGGTAGTGGGAAAAAAGCCTAAGGGCCACAACCGTGTTTTTTTTTTTCATATTCAATTTTTTTTATATTGATTTTCAATACACACAGATATAGAACACAGTGGAGGGAAGGCCTCCATACACTAAAGGAAAACAAGAAATAAGGGCAAAGCCCAAACAAAAGAAAAAAACTAAAAATAAATAAATGTGCATCACATCCCAGTACAAGGGACATTATATAGCAGCAGCATTAATGAACCTAAAAAAAGAGGAGCACTGCATAAGGATGAAAGAAAAATAACAGCTCAGACTCCTATACAACATAAGGTACAACGAGGACCGATGAATGCATCAGAGGAAGCGAGGCACATTTTCCTAGACAGGGGGAGAGAAAGAATAGAAAAAGTACAGAGAAGGGGAAGGGAAAATTAAGGTAAGGGAAGGAGGAAGACATGGGGAGCCTGAAAGCAGAAAAGAGCAAGAACTGCAATACACATAGTAGGGGCATAGTCGGACTAGCAAAATCCCAGGAAACTGCAAGGAACATCTCCTCAAAATAAGTCATGCAGGAAAAGGGGGGGAGGGAGGTGTGTCTCAAGTTACTGCAGTAAAATAGGTGGAAGAAGACAGGAAAGTAATCCATTGAGACCATGTAGACGTGTATCTTATAAAAACAGCTGGGGAATGAGCCACCAGGTGTTCCATTCTCTGTATGAAGGCAACCTCCTGAAACCACTCATCTAACCTTGGGGGAACCGCCGTTTTCCACCTACGTGCGATTACCGACTTTGCCGCTTGAAGGAGATGCCTAGTTAGGGAACGTTTATAAATGTGTAATGCATAGGGAACATAAATAAAAGAGTCGCCTCAGGAGAATTGTGAACCGAGACTCCAGTAACCTCTAATATGATTTTAAGGACCGCATCCCAAAACTCCTCATCGAGGGGCAACTCCATCAAACATGAGACATGGAACCTCCCATAGTTCCACAATAATTGTCAGGCATGGGCGGATACCATTTATGAAGAGCAGCAGGAACCCGGTACCATCTAGAAACAATTTTGTAACTAGTTTCCTTAGCTCTGATGGCTATAGAGGCTTTTTGGGAAAGGGAGAAACACTGTTTTCATTTTGCGTCAGTGAATGTCGTGTCCAATTCTTTCTCCCAAGGCCTGCAGAAGGAAGAGAGATACTGGGATCGTTGGGAAAGGAGTAGTATATATAATGTGGAGATGGCATGGGTAGGGGACAGAGTGGAAACACATACTCGTTCGAAGTCAGTATGCGGCCGGTGAAGATGGGTGTGGCGATTAATAGCACCATAAAATGCTTTAACTGGGAATATTCAAACATGTGGCGTGTGGAGGGTGTATCAGCTGGGTAGATGGAGGCTAAAGGGAGTAGAGAGGAATCGGAAAGGACCTGATTAAAATACATAGGATTGGTGGATGCCCTGCCTAGGAAGGAGAGACGAGCCCTACCAGCAGGAAAGGCTGCATTGTCAGTAATAGGGGTTAAAGGGCCCAATGGGTCTATGAGCGAACCTCCGAAGACCACAACGCCAGGAGAGTGTGGTAAACAACAAATGAGGCTTGACTCGGTCTGTTTCCAGGCAGGGTCCACGGCAGGGTACATAGGGTACTAGGGCAGAGTTGTTGGGCTAAACTAAGCCAAATTTTTGAGTCACAATTGTGAAAACAATCAAGAACACGAGCATGAGTCGACGCCAGGTAATAGAGACGACAGTCCGGCAGACCAACCCCACCTGTATCTCTGGATCGAGTAAGAATAGTTCTACTCTGACGGGGATGACCCATTGGCCATATGAAGGATTCAAAACATTGCTGGATTCACAACCAGTAAGAGGATGGGATGGCGATGGGGATCGTCTACAGGAGAACACAACCATGTTTTTAACCCGTGTTGTTTTGACTACTGTTTGCCAGTTTCTGCAGATTGCCATTTTTTTTATGGAAAAGTAAAGATGATACTTTAAATCCCTATTGTCACAATTGTTTCCTACAGTTCTGTTCACTGGAGCTTCATTCACAATGTCTCTCTATAAAAACATCAGTAAAGGAAATGTACATCATATTGTTCTATTAATGAATTTAAAGTTTAAACAGTATGCAGATGTTTTCTAACCCCCCCTACTTAATTGGGTTTTCCAATGAGAGACATTTATGGCATGTCCACAGGATATGTCATAAATGTCAGATAGATATGGGTCCCAACTCTGGGACCCACACCTATCTCTAGAACGGGGCCCCCTAAACCCCGTTCTGCTGCTCTGTGTTGTGGCAGAATTCTGACCACGCTGTTTCCGTAAGTCCAATAGAACTGAATCGTAGTTACGGAAACAGTGTAGCTCGCATGCTACGCTGCTTCTGTAACTGCCGTTCACTACTATAGGACTTACGGAAACACCGTCACTGTTTTTGTAACTCCCGACCATATAGTCAGGAAGTGGCTAAAAAACTCTGTATGTCTTCAATCCAAAAATTGAAGTGGTCACAACGCTGTTTTGGTGATGCATCCCTCCCACAGCTTTTACCTGCACAGTGACACTAGACTGGGCAGAATTGGGGGTGCATGGGCAGGGATAGCGCAGGGTTTGAGGTATAGCTTAATGCAAAGAGTTTGCGAGTGCGCTGCCTGGGTTATCCCTCTTTACATTTTTTTTTAAAGTTAGGAGTGCACACATATACTGTAGAAGCAGCATCAGCAGCAACATGGGGGACATTACACAGTAGTAATGAGCAGTGCAGCTTTGAATCCAGCAGTGGGGTGAGATACAACACTTACTAGAAGCAGCAGCATGTCTGTGTTTCTCTCCCTATTTCTCTTTCTGCAGCTGCGCCCTCCTCATCCCCCTCCCTTCTCTCTAGACTTCTATGGGCAGCAGCTGTAACCTGCTCTTTCAGTGAACTGATTCCTGTGTACAGCTTTTATCAGCAAATTCAATGAGTAAAGATTTAGGGAGGACCTGTCACTAGGTCCTACAAGTTGAGTTGGTTAACTGACCTGAATAGCGCTGTCTCCCTGATTCCAGCACTGTTTGTCTTTTTTCCTGGACACCCAATTCCAGAGGTATGGCCCACTGTTGTGTGGGCCTTCCTATATGCTAATTTGCTGTGGTTAGCCAATGGGGTGGAGCTATCTACCCTACCTCTGATGCTGACTAATCAGCGTGAGACAGCTTGAGGGTAGTTCACGCCCTGTTGGCTAACTACAGCAATTTAGCACACCTGGAGCCAACACAACAGTGGGCAATATCTCTGGAACTGGGGGTCCAGAAAAAAAAGAAAAGCAGTGCTGGAATCAGGGAGACAGTGCTATTCAGGTCAACAAACCAATTTAACCTGTATGACCTAGTGACGGATCCTCTTTAAATAAGCGGGGGTGGACTCTGATAAGTAGAGAAAGAGGCAATGGCGTAGCTATAGGGGTCGCAGTGCTCGCAGTTGCGACCCAGCCCACAAGCCTGGGGGGCCCGCAGGGCTACCGTTGCCACGCAGCGCACTAATACAAAGTTTGCATGTGCTGTGATGCCGGCACTTCCTGGTTACGGGCATGGTTTGTTTAGACATCACAGGCACATCGTACACTCAGTGTACCATGTGACCGTGACATCACGAGGTCACAAGAGGGGGCGTTCCAGCCACTGTGGAAGAGCCGATGCGGAAGACTGCAGGTGAACTGCAGAGGGAGCCCGTAATGTATGTGTGTTGTATTGTATTGTATTGTACTGTCTGTGTTTGCGGTGGCGAGAGGAGAGGGGGGCTTTAAATTACAGGCCCCCCTCTCCTCTCTTCACCGCAAACACAAACTGCAAGACACAATACATTACAGACTGTGGCTCGCACTCCCCCTGGGGGGGTCGTGTGAAGACCTCCGAGGGGTCGCGAACCACTCACCAAGTTCCTGCTTCCAACTATATTTGCGTCCTCACGACGCAGATCCAGTTGAATTTAATCCTGGAGCAAGGAGCTGACGGCTCCTTCCTCTAGCATTCACTGCCATGAGCTATTAGCGGCTCGGGGAAGCCAGGCTTGATTTAGTCACGTCATCGCGCCTGTCTGCGCCGAGTCACTCATAAAACAGGGCAAAGGAGGAGAAGGATCTCCTCCTCCACCCATCGTGGGAATGGGGATAGGTAAGTAAATTTATTATTTTTCTATTATGCACATATGGAGGAATTATACTGTATAAGGAGGGGGCTGATATGGTGGCAGCTATGAGGGGCATTACTATATGGGAGGCTGATATGGTGGCAGTTATGAGGGGCATTATACTGCCTGGGGGGCTGATATGGTGGCAGCTATGAGGGACAATATACCGTATGGGGGCATTATACTGTCAGGGGGGCTGATATGGTGGCAGCTATGGGGGCATTACACTGTAGGGAGACAGCTATGGGGGCTTTATACTGTGTGGGGCAGCTAAGGAGGGCATTATACTGTGTGGGCAGCTATGAGGGGCATTATACTGTATGGGGCTGCTATGGGGGCATTATACTGTATGAGGGCATTTATGGCGGGCATTATACTGTATGGGGCAGCTATGGAGGCATTATACTGTATGGGGCCGCTATGGGGGCATTATACTGTGTGGGGCAGCTATGAGGGGCATTATACTGTATGGGGCTGCTATGGGGGCATTATACTGTATGGGGATGCTATGAGGCATTATACTGTATGGGGGAATTTATGAGGGGCATTATACTGTATGGGGTCTGCTATGGGGGGCATTATACTGTATTGGGGCATTATACTGTGTGGGGGTAGCTATGGGAGCATTATACTGTGTAGGGGCAGCTACGGGGAGCATTATACTGTAAAGGGGCAGTTATGGGGAGCATTATACTGTATGGGGGCAGTTACAGGGAGCATTATACTGTATGGGGCAGCTATGGAGGCATTATACTGTATGGGGCCGCTATGGGGGCATTATACTGTGTGGGGCAGCTATGAGGGGCATTATACTGTATGGGGCTGCTATGGGGGCATTATACTGTATGGGGCATTATACTGTATGGGGGAATTTATGAGGGGCATTATACTGTATGGGGCTGCTATGGGGCATTATACTGTATGGGGGAATTTATGAGGGGCATTATACTGTATGGGGTCTGCTATGCCGGGCACTATACTGTATTGGGGCATTATACTGTGTGGGGGTAGCTATGGGAGCATTATACTGTGTGGGGGCAGCTACGGGGAGCATTATACTGTAAAGGGGCAGTTATGGGGAGCATTATACTGTATGGGGGCAGTTACAGGGAGCATTCTGTATGGGGCAGCTACGGGGAGCATTATACTGTATGGGGCAACTACAGGGGGCATTATACTGTGTGGGGGCGGCTATGGGGGGAAGTATACTGGGGGGGCTGTTGGGCAAGGTGGCTGGCCATAGGCGCGGCAGAGGTCTTGTGGTGTTGGGGAGGGGTAGGGGGGGGCCCAAGCTGAATTCTTGCACCAGGGCCCATGAGCCTTTAGCTACGCCCCTGGAAAGAGGCATTGTTCTGTAATAAGATATAATACTAAGTTTATTATATTGGCTTATACTATTGTATTTTGGAAAAAAAATAAAAGTTTAATTACTATTGAAGTTTTCTTACAAGCAGTATCACAGAGTAGACTTTACCTAGATTAGTATCATAACTGTGCTTCCTTAAGTTCTATTTCATGCATGCCTAAGTATTTAAGTATACAAACTAAGCTGCAGGGGCCTTTGCATTGCATAAAATAGAGCCATTTGCAACATTACTGAGCAGGACTACCTAGACACATTCTAGCCTAATGCCTATCCCCACACCAGTCATGGGGGTTGATATATTTTTAAACCAAAACATAGGGGGGAATTTTGAAGTAAGATGCTCCAAATTTATTCAGAGGTGCATGCCTCTTAATAAATTTGTTGCATCTTAGACTGTCCGCACCACAAACTGAAATCTATGCTAGATTTCTGATTTTATTCATGCCAATCTCTGGCATAAATTATAGTTATTCTGTTGGGCCGTTGGTGGCCCTGCCACCTCCCTTTAATCCCCGTCCATAGTTTTTAGAACGTCCATAGAACGCCTTAAAAACTAAAAGTTGCACATATTGCAGAATAGGCATGTGAAATATAACTCCCCCTACGTGTTCTATTATTAGGTATAGTTTGACTGCAAAGAGCCATTAGAGTCATCATAAGAGAATATGACAGCTGGGACCCTGACCAATGTCAGGAACAGCCAGGTCCCAGAGCTGTGCATTATTTTCCACTGTGTCGCTTAAATTATAGAAAACCTACAAATGTACTTGAAAATTCCTTTAATTATTTCAAATTATTAGAATGATCCAACCCAAATCATTTTATTCGTAATAATACATGATTTCTATATCTTTTAGGTTGCTATTGAGTTTGACCCCAACATTGCTGTCGCATTTACATGTCAGAGTGCAAGCTGCAAAGTTGTCCATGAATACATAGGAGGCTACATCTTTCTCTCCACTCGTTCCAAAGACCAGAATGAAAGTTTGGATGAAGAACTTTTCCACAAACTTACCGGAGGCCAAGAATGATTACTAAACATTTTTACAAGAGTGTGTTTGTGAGTGTGCGTTTTTGTGTGTGTGTGTGCGCGTGTTTTTGTGTGTGTGTATTTTTGTGTTTGTGTTTGTGCGTGCCAATAATGATATGTATTTTAAACTTGCTGTGTAAAAGCCTATTAAAAAGCTCTGCATAGAGTTACTGGAGGCTCAACATAATATAAATAATATGGCACCATAGTATCCGCTTGTCCAGCTAGGGGCTTAAAAACATAAAACTGAATTAGTATAAAAAACATTGTACATATGAACAGTAATACTTATCAAATACTTGTGTTTAATCACATTTGTCATTTATCCTGACATTACTTTTCCTTGACCATCTGAAGTTTAATAAACACTGAATTTTTCTACATCAGTTTTTCTACTTTACCTTTAACAGTGATGCATGAAAAAAAAATCCTTGAACAAAGGAAACTTTAAACTCGCGAAAAGTTGTCCCCCGTCACTCAAGAACCAGGGCTGAAAGATTGTCCTTCTCTTGGGTTTAGCTAAAGGCTCGTGGGCTCGGGTGCAAAAGTTTGGGCACCCACCAGAATTACTATTCATGCGACTTCATGCAGCTGAAAGTTACGCAGCTCAACCGTAACTTTTAGCTGCATCGCTGGGTCTCTTAAATGACCCATCGATGCAGCACTAGCAGCCAGGGACGTTGCTAGGGTCCTAAAAGATCAGGGGTACAAGCCCCAAGACATAAGTTTTGTCCTCTTCTCCCTAAAAAAAAATACAATGAGTCCTATAGCTAAGCCACTGCATAGGATTAGATACATTAGCTCAGCAGACAGTATCACACATGATAGGATTAGATGCATTGGCTCAGCAGACAGTATCACACATGATAGGATTAGATGCATTGGCTTAACAGACAGCCACACGCATGATCGGATTAGTTACAGCTAGCAAATAGTATACAAGATAAGATTAGATACAACCGCTCTGAAGACAGTAACACATAATAGGATTAGATACATGGCTCAGCAAACAGTATTAGGCCTCATGCACACTTCTGTGTGCCGTTAAACGGCCGCTAATGACGGTTCCGTGAATCACGGACCGCACACCGATGACTTCCGTGTGCAGTCCGTTGTTTCACGGACCAAATAAATGCAAAGGCCGAGACTGTTCCATCAAAAACGGGCAGGAGTAGGACCTGCCCTATTTTTGACGGAACGGCCGCATGGTTCCGTTAGTAAGTGTGCATGGCCCTATTGAAATGAATGTGTCAGGGTGCTATCAGTTAAAAAAAATGGATAGCGCCCTGAAGAAAAAAAACTAAAGTGGGCATGAGGGCTTACACATGAAAGGATTGGACACATTGGCTATTCAGACAGTATCACACATGATAGGCTTAGATACAGGACCCTATTAACCTATATATTTTCTGAACAACACTAATATATTAAGCATCAGAATAGAAATGTTTAACATGTTAAACCAACAATATCCAAGCTACCGATAAGAGAGACAAAGTACAACGTCTTTCACTCATAAAGGTTTCTCTTTGCTAATAAATACAAAGAGACAATACTCGGGGTCACCACCAGAAACAAACAAGATAAAGACATGAAATCCCCCTGGTGTGATATCCACCCATCAAACTACGCCAATAGTTATCATTTATTATTGTGATTTATTGATTGATTTTCTGATTTTATGACTCTTGGCCGTGGTTTCTAGTGGTGCAGGAATTTAGGCTGCAGGGTAAAGTTTGGTATGGAGCCTAATTTTGGCTAAGTCTATTTGGATTGTTGAATGTAGTGCCCCTGTCTATGACACATTAAGGGGTAGAATGCATTGACAATATACAGGCCCCAAGGGTGAACATCGACATAAAGCCTAAACACATAGCAATTTTCTTGCGCAATTTTCTTGCCCCAATATATCTGCAGCCCTTGTCCCTTTTAAGGAGTACATTTGTTATTTAATGACAGAGGTCAGGGGGGGGGGGAGTGGGATAATGGTTAGATAGGAGTTCCTGGTCATATGGAGATATTGGTTATAAGACTACTAAGAGGGAGGGGGAAATGGTAGATGGGAGGAGAGCGTTTTGTTTTTTTTTAATCATTCCTTTCTAAAGCTGTACTTGATCTAAAATGCCGGTACAATGCCGAAGATTCTTTCTTGGAATATTTGGGGGGGGGGGGGGGAAGGTAAAAAAAACTATAGAGAATCGTCGTCTTTAATTTAATTAGAAACTAATTCCCAGCAATCATCTGCCTACAGGAAACACATTTAACTAGAGAGAACGCTAGCCATTTTGATAGTTCCTAAGCAATATACTTTTGCCATTCTACGTTCTCATCCTTCGCAAAGGGGGGTAACTAACTTGATCCATCGTAAGATTAAATCACAAATTTTTCATGTTCTTAAGGATACAGAGGATTATTATATCTTTTTGAAAGGTCCTCTGAGGGTCTAGTTTGTATTATAACGCAATTTAAAGTTCAAAGAATGGACCATAGAAAGACGCTGCTGATATAAATGGAATACGCGTTTCGACGCTGAACTAGTATCTTCATCAGCGGCCTGATGAAGATTCTATAAATTACTGATTCTTTCATATAACACTTTTACTTGGATTCCATTCCATTTATATAATCAGTGCCATTCTAAGGTCCATTTTTTGAACTTTAAATTGCGTTATTTCACTTCGGTAACAGATCTTGTTACCTGCTGGGACCTGGCTGCAGCTGACCTTCCAGATAAATAATTGTGCAGCTTACATCAGGGTTGTGCCTGAATTTGCAAAACTTGTAGAGGTGAGCATTTGACCTTATCAGTTATTTATAATCACTCCATTGGTGATCTGCATTATGTGGTGCCGTGAATCTCTGCTTTTTCTCCTATAGCTATAGTTTGTATTATTGCTTCAGTGTTCATACCTCCCCCATTCTCAGCCCGAGTTTTGAATGAATTAAAGAGGCTCTGTCTCCACATTATAAGTGCCCTATCTCCTACATAAGGAGATGGGCGCTATAATGTAGGTGACAGCAGTGCTTTTTATTTTGAAAAATTATCTATTTTAACCACGTTATTAGCGATTTTAGCTTTATGCTAATTATTTTCTTAATGCCCAACTGGGCGTGTTCTTACTTTAGACCAAGTGGGTGTTGTAAAGAGGAGTGTATGACGCTGACCAATCAGCGTCATACACTTCTCTCCATTCACTTAGTCGGTGCATAGGGATCCTGCTAGATCAGTATGTGCTGTCTTATACTGACACATTAACGTTACTGAATTGCTTAGACAGTGAATAGACATTCCTTCTAGCCAGGACGCGATGTCTATTCACAATCCCGACACTTCGTTAACGTTTCTGTGGTACTTACAGCAGAGCAAAGCGTAATCTCGCTGTAACCTGTCATTTACAGCGTAATCTCGCGAGATCACACTTGCTCTGCTGTAAGTACCACAGAAACGTTAGCGAAGTGTCGGGATTGTGAATAGACATCCCGTCCTGGCTGGAAGGAATGTCTATTCACTGTCTAAACACTTCAGTAACGTTAATGTGTCAGTATGAGACAGCACATACTGATCTAGCAGGATCCCTATGCGCTGACTAAATGAATAGAGAGAAGTGCAGGACGCTGATTGGTCAGCGTCATACACCCCTCTGTACAACGCCCACTTGGTCTAAAGTAAAAACACGCCCATTTGAGCATTAAGAAAGTAATTAGCATAAAGCTAAAATCGCTAATAACGTGGTAAAAATAGATCGTTTTTCTAAATAAAAAGCAGTACTGTCCCCTACATTATAGCACCCATCTCCTTATGTAGGAGATAGGGCACTTATAATGTGGTGACAGAGCCTCTTTAAGTGCATATGTTTCTATTAAACGAGAATGCCCGGTCTTAATTAAAGGAGACTTTAATACAGCAATGGACAAAGATATTGATAGATTTAGGCAAACCACCACCCTTATACCAAAACTGAACCATATTCTAAAAAAAATGCAACATCTGAATTAGGATGGATGGATATATGGAGACAAATTAATCCTAATAAATGTTGTTTCTCCTGTGACTCTAAATCGAATGGCACTATGTCTCGTGTATACATTGCATTTGTTAATGAATGTATGGTCCCCTTTACACTGAAAATCTCGTATGAGTCCCGTGAGATCTCTGATCACTCCCCGGTATTAGTTTAGCTCAACCAACTCAAAACTGGTAGTTGTAAACCTTATAAAATAAATCAAGCACTTATTACATGGCCTCTCCAGACATAATCCGGGAGACCACTAAGGTATATATAAGGGGACTGTTCCTAAAAGAACAGACAAACAATATAATGGAAAAGATTTTGAAGAAAGCTGGAAGGATGCACAATTAGGATATGACTCCCATATAAAACACCAAGCAAGTCAACAAATGTTTAATATCTCCAAACAATATTTCCTGGAGGCAAATAGATCAAGTACTACTGGCGAAAATCACAATGAATCAGAATCCACCCAACTGTAGAATAGCTATTAAAGGGGAAGATGGACTTATGGTCTCGGATCTAGAAACTATAACAAAGGTATTTGATACATATCATAAGAAATTGTATAACTCCACCCTGGGGAGCAATAGCATTGAGATTAAGAAATATCTAGACCAGTTGAGTTATCCTACTCTCAACTCTAGTCAGATGTGATCTAGAAGGACCTATTACACTGTAGGAAATAGTAACGGCCCTAAATTAAACCGCCAACAATAACTCACCAGGCCTTGGTGGTATACACTTTGAGGTGTACCAAAAATATTCTAAGACCTTGCTTCCAGAGTTACTTAACGCCCTTAACTTTGCTTACAAGAAAGGGAAGCTACCCCCTCAATGAATGAAGTCGTGATTATTACCATCTTGAAAAAAAAGAGGAAAAATAAACCCCTCTGTAAAGTCTTATTGACCAATATCTCTTTTAAACACCGACGTTAAACTCCTTGGAAAGGTGCTAGCAAATAGTTTTAATGAGAATTAGGCTTGTCAACAAAACATCCGGACCAATCAGGGTCCATGAAGGGGAGAGCTATTGCAAGTAATATTAAAAGAGTTTTTGAAAATCTGCAATATGCGTCGGCACATCTAAGGAGGGGGGGGGGGCTGCTATCTTTGGACACCATGAAGGCATTCTATACAGCTGAATGACCCTTCCTCTGGGAGTCCTTGAACAGGTCCGGCCTTGGCGATGGCTTTGTAAAATGGTGTAAAATTCTATATTCTGAACTGCTCGCAAGAATGGATATTAATGGGGTGATATTGTCAAATTTGAATCTAGAAAGAGGCATGCGTCAAGGTTGCCCTCTTTCCCCGTTACTGTTCAATATTATAATTGAGGTGCTTGCAATTAAAATAAGAACAGATATTTAAGTTAGGATATTTTCTTTTGGACCCTATGAGGATAAACTATCGCTGTATGCCAACGACATGCTCCAGTTCCTTGGGGACATGGGTTCTGTGGACCACATTCTCTGCAGTTAAGAAGATTTTGGATTCCACGCGGGAGTAAACTGGATTAAATAGAGCCTGATAGCATTTGCCCTGACCTCTAAACTTCTTCTGAGTTTACAATTAAAACTTGTGGAGCAATTAGATTATCTAGGTATAAGAATGTCAAGATCTCTTTTTGACTATAATGCTCTAAATATTAGTCCACTACTGCCTGAACTAAGGAAAAAAAATGAAGCTGTGGAGTCGACTAGCACTAGCCAAGATGATAATGCTGCCCAAGATACTTCACTATCTAACGAATAGTCCAATACGGATACCTAAAAAAGTTTTCAAAACCCTAGATTCAATGATAAATTATCTCATTTGGCAGGGGAAGAGGGTTCGGGTCAAGTTAGAAATAATGGCCAGGCCAATTGACGAGGGAGGATTTTCATTACCTAATTTATTTTTGTATTTTATATATTTCCAACTATAATACTTAAAAACATGGGAATACGGGATAGGCAATAAATATCTGCTAAGAATAGTTGGTAACGGCACATGAAAGGATATATATGAAATATTGGAATTGGGGGTTTTCTACACATGGTGGATAAGGATAAGTGTGTTTATAAATTAATGCTAAGGATTTGGTTTGCTCTCAGAGAGATAGAGGGTATTGATACCTCTATTGAAAATACATCAGTATGGAATAATTTTCTGCTAGAATAATTCATGAAATTGCCTGATATTGCCTACTCGCAGATTCTTGATATAACAAAAGTTTCACAAATAATTGGTAATGCTACGCTGAGACGCTTTCAAGAATTTAGATCTCTATTTAAGGTTCTGAAGAACGTCTGGTATCGATACAGAAAATGACTGCATGCCTATAACTTTACGCTAAATAAACAGATTTAGCGTAGCCACACTTAGGTCACTCAAAGGAATTAAAAAGGACTAGTGTCCAGAATGCATAAAATGTTAAGGACCTATATGTGATATAGGTGAGCAGATCAATTTCTTCCATTTATGTTAATACACAGGTTACATTACACACCAAAACTCCTAAAGTGAATGGGGATGAGGAGGATGACTGCTGCTCCAGATGTTCTCAAGGTGGAGCTGACCTTGTTCACCTGATGTGGAGATGTCCGAAGCTACATAAATATTGAGGAAAGGTTATGAAGGCTTTACAGACCAAATGTAAGCAAAGACTATCGTTTAAGCCCGTTGTATGTCTTTTTGAAGCCCAAGAGCCTCTGAAGCTTCTGAGATTAAATAAGCTCTTTATTCTCCAACAACTGTTTATAGCCAGGCTAGTAATATTATATAATTGGATGACCAGTAAGCCCCTATCTGTGTTGGAATGGAAGCACCATGTGAACAGGATCAAGCTCATTGAAAAGAGCCACTACCAGATAATGGAGAAAATCATAAAGTTCCTTGAGAAGTGGGAAAGGTGGATATGCTCTCCGGAGGATCAACAGAAAGCCTTTAACTATAGAAAAAACAAGGAATTACCTTCTTTTCTTTATTTTCCTTCTCATATCTATCCATCCCTGGGAAAGAAGGGGGAGGTTCTATGGCAAGGGGGAGGGTGACTCAGGTCAGGGGTGATTTTTTTTCTTTTTACTGTGATTTTTATTATACTTTTGTATGATGAAAATATTTTGCTTTCCTGAAAAAACAATAAAGAATTAAAAGAAAAAAAAAATAGGATTCAAATTTTGGGACAAAATTTCTTTAACATGCATCCATATAGATGTACATGTACTGCAAGTATGGCCAACTGTCCCCCTCCCTTGCAATAGCCAAGACTGAATAACTGTCCCCTTGCTGCCAAATACAAACCACCTGCCATATCCAATATTGGCCAGCTGTAAATCCCCCCCACCCTGGCATTTTATGCCCTGACCAGCTGTCTCTGCTATGTCCAAGCCTAGCCAACTTAATCCCTTGCCATATACAAACTTAAACATCTCTCCCCTCCCCCTAAAATGTCAATGCCCTTTTCACAACTTTTCCCTGCCATGTTGGAGCGTATCATACTGTTGCCCCCTACCCTGCCATATCCAAGTCTAATCTAATGCTCCCCTACCAGATATGACTCTTCCTAAAAGTTCTCCCATGCAAAGTTAGGCTCTGTTCTATAGACAAAACTAACACTGAAGTTAATCCCGCCCCCCCCCCCCTTCAAAAAAAAGTAATGTCCTCCTTTGCTTAGTGCTCTAGGGGATCTAGAGAAATGAGTCTCCTAACACGCACGCACGCACGCACGCACGCACACACACACACAATAAAATTGATGAATTACTGCGACCTTTGCAATCTCAATATTTCCCAATGAGAAAAAAAGTAATCGGTGCCTTGTGTCGATTAGAAAAATTTCAGAAATTATGTGATTATTGCGTGACTTTTCTCTTAAAGACCTTTGCGATCATAAAATCCTACTACTACAACCAGCATTTTTATTTACTTGTTAAGAAACATGTACATTTTGCGTTCCTTGGCGTTAAAACTTCAGGTGTGGTAAACGTAGAGTGCGCATTTTGACCGGCTGCATACACAGGCAAGCATGCAAATTCCTGCTTTTTCATTCTCTTTCTTTTTGTTCTCATGAAAAATTTACATTTTACCACAATGAAAATGAAATGAAATGATTTTGTATCACCACTAACAAGTGTACTTTATGCCTGCAAATGTACTTGGCTCCACATACTCATGGGGGATTCCAGGCTGGAGACGCTAAAACCTGGTACCATTTCACACAAATGTTTCATATCAGACTCTGCTTATCCCTCCTGTCAGTCAGGAATGCTCGACTCATCCTTAACATTCCACAGATTCAGCTTTCTTTAAATGTACGTGTCACAGTGTATCAATCCACAAACAACATTAAGATAAATCACAGAAGAACACTAAACACCTTGCATTCAAGCAGGTTCAAAGACCGGGAAATACTGTAAGCATGATCACAGTTAATGGATCATGTACATCTTATGTAGTATGCATAGCCAGTGCCAACGTATTGTACAAATCTACAATAAAGAATCATGTCCACATAATACAGTAAAAATATAGCAACAAACAATAAACAGGATTTAGTTGCTTATTACTTGAATTACTTTATATACAGAAAGGCAAAAATATTATAGGAGTCATACCTTTATTGGTTAACTAGAAACAGTTATTTGCAAGCTTTTGGAACACTGGGGTTTATTTAACAGGCAAGTTTTGATAAAGGGGCCTCACATAGATTGTATTGGCTAACACAGCACCCCATTTTATTTTTTTTGCTGTACAACAGACAAACAGTGGAAACGACAATTGTAGAGAAATCTATGCACTTGATTCATTGGATTCTGCAATATACTGTAGTTCATCACTGGAAAGAATTTGTGGTTAGTATACTATGATCGTACAATATCCATTAGGCTCTATGTATGGAAGACCATGTATTGTTGGCTGCCACACCAAGTGCAATACCAGAGGATCCTCAGTGGGCACAGTCTCTGACATAATAATGGGCCCCTAATACAACAGGACCCCAAAGCAAACTGTGGAGAAATCACAACTGTGGAACAATCACTTCCCACTAGGTTCTATTTCTTGAATATCAAATAACCTATTAGACTTTCCGCTAGATCCACCCACTTTCTGCTGATTGACAGATGTCTCCCTATTACTGTACATAGAGGGGCATCTGGCAATCAGTGGAGAGTGGGCAGGGTAAGCATAGCTCATGGACACTTCTCTGCCGACACTGTCCGGGCTCTTCATGCAAGTTCTCAGAAATGGCTCCACTTTAGCAGATAGTGGCAGGCCGCTGAAATCAGCATGTCTATCACTCCATAATACTGCCCTAGGTGAGGATAGCATAATGGGCAGGACAGGTTCCCTTTATGAAGCACTTATTTTAAGTAGACCTCTAATTATAACTTGTATTTAAAGAGGCTCTGTCACCACATTATAAGTGGCCTATATTGTACATGATGTGATCGGCGCTGTAATGTAGATTACAGCAGTGTTTTTTATTTAGAAAAACTATCATTTTTGACGGAGTTATGACCTATATTAGCTTTATGCTAATGAGTTTCTTAATGGACAACTTGGCATGTTTTACTTTTTGACCAAGTGGGCGTTGTGGAGAGAAGTGTATGACGCTGACCAATCAGCGACCAATTAGCGTCATACACTTCTCCCCATTCATTTACACAGCACATAGCGATATAGCTATATCACTATGTGCAGCCACATACACACACTATAATGTTACTGCAGTGTCCTGACAATGAATATACATTACCTCCAGCCAGGACGTGATGTGTATTCAGAATCCTGACCACTTCTGTAGCGTCTGTGTGAGACTACAGCACAGCACAGCGAAATCTCGCTGTAAATGACAGTTTACAGCGTAATCTCGCGAGAATACGCCTGCTATGCTGTAACTCACAGAGAAGTGTCAGGATTCTGAATACACATCCCGTCCTGGCTGGAGGTAATGTATATTCATTGTCAGGACACTTTATTGACATTAATGTGTGTGTATGTGGCTGCACATCATGTTCTAGTAAGAACACGATGCTGCTGTGTAAATAAATGGGGAGATGTGTATGACGCTGATTGGTCACTGATTGGTCAGCGTCATACACTTCTCTCCACAACGCCCACTTGGTCAAAAAGTAAAACACGCCCAGTTGGTCATTAAGAAACTCATTAGCATAAAGCTAATATAGGTCATAACTCCATCAAAAATGATTGTTTTTCTAAATAAAATACACTGCTGTAATCTACATTACAGCGCCAATCACATTATGTACAAGATAGGGCACTTATAATGTGGTGACGGAGCCTCTTTAAAATTGCATTTCAACTGTGTTCTTAATATCCCAAATCTGGGTTCAGCGTTCCCGTTTTTTTCTACAGAGCACCAATGTACTGATCCCGGTCTGCTGGTGACTTGGGCCACGTCTCGGGACATCTATATAAAGATTCTGTTAAGCTTTGTATACACCATTCTAGGCTCCAGTTGACTATGCTGACATTATCATGTTCAGTCCTAGATTTACATTTTAGGAGTGTGTCCGGTGCATTTTGGGGAGCCCCATTAATAAAGTCACAAGTGAAACTCTGACCCAGAACCATAGAAGAACCATTAGACATCCATCACATGTATTGAGTAGAAACTACTGCTTGAACTCCCACCTCTACATCATCTACAATATTGTACTGACCCTATGGGGCAGCTGCTTTTTCCCATAGACCTGCTGCTTATAGGCAGGTACCTCTTGTGCCTAATAGAAAATCCAGCCGTGCTTTTCATCTTTTGCTCATCTTGTTTACGCCACGTAAAACCATATAAGAATATACTGTGATTGGTTTTGAGAATAGTAATACATTCTATAGATCAGTGTAATCCAAGGAGCAGAATGCAACTAAGATCATGGTTACAAATTTATGGTAGTAATAGTTCACTCAAAAATATAGTAGAACACTATTGTAGAAATAGTGATTTATGAAATTATATAAAAACATTCCTGTGAAAGTGTATAATCTATATTCTTAACTCCTTATCGATATCCGCCAAAACATGCATGGTGGATGTGCGTTCCAACTATATGGCACGTGCTCAGAAGCTGAGCCTGCCCCATACAGATGCCAAAGCTGACACCCACGTGCAACGGCCAGGATCAAAGATAATTTTAATTCACGATCAACAGCGACCGTGGCATTTAAGTGGTTAGACTGAGGTAGGGGGCTCCCTCTGTCCCTTGATTGGCACCCCATGACGATATTGTAGGGTGCCGACTAGTTTCAAAGGCATCCAGAGGCCTAGTGAAGTCCTCTAGGTCTACATTTTGTGACTGATTATTAAAGGGATTTTTAGGGTTAATCAACAAAGTGGCAAAGGAGGGGAGTGCACTAAAACAAAAAATGAGGCATTACTCACTCGACAGATTCCTCAGAGTTCCAGTATAGCTGCTCCGGTCCTACCCGCCGCTGTTTGTTGACATGTCTGCATCAATGACGTGCCCATATACCATGTGATCACTGCAGCCAATCACTAGTCTCAGTGGGTATTCGACACAGGACTACTGAGGCCAGTCATTGGCTACAGCGATCACATGGGCATGCAAACATGTTACAGGTTTTATTGCATCCCACCCCATGGCTACAACTTTGATTCGGAAAACCCCTTTAAAAGTCGTGTACACCTTTGAAAGTATTATTTTGTTGTTTTTTATAGAAATCAATGTGTTATATGTTTTTAAATAACTTGTAAGTTGACTAAAATATGTTTTTACCCTGTTTACATTGAAGCTGTATCGTTCTGTCTGAGATTGGGTCCTGTGGGTCTCTGACCACAGAATCAGCCTAATAACAGTCATATGTAGGTTCATTGATGGAAAAATAAAATAGTTATCGGTCTCAGAATACGGTGACACAAAACAAATTTTTTTATACATAGTTTTTATTTACTTAATGTGGTAAAAAAAAACACAAAAAAAAACATATAAAGTTGGTATCCTACTGACCGAAGAATAAATTTAAGGGCCTGTTCACATCAGCGTCACCCTTCCGTTCATGGGTTTCGCTAGACCTTTCCGTCGGAGCAACCCCGGAACGGCAAGGCAAACGATAACTTCCGTTTGCATTACTATTGATTTCAATAGTAATGCTTCCGTTGCAAATGGTTTCCGTTTGTTTCCGTTCCATAAGGTTTCAATTTTTTTGGCAGAAACAATAGCGCAGTCGACTACGTTATTGTTTCCGCAAAAAACCGAAGGGTGATGCTGACGTGAACACACCCGTATATCTAATTTTTACAGCAGAGTGAATGGCGTGATAACAAAACCTAAAAAACAATCGTGGAATTTTGCTTTTGTTTTTTTAAAGTTTCTCAATACATTATATGGTAGGTGTAATAAAAATAGGATATAGCCTTTCTCCTTGGACTCCGGGAATAATAGGCAGGCTTGATTTTTGACCAATGTTAAAGGGTGCCATTAAAACTCATCCCCTGCAAAAAAAGAAAAAATAAGCCCTCATATGGCCATGTCGACGGAAAAATAAAAAAGTTAGAGCTCTTAAAAGGGAGAAGGAAACAGCGAAAAAGGAGCCAAGAGGTTCGAGGCCAGATAGTTTAGATTGGTTCATATATGAGTTGACTGATTGACAAACCTTCCATTGTTTTGAATTATATGGACAGCTGGTGATGCCGCATAATACAATGAGACTGAGGGACCTTGGGACCACAAGAGAAATAAAATAATCCCTAGCAGCTTGGATAGTGATTGGCTCCATAAGAACTTTAAAAAGGGTTTTCTTCTGGCTCTGTTATTGTAGGAGCCCATTATTGTGTCGTAACTTTGGAAGATCCTCTAATATAAACCTAACACTATAATTTCTCTTCACAGCTGTTATATGTCTCATTTGTTAAATTCCAAGAACACTTAAATAAAATATTAAACATCCATAAATATGATAGAACGTTTAGCTATGGGGAGTAACATAATGAAATAGACATACATTTTCAAATTGCATGAATTTCAATAAATATTCCAAATATTTTACTTTACTCCTCCATTACTTTTACTAATCTATCTATCTATAATCTATCTATCTATCTATCTATCTATCTATCTATCTATCTATCTATCTATCTATCTATCTATCTATCTATCGTGGTCGCAACGGTCTATCATCAATCTCTCTCTCATATCTATCTATCTATCTATCTATCTATCTATCTATCTATCTATCTATCTATCTATCTATCTATCGTAAATTAACATTGCATAAGCCCACAATCACGTATAAAATTTCAAAACAGAGAGGAGCAAGTTTCTTTCCTTCACTCCCCACCCCCACCTTATTTAGTGGTCCAAGGACCACCATATCTGCCAGCTTGTTTATTATTAAGAGTGGCGAATAAAACACCAGTCTTAATAAAATCCCTCCTATGTTCGGTCTATACATATATGACGACATGCCCATAAACTACCAGAAGCCAAACAGATTCTAAAAGAGGGTCCTTTTGGCATATGTTTGGCCGATATAGATCAGTATACCCTTGACTCAACTGTACATCGATGTGAGAAGACAGAAAGTTAACTATATCTATACAGGGGATTTGGAGGTCACAGATAAAGAGAACATTTCTATAAAGAGATATTAATAAATTAATTAGCACAGAACATGGAGAGAAGGTTCACTTTAAGGCCCCATGCACACTACTGTATTTTACATCCGTAATTATGGCCTGTTATTGCGGACCCATTCATTTCTATGGGTTACGGACACCTTTCAGTATTTTTACGGATGGGTGTCCGTTCCATAGAAATGATCCATAAAACATAGAACATGTCCTATTCTTGTCCGTAATTATGGCACAGACGCCACATAGAAGTCTATGGGTGCTTCCGTAATTACGAACGGCTACGGATGTGCACCCGTAGCCATCCATAATTACTGAAGCGTTGCTAGGCGACGCCAGGTTTGAAACTGATGCACATAATTTGTGGTTTTCTTCTTTTTGCGGATCTGTATATACAGATGTACTACGAATGCACTACAGACCGTATTTGCGGAGAACGTTCCGTATATGCGGATAAGTCACGGATGGGTGAAAATACGGTCGTGTGCATGGGGCTTAAGCATTGAGAAAAAAAAAAACATTCTCTTTCTCATTCTCATATTTGAGTATGTTCCCACAGTGCAGATTTGCTTGCATTTTTTAAGCCAAGACCAGAATTGGATCAAGGAGAGCAGACCTATAAGGTATTTCTTTATATATTTTCTGTTCAGGTTCCGTTCTTGGTTTTGACTTAAAAAATACAATCACAATCTGCAGTAAATCTGCACTGTGTGAACAAGTCCTTAGAGTAATCTTTTCAGTTCTTGTTTTGAAAGCAGTGGAAATACAGATCCTATCACAGGAAACATTGCCATGGCCTCTGGTGTGGGGGTCACAGGCTTCTAAATAACTGAGGGTGCACTGGTCAAGTGCCTTCTGTCATTCCACAAAGTCCTTATCATCAGTCTCATAAAGATAACAGTAAATGCTACAATGAAGTGCACTTTAGCACCTGCTTTTAGAAGACACTAATCTCTAAAAATCCTTGGCGGTCTGTTTTTCCGCAGTTTCCAGGAATGATTGAGACATCCTAAATATTTTAGTGGTTCAGTTAGACAAAATAATACATTTCCTTTTCGGTAAAACATAAGTCCCTGTCCCATTGGTGCTCACAATCTAAGGGCCCATTCACACGAACATGAATAACATCCGTGTGCTGCGCATGGAAATCACGCGCAGCACACGGACCCATTGATTTCAATGGGGCTGTTCACACAGGCTTGAGATTTCACGCAGCGAGAGTCCGCTGCGTGAAACTCACGGCATGTCCCACATTGGTGCGTTTTCACGCACCTACGCGCCCATTGAAGTCATCGGGTGCGTGAAAACCCTACACCGCACACGGATGCACATCCGTGTGTGCGATGCGTGATTTGCGCATCAATTCAATTGAAAATAAAAAAAAGGTGTGCTTTGCGAGTGCGTGAATAACGAATGCCACTCGCAAAGTAAACTGATGCATAACGCAGCACACACGGACCACATTCACGGGCGTTTTTCACACGCATGAATCTGATACGCTCGTGTGAATGTAGCCTTAGGCCTGATTTACACGAACGTAATATACGCGCGTGCGACGCGCGTGCTTTGCACGCATGTCGTACGCACCTATATTAGTCAATGGGGCAGTTTACACGATGCGTGAATTGCGCTCAGCGCGTGTGCGCAGAAAAAAACTCACGACATGTTCTATAATCGTGCGTTTTTCGCGCACTCACGCACCCATTGAAGTCAATGGGTGCGTGAAAACCACGCATGCCGCACGGAAGCACTTCCGTGCGAACTGCGTGATTCGCGCAAGAGCTGTCAAACTCCTGAATGTAAACAGAAAAGCACCACGTGCTTTTCTGTTTACAAACATCCAAACGGAGTGTCAGATTCGAGATGAGCGCACCGAACTTCACCGGGTTCGGCCAAACTCGTTTTGACCGAAACCGGTAAAAAATGTTCGGGTACGCGACGTCAGGAGACAGTCACTGTCCACGGTGCTGAAAGCGTTAAACTGGTTCAGCACCATGGACAGTGACTTCCGCTCCGAAAATCCATGAACCTGTAAAAAAAAAAAGACGTTCTGACTTACCGATAACTCCGGTCCGACCTCCCGGGATGACAGTTCAGTCCAAATGACAGCTGCAGCCAATCACAGGCCAAGCACAGGCTGCAGCCAATCACAGGCTGCAGCGGTCTCATGGACTGCGGCGTCATCCTGGGAGGTGGGGCCGGATGACAAGAGAGGGACGCGTCACCAAGGCAACGGCCGGGAGCCCGGACTGGGGGAAGCAGGAAGTTCTTGGTAAGTATGAAAGTCTTTTTTTATTCACAGATTGGTGTATATTGTGTTCGGCATTCACTGTCGAGGGTGCTGAAAGAGTTACTGCAGATCAGTTAGCTCTTTCAGCACCTTGGACAGTGACGGGCGTCGACTAGCCTCATCTCTATGATGGCGGCTGCGCGAAAATCACGCAGCCGCGCATCATACACGGATGACACACGGAGCTGCCAAGTGCCTTTTGCGCGCGCAAAACGCAGCGTTTTTTGCGCGCGCAAAACGCACACGCTCGTGTAAATGAGGCCTTAGACACACACACTGGGGCTGAGTATCTTCTTAGGGGTGGGAAGAAACCCGGTCAAACACAGGGAGAATATACAAACTCCATGCAGATGTCCCAGGTACAAACCCAGAAACCAGTGCTACAAGTCAACCGTGCCAACCGCTATACCAGAATATTTTATAAAACGACTACAGAGCAACGTTCTGGTATGTTAATGGTTAAGAAGATATTAAACATGTGCAAAAAACACTGCAAGAAATATAACAAACTTTAGTGATGTCATATCAGGCGACCACTACCGCCAGTTAATGGCCTCAGCGGTGAAGTCACTATTGAGCTCCTCGCCTCCTGCGCTTACGCACCGATGTGCTGTTCTGGTGCGTGCACACAACGGGACACCATAGCGGCGGATGCGCAGTAACTAGATTTGAGGCCTGGACGAAGCAGGGAAGGCTATCGGTCCATACATGAAAAGCGTATGAGTGCTATCTCAGATGAGATTACGGCATTGAGGACGGGCCGGGTTCTGGTGGTGGGCATAAGTAAAGGAACGAACGAGACTGCCGGATTCTTACCATAAAAGGTGCAAAAAGTTTGCAGACCGTTATTTACCAACGGAGGAGGAGTTTAGGAGAGCGGAAAATGGCAATGAACTTGACAGCAGCGGCCAGCGAGGGGTGAGTAGAGTTTAATAGGTGAAATGTTCCCTTTAAATTTTGATTTCATATACAGAGATTTAATACCTGGAAAACCCATTCAAACCTATTTCACTCCCCTATTAAAACTATTGAAATATCTAAATCCTTATTAAAGTAACGATAGATATAACAAATTATATCTTGCACTGGTGAGGGCTAAAAAAAAAAAAACTGGACTAGTTGCAAGCAAGAGGGAATAAATTACTATACATAGCATTAGGCTGCGTCTGTACTATATATTAATGCTACTGGATTCATAGTCCCAGGGGCAAAAAGAAAAGGATTTGCATGGCTCCATCCCCTATACTAACATGAGGAATAACATAATCCCCTTATTTTGGAGCATAGGGAGTGATGACATGTCAATACCTTCATTTTAAGAAGACATTTCAGTGTACTTTTATAATAGAAATCTTTGTTTCTTACCCTATTAGTGCACTATGGTATTACTGTCATGGGGTAGGTTTTTTTTTCCATGTAATTATTATTTGTACACAATAACCAATGTACAGGGTTCATAGTGATTAAAGGGAACAAAGACCTCCCACCGCATACCAGAGGCACCAGAGTCTCAGCATAGGTGGGAGAGGGGAGAATCCAAAGACATCTTTTTACTGAGCTCTTTTCTTAGCTATTACGGTCTACAGAATTTACTGACCAAAGAAAACTCCTGTGCATAGAGGTATGATGATTATTATTATTATTATTATTATTATTATTATTACTATTATTGTTGTAGTTATTCTTAGATTCTTATATTTAGAAACTTTTTAATTCTTTACATATATAGGAATAAGTATGCTAAGTGATAGAAAGACAGATAGGCAGTAGATAGATAGATAGATAGATAGATAGATAGATAGATAGATAGATAGATAGATAGATAGATAGATAGATAGATAGATAGATAGATAGATAGATAGATAGATAGATAGATAGATAGATAGATAGATAGATAGATAGATAGATATCTCTGGCCTGCTAAATCTTTGCTCTCTCTCTCTCTCTCTCTCTCTCTCTATATATTCTCAGGTTTTGTAAGACATGTTCTTATAATCCCTTGATAAGGAGGATTAATATTATTATTCAGGACAATGGACATTTTCTAATGATGTGTCTATATATAGTATATATATATATAAACACCGCATTCTGGTGTTGGGACCTGACAATTATACAGAAAGAACCAGACAAAAGAAAGCTGTTCTTCAACAGCTGCAGTGTGTATGATACAGTTAGTTCAGTTCTGCGTACCAGCTGCTGCAGAACATCATACTACACACCTCAGCTACTTCTTGAAAGGATAAGGGCACTTTAAATCAATGAATGATTGTCAGGAAGGTGTGCTTGTCCCACAGCGCCATAAAGAAGTTGTAATAATGCTCTGTCTCCAGTGAGGCTCACAATCTAAATTCCCTCATTGTATGATTTTGGAGTGTGGGAGGAAACTGAAACAGTCCCACGCAAACACAGGAGGAACATAAAAACGCTACGCAGATGTTGTCCTCGGTCAGATTTTTCAGGATTAAGAATAATAGGAATCACCTTGAAATTCCATGACCTGATAAATGTACGGATCCTGCAGCCTCATGCTTGTATATGGTCACAGAAATCCTCTAATATTCTTATAACGATCACTATCCTATATATTAATATCATTGTTATTTTGCCGAGTTATTACTTGTGCCCCCTATTAACATGCCCTGTCTTTTCCTGACAATGGCTTACCCCTCTATTACCCAAAAAGCTCTTAGGGCGAGGTCTGGCTGTAGTGTGGTCGATGGGATGATTTATGGCCAATAAGCCTGATTATGTGTTGAGATTTTTTTTGCCGCAGATTTTTTTCATGTTTAAAATGTTTTAGCAGTAAAAACTGTGCAACAAAAAATATTGCAAAATAGAGCCGAATTCCTGTAATACTTTAGACAGTTGCATGGCCTTGTCCAAGGTAATAAAGTTATGTAATTATTAGGGTTTAATTTTTTTTCCTGCAATTTTCACAAAATCAAGGCAAAAATGCATCAGTTTTTGAAAACCAGTGTTTCCTGCAGCTGTATCACAGCACAAACTCCACGTGTGAATAAACTTTAACTTTTGATCTAAGCACCAGATGTTCTCCACCTATTTTTTTATGATAAGGGCATATCACATAGACCAATTTCCTTGTGTTTTACCAGAGCTGCTTGATGTTACTTTGTAATGATCTATTAGGACATGCTGCATTATTTTTTAACTACAGCTAGCCCTATTTTTTTAAATTTTTCCAGTGTTTTTTCTATGTGGCATTGGGAAAAATATAGCAAAACATATATATAAAAAAAATGCAATTACAGTAGCGCCAAGTAGCATGTTACACTAAGAATGAATTCACACTATGCCAGGGGGGGGGGGCAGATAGAAGTCGTGGGGCACAATAGGAAAACTCAGAATGGGCCCACTGAGAACTGAACCAAATGTCCTATCACTTTTATTAAAGTTAATGTCCAGTATTCCATTTTTAGGTGATTAATTTCATAATATATCTGTATATGGGAGCTTAATTTAACTGGTTTGATAAATGATATAATTTTGAGAGCATGCAGCCACCTCTAGGGGGAGCTCACTGCACATGGATTTATACATCTAGTATTGAACTCAATAGAAGCTGTATACTAAACAGCGAAAGCAGTTCAGTGATGTTCCCTACCCACCTTTACAGGCTTCAAAGTAGTCACGCGCCCTGCCTCTATAGTAGTTACACTCCTTCAAAGGACAGTAGTGATGCTGCCCAAAGATGCACTACTACTGCATATCATCCCTACATGCAAAAGTCCTGCTAGTCCTGCTCTATCACCTAAACAGATTTAGGTCATAAAAGAAGTTTTGGCTAATAGACTATTAGTGAATTGCTGTGATTTTCTTATAATCAAATAATTCAGCTGCAAAGATTAATAGAGTAAAATCCAATTGAGGGGGTTGTCTAGGATTATAAAAATGGGTCTGTTTTTTTTTTAAAGAAGCAGTGCCACTCTTGTCCATGGATTGTATCTGGTATTGCAGTTCAGTCTAATTTACGGTACTCGGCATGAGCTGCAATTCGCGACAGCTCATAGACAAGAGTGGCAATGATTCTTTGAAAAAGCTGACCCGTTATTCTACTGGGCAACCCATTTAACTGTTTTACAATAGTTGTGCCATTTCTACAGTATATAAAAATATAAACCTGCTGCATCTAGAGAATTGCTTAATAAAATGTATGTTTATTGCTACACCTACAAATATTCTATGCCAGCAGTATAGCCATGTACAGGTGTCTACAAGTGGTACACGCATGGCATATTGCAGTGTACAGTAGGTACTGGTACCATTATTTACAGCTACAGGATCAGGTTAATGTTTTTCTATATCTACTGATCCCTAGACATATATTTCATGTCTGTCCGAAGAAAAAAGATTTTACTGATGCAGAACAAATACATTAATATTTCCTCTTTTACGTGGCACTTGGCTATGCTCCAGTGAATAATATGGTTCAGGTATTTCTGAAGATTGTTTTTATATATAACTTATTATTTATACATTAGGGTTTTGTATAGTACTGTAATAAAGTGTAGCATTCTAAATGTGCCCAGTTGTGCCGATTTGCTACAATTACTTATATTTTATCTTTAAACAAAGAATAATATTAAACTAGGGGTACAAGAGCAAATACATAGCATGTTTAAAGGTTTTCAGGGTCTTTTTTTTTATTATTACGATTATTAGTATTATTATTATTGAAATGCATATATTTAGTGATCAAATTGACTTTTGTCATTTATTTATTTCCAAAGTTCACGGTTTCACTTATGCAGCTTCTATGTACATAGTAGCTGCAGAAAGCCGTTCTGAGCCAAATCCATCAGTGAGCTGCACTGACGGTTTGGTTGACAGCAGTTCCTGTGTGTTCCTGAGCGATTTTCTAAGCTCAGTTCTGATCAAGAAATGAGCTGAGAAAATCACTCTGTAATACAACAATACGCTGTAAAAGAAAAGCCAAAAAACTCAAGAATTGCTTTCTTTTATCACCTTGTCTCCCAAAAAACAAAAATGGAATTTAAAGTGATCAAAAGGTCGTATGTACTCCAAAATGTTACCAGTTAAAATTAAAGCCTGCCCTGCAAAGCATAACCCCTGACATAACTTCATGGATGGAAAAATGAAACGTTATAGGTCTCAGAATATGGTGCAACAAAACTATTTTCTTTTAACAAATTGTTTATATTTTCTAAATTAATAAAACCTAGAAAAAAATATTGGTATCGATTTAACCTTAAAGAAGCTCTGTCACCACATTATAAGTGCCCTATCTCCTACATAAGGAGATGGGCACTATAATGCAGGTGACAGCAGTGCTTTTTATTTAGAAAAACAATTTCTTTTTACCATTTTAGCGATTTTAGCTTTATGCTAATTACTTTCTTAATGCCCAACTGGGCGTGTTTTTACTTTACACCAAGTGGGCGTTGTACAGAGGAGTGTATGACTCTGACCAATCAGTGTTATGCACTTCTCTCCTTTCATTTAGTCAGCGCATAGTGACACTGCGTTGTTCGCTATGTGCTGTCTTATACTGACACATTAACGTTACTGAAGTGTTTAGACAGGGAATAGACATTCCTTCCAGCCAGGACGGGATGTCTATTCACAATCCCGACACTTCGTTAACGTTTCTGTGGTACTTACAGCAGAGCAAGTGTAATCTCGCAAGATCACACTGTAAATGACAGGTTACAGGGAGATTACGCTTTGCTCTGCTGTAAGTACCACAGAAACGTTAACTAAGTGTCGGGATTGTGAATAGACATCACGTCCTGGCTGGAAGGAATGTCTATTCCCTGTCTAAACACTTCAGTATCGTTAATGTGTCAGTATAAGACAGCACATACTGATCTAGCAGGATCCCTATGCGCTGACTAAATGAATGGAGAGAAGTGCATGATGCTGATTAGACCAAGTGGGCGTTGTACAGAGGAGTGTATGACGCCGACCAAAGTAAAAACACGCCCAGTTGGGCATTAAGAAAGTAATTAGCATAAAGCTAAAATCGCTCCTAACGTGGTAAAAATAGATCGTTTTTCTAAATATAAAGCACTGCTGTCACCTACATTATAGCACCCATCTCCTTATGTAGGAGATAGGGCACTTATAATGTGGTGACAGAGACTCTTTAATCACTAGCAGAATAAGGTTAACATGTCCCTTTTACAGCGCAGTGAATGCTGTAAAAACAAAACAAAAAAAACAATGGAGGAATTACTGTTATTTTTCCATTCTTCCCTACAAAATAATTTTTAAAAGGTTTCTCAGAACATTATATGGTACATGAAAAGGTGCTGTTTAAAACTACAATACGTCCTGCAGAAAATAAGCTCTCACACAGCAATGTAGACAGAAAAATAAAATAGTTATGGCTCTTGGAAGGCCAGGAGGCATACACAAAAATGAACTAAAATGTTAACTTTTCTTAATGGCAATTGTAGCACACAAATAATTCATTATTGTCTCCCGGTTGCGCTATGAGACCCCTAAATAAATTCAGACCACCGATGAAACTCCTAAATAAATTCAGACCTCAGACAAGACTCCTAAATAAACTTAGACCCTAGGCCAATAAAAAAAAGAACAAATAAACAAAAACACCTACAAAACATCTACTGCATTTAGCTATTATTCTTCAGTATCCTGCAGACATT
The DNA here is from genome assembly GCF_050947455.1 of Rhinoderma darwinii. Classification (NCBI taxonomy): domain Eukaryota; kingdom Metazoa; phylum Chordata; class Amphibia; order Anura; family Rhinodermatidae; genus Rhinoderma; species Rhinoderma darwinii. Next base: position 362,336,148 of record NC_134690.1, on the reverse strand, counting down.
GCATAACAGTTTCTTTGACTTGGAAAGAAAATGTAGCTCTGTTTGCCCCTGGGGCCAGTACTGCAGTAGTATACAGTAGATTGAAGTTGGACAATAATTATTTCTCTGCCTCACACATATCTTATCATTACAGCTTATTGTACAACTAAAGGATACCTCCAGTGATCAAGTAAAAAAAAACTCTTGGAAATGTGTAAATACAATTTCTGAACTATAATTAAAAAATAAAGAAAAATGAGATTCACTTGAATATCTCACCCACACGTCTACAGGGTAAACTTCCTAGCTAAAAAATTCCTGTGATTACAGCAGCCTCTGCACTGTTTCAAGCAGGCAGACTGTGCAGAGTCAGAGATGGGGAGTGAAAAGTGTAATGTGAGTTAGGGCCTGTTCACATCAGCGTCACCCTTCCGTTCATGGGTTCCGCTAGACCTTTCCGTCGGAGGAACCCACGAACGGAAAGGCAGACGAAAACCATAGGTTCTGTTTGCATTACCATTTGATTGCAATGGTAATGCTTCCGTCGCAAATGGCTTCCGTTTGTCTCCGTTCCATAAGGTTTTCATTTTTTTTGCAGAAACAATAGCGTAGTTGACTGCACTATTGTTTCCGAAAAAAAACCTGAAACCTTGCGGAACAGAGTCAAACGGAAACCATTTGCAACGGAAAAAAATACTATTGAAAACAATGGTAATGCAAACAGAACCTATGGTTTTCGTTTGCCTTTCCGTTCATGGGTGCCTCCGACGGAAAGGTCTGACCGAAACCATGAACAGAAGGGTGACGCTGATGTGAACACCCCCTTACCAGGGTTGCAAAAACCGTGACCAGGACCGGCTGCAGTTTGAGTGTATCTGTGACATGGCTTTCACGTTGGGTTCGTGGACCCATGGGGACGCACCGCCTTGGCGGTATGGCAGCTGGCCAACAGGGTGCAGGTCACAGTCTATAGTTCATATAGGGTACCTGTGGCAGCTCGGAAGTAGCAAGGCAGGCTCGGCTGGGACTAGGCAGCAGGCAGACGTCAGGCATGGAGTAGCAGGACAGGCGTGGTATACAGCACAGCACGACTACAGCTCATCACGGCACTTGACCAGGATAGCAAGGGATACAGGAACGGGGAACACTGGGAACTGGAAAACAGTAGGAGACCATTTGCATAGACAAACTTTGGGTACGACAACAACGCTCAGGCAAGGGAGGAGGGGGCTGAGCCCTTCTTATAGTCCATGGTACTCATGGACTAATTTTAACATTAGCTTCAGGTGCGCACGCTGGCCCTTTAAGAGCGGGCACGAGCACCCTACGGGACCCGGCCGAGGTAAGCGGAAGTGAGCGCTAGTGTTTCCTGAGGAGGAGACTGGGGCCAGCGCTCGCAGACCCATGGCTGCGGCCGTCAGGAGGTGAGTGAGCCTGACGTCCCGCGGCCATGGACATGACAATGGCAGACAATAATAACAACTTGCTGATAGTAAATTAGGAAGAAGGAGGGAGAGGACTACAGCACATACAGGTGAGCTTTAAATTGACACGCTCCACAAAGGTACAGCATGTGAAGATCTAAGAGCATTGTGAAGTTTTGTTTTTTTAATATAGATACTCGTTAAATAAATATAATGTGTAAATCTTATTCTCTTTATGTTCTAATGTTTTTACGACTTTATTTTTGCAGGATTCCATTTTGTTTATTTGCAAACTCCAGAAGATGATGTTCACCTTGCTGCTGCTTGTGAGTAAAATGGGAATTTTAGTGGCTCTTCTCAACAGTACAGACCGAACAGTTACTGTCTCCAAAAATCTAACAGAACAAATAAATATTACGGATACTCACTGTGGGGAGCAATGCAATGTCAAATGTCATCTACAGAATCAAAATCTAAAGGTGTTACCAACGTGTCTTCCGAGAACTATAGAGGACTTGGATTTGAGTTTCAACAATATAACTGTGATTGGGGACCAAGACATGGTTGAGCTTTCCAATCTTCGCATCTTGTCTTTATCACACAACCAGATCAAAGATATTCACTGGAGAATTCATGTATTGGCTAAACTGGAGTCATTGGATCTAAGCAATAATCTTTTATCATATGTACCAAAGTGCCTTATGTTGAAGAATCTCAAAAAGCTATCCCTTGCTGAAAATCCCATATTACTCATCCATCCATTTGGCTTCACATGTTTCCCAAACCTTATGTCGCTTAATTTATCTATGACATGGATCGGAATCCATCCATCTGTAGACATCGAGGAGTCATCATTTGCACTTAACGTTACACAAGCCCAAGAGGATTCATTAAAGTCGCTCCAATTACTTGATCTAAGTGGTACATACATTAGAAGAGGTGAGTCCAAAAGATAAGGGTAAAAGCAGGCATAATTCAGACTTCAGAAACAATATATTAGTAAAAGGACTCAAGGCAAAACGTGTATAAAGTTTGTATTTTACCCAGAATTTGTATGGGTTTCTTTCTACCTTGAACAAACGGCTATGGACACCTTCAGGGTATTTGTTTTTATTGGAAATTATTTATTTAGTGCTAAAAACAAGTTTTGTCATTTACTTTTACGTTGCAGCTTTTATGTGTCCCACTACATAAAAGCTGCAGAAAGCATTTCAATGCAGTTAAAAAAAGGTATGCTTATGTATACCAGCCAGACGTATGGCATAAGAACATACTGTACATTTTGGCTAATGAAGTCTATGGGCACAACATTGTATATGATGTACACATTGTAATACCATACCCAAAGATTATGTTTAGAAGATTACATTTATTAATTTGAGATAGCGTTCTCTATACGGCTCTATTCTCATCAGTATTTCAAAAAGTATATCACCGGCAGAAGTCTCTGACGTGTGCCACTGTAACCGTACAGTGAAATACATTGCCCATAGCCTTCCATTATAAAAAAAAAAACATACCACGCGGAGGCCTCTGAAGTGAATAGTGTAGACTACTTTACAATTCCAGAGTAAAAAAAATTCTATAAATTGGACCAACCATGTTCAGTCTGGGCTTACACTTGTCTTTTATTTGCAGTATGGGTTTTTTTGCTCATATTTTTTCTGCAATGTAGATGTTCCAAACGGAATAAAAAACTGAGTACACATTGATTACAGTTTCCATAGGTTTTTCAATCGGTGAGCCAAAAAAAAACAGATTATGACAGATCTTATAAAAATATAAAAAATTATCATGACTGATTAAAAAAGTCTGAGTTGCTTAGGAATAAAGTGCAGCGCTATTCTACCTGTTAAAACGATGGAACCACGATGGAACACGACATGATTATAAGCCAATGGGTTTCGTCAGGCGCCGGTGGTATGCGTCATACCACGGATACGGCACTGCGTTGTGGTTTCTGTTATAAATGGAAACCATGACGTAGATGTGAACAGATCACACATACTGTAACAACAGGTATCATGGATCCGTTTTCAAATGGTTTCTAATGAATCCTAATGGATCCCATTCACTTATAATGGGGTCAATCAGGTTATTGGAAAGTGGTCCATTCATTTTCGATTTTTGCTTTTAGAATTCAATTGTAAGGCAATGATACTTTACCCTAAGCAATTGTTTTTTGCTTTTGATTTCTGTGTAGATTGTGTACATAGCGTTTAATATCTTTGCATTTTAGTTGAACATTCATGGAGCAAAGATTTACCAAACCTGAGGGAACTTTACATCAGAAAGATGGTTAATATGGAAGTTCTAGAAGATGAACTGATCACATGGTTTCCACACTTGGAACTTCTAAACTGTGCAGATTCCCAGAAACTCCGCTACGTCAGAACAGAGATATTTAAAAACGCAACAAATCTTAAGCATCTTGATTTTCAAAGGTAAGTGTTTGTGGCAAATAAAAAAATAAATTTGGATTTTAAACAACTACCTATGCCTGTTGCTTAAGGGGTCGTCTGGTTTAGATAATCCATTGTCAATAATCTATTAGGGAATTCTGATTATTCTCTTATTAGAGAAGAGTCTCTCATTTGGGACTTCCTTCAATTAGGGGAAACGGAGAGTGGTTACAAAGAATGTCTCTTTTTGGAGGACTCAAAACATCTGGGCACCCTAGAGAGACCATTGAAGACTATGTGATCCCCTTCATTGCAATGGAACTGAACAGATTACAGGTGACCACTGGTGGTCCCAGTAACAGGACACCCTGTCCTCAGTTTATTTTGAGAGGACCCATTTAACAAAAAGACTGCTTGAGACAGACAACCCGTTTAATGTCAGTGAAGCGTCTTTCTCTGATGTGAAGAACATGTAATTCCATTTATATATGTCTTTACTTAAAGGGGTTCTCCCAAGATCAACATTTATCACCTATTCACAACTGCAATGAGGAGAACTTTGAATGACAGTTGAGCATGTGTGCTGCCGCTCCTTACAAAGTTCATGGGATTGACGGAGACAGCCGAGTGCAGCGCTTGGCTGTTTCCGTCAGCCCCATAGACAGAATGGAACGGCAGGGAGTTTGCTTGACTGCTAGTCCATTCAAGCTCCCTGCAGTTAGGAGGAACGGGGGCTGGGGACCAGGTTCTAGCGATCAGTGGGAGTCAGAGCACTGGAGCGGCTAGCAACCAGACGTTTATCCCCTATCTTATGGATAGATGATAAATGTCAATGTTGGGACAACCCCTTTAAGTTTTATACATGGATGTAATATAAAGTACTAAATAAAAATGTAACCTTAGGTCATTTTGACATTTCATTTATAAATAAGGGATTGCACATTGGCAGGACTTTATTTAGAAGAGCTTTTGCCTGACAAGTAAATAACCCCTTAGGGCCAAGGCCTTTTTGCACGTTAATGAACAAGCACGATTTTTCTTGTAATTGTGCAGGCTGGCCAATAAGAATTAGCACACTAGAAGCGGCTTCTTCTCACCAGCACTGATCACATTCAACCCCCCTCCCTCCCTTCTTCCTTTGATTGGCAGGGGCCAGGCAGCGTAATAGGCGAGCCTGGTCCCGTAGTGTAGTGAAAGCACACGCGTCCCTGCATCCTAATCGGTGCATGAACAGGAGTGTCGATTAGAAAGGTGAGCATAAAGATTATACCGCGCATGCGTCAATTAGGATGCAGGGACGCGCACGTCTTCTCTACACTACGGGGCCAGGCGTGAACTCGCCTATTACGCTGCTTGGCCCCTGTCAATCAAAGGAAGAAGAGAGGGAGGGCGGTTGAATTGGGGAACGACGACAGAGCATTTTGGAGCAACGGTGACGACCTCGTTGCTCCAAAATGTTCATTTGCATAAACAGAATAAAAAAAAATTCTCTGCAAAGGAGGCACTCTCAGGAAAAAGGTAATAAACGTTAGAATCAGGTTAGCCTGATCTATAATACCCTGTTGCTAGTTTGATACGGACATCTGTATGCCGTTTTTTGATCATACATTCCAGTTAAAAAAAAACAAAACTGCTTTAGCCTTGGATACCGCATTATTCTGCAATTAAAAGGAATTGTTAAATAACCTATTTTGGTATATTGAGCTAATAGAGAAGTGTTCAAAGGTGTAAACGGAAGATTCTGAATCCTCCACCTACTATGTGCCATTTATAAAAGCCAGTGTTTTCTATATGGCAGACAGGCCTTTGGGCCCCCTCAGACAATGGGGCCAAGGTGCAACTACTACCACTGCACCCCTATAGCTATGCCGTTGCTGATGTTCCTGATCAGGTCCCCAAGCATTAGCTCACGTCAACACCTGCTCTATTATTAGAGAACTGTAGTTTTCTTTAATTCTATTGCCTTTATTGACTGGCATGCAATGTTTCACTTTCCTAATGTAGCACTGCCGGAAAAATTTACTTTAGCAGGTAACAGGTGGTGTAATATACAGTATTTATATTGAGTGTGTATTACTGAAATAGCTTTCTATTGAAACGAAAAATAATTTTGGAGAAATAATGTAATTTTTTTCCATCTTTGCAGTTGCCATCTCAAGTACTTTTCTCCTTGGAACATCAGTTCAGAGTCTTTAACTATTGACCTTCGTCACAATCCATTAATTTGTGATTGTAAACTTGAATGGCTGCTTTCAAATCATGTGAACCTATCCTTGATAAGGTAATGTGGGGAAAGTAAAAAAAAAGTTATAAAGAAATATCACAAACATGTTTCACTTCTAGTTTCTGGGCCTATAAGGGCATGACCAGACGTGGCGGAATTGCTCTGGAATTCCGCTGCGGAAATCCGCAGCGTACACGTTTCTCCTTTGCTTTCCACAGCTTTTTAGTTGGGTCCGTTTACACGTTGCGGACAATTCCGCTGCGGAGCATAGGCTGCGGTGCGGAATTTGGTGTCCGCAGCATACACTGGCTGTTGCGGACGTCTAGCGGACTTGTTGCGGACTCATTGCGGAATTTCTCCATTGACTTCAATGGAGAGTCAAAATTCCGCAATGAAGTCTGCAGATGTTATGTGTGCTGCGGAGCGTATTGGTTTTACTAACATGATAGTTCTTGATTCTGGCTGGACCTATGTATTTCTAGGTCTACAGCCAGACTGAGCAAGTTGATGGGGCTCCCGTAATTACGGGTGTCTACGTGTGTGCACCTGTAATTACAGGAGCGTTGCTAGGCGACGTCAGTAAATAGTCACTGTCCAGGGTGCTGAAAGAGTTAAACGATCGGCAGTAACTGTTTCAGCACCCTGGACAGTGACTTCCGATCACAATATACATAAACCTGTAAAAAAAATAGAAGTTCCTACTTACCGAGAACTCCCTGTTTCTTCCTCCAGTCCGGCCTCCCGGGTTGACGTTTCAGTCCAAGTGACGGCTGCAGCCAATCACAGGCTGCAGCGGTCACATGGACTGCCGTGTCATCCAGGGAGGTCGGGCTGTATGTCAAGAGAGGGACGCGTCACCAAGGCAACGGCCGGGTAAGTATGAATTTCTTTTACTTTTACTAGGGAAAGGGCTGTCCCTTCTCTCTATCCTGCACTGATAGAGAGAAGGGAAGTACTCTTCACCTCAATACGCAATGGCCAGTCCGCATCAATTTAATGCCCATTTTAGGCAGAGCCGCAACAGAATCTGCAACGCAGATTCCGTGCGGCAATGATGCGGACAGTGTATGCAGAACACCACCACGTCTGGCCATGCCCTTAAGGCTATGTTCACATCTGTTTTGGAGCCTGAATCGCAGATTCCATCATATTTTACAGGAAAAACAGAACTCCGTGCATTGTTTATTTTGCACTTCAAAACGACTGTATCTCATTAAAAGTCGGGCCCCGCCTGTGTCCACCATGTGACGGATACGGCATAGCATTGTGGCTTCAATTATACATGGAAGCCATATTGCAGATGTGAACAGAGCCTAAGAGTGTTTAAAAAAATGTAATGCTTTAAATGTAATAAAATGTTATTGCTCCCAAACAATTTCGCATTGTAGTTCCTCATGCACACGACCGTAAAAACACCCGTTATTGCGGGTCGTTATTACGACCCGCAATAACGGGCTCATAGGCTTCTGTTAGCCACGGGTACCTTCCCGTTTGCTCACGGGAAGGTACCCGTGCCGTTAAAAAAGATAGAACATGCCCTATTTCATGCCGTAATAACGGCACGGGCATCCCATAGAAGTCTATGGGGCTCCCGTAATCATGGGTGGCTCCGTGTGTTCACCCGTGATTACGGGAGCGTTGCGAGGTGAGGCGAGGTCAGGGGACTACCCGGTCTGCAGGCCACAGCCCAGTGGCGTAACTACCGCCGGGACTACAATGAAAACTATGGCAGAGCGGGGAGGTATCTCCCCGCTCTGCCATAAACAAAAGACATGTATCCCCTATCCTGTAAAAAATAAAAATAAAAGACGTTCATACTTACCGACAACTTCCTGCTTCTCCAGTCCGGTCTCCCGCCCGTTGCCTTGGTGACGCGTCCCTCTCGACATCCGGGCCGACGTCCTGGATGACGTTTCAGGCCATGTGACCGCTGCAGCCAATCACAGGTCAATCACAGGCTGCAGCGGTCACATGGACTGCCGCGTCATCCAGGGATGTCGGGCTGGATGTGAAGAGAGGGACGCGTCACCAAGACAACGGCCGGGTAAGTATGAATTTCTTTAACTTTTATTACAGAAAAGGCTGTCCCTTCTCTCTATCCTGCACTGATAGAGAGAAGGGGCTGCCGATTAGTGCAGTGCTATTTTGCTGCCAAAAACGTGCTCGTAAATACGGGTGGAATACGTGTGACACCGGACCCATATTTACGAGCACGGGTTCGTAAATACTGGTGCAAAACGGGTGGAATACGTGTGACACCGGACCCGTATTTACGCCAGTATTTACGGGTGTGAAAAAATACGGTCGTGTGCATGAGGGTATGTTCACACGGCGGGGGTCCGTAACGGCTGAAATTACGGGGATGTTTCAGCCTGAAAACATCCCCGTAATTTCAGCCGTACCGGCATGTGCAGGCGCTTGAACGCCGCGTCAATTACGGCCGTAATTAGCGCGGCTATTCATTGGAGTCAATGAATAGCGGCTCCAATTACGGCCAAAGAAGTGACAGGTCACTTCTTCTACGCGGGCGTCTATTTACGCGCCGTCATTTGACAGCGGCGCGTAAATATACGCCTCGTGTGAACAGACAAACGTCTGCCCATTGCTTTCAATGTGCAGATGTTTGTCAGCGCTATTGAGGCGCTATTTTCGGGCGTAATTCGGGGCAAAAACGCCCGATTTACGTCCGTAAATAGGCCGTGTGAACATACCCTTAGACTGAGATTACAAGAGACTACAGGTCCCATCATGCCTAACACAGTCAACAGTTACTGGCCATTGATCCCTACCCCACTCGCTAGTGACGGCATTAAAACACCAAGTCCCACCAGTACAACCTCTGTCCATACGCCCAATTATTGCACATGGACGTCATAGAGCCAAAGTGGACTCAGCACTGGCGGACCTGGAGCATTCTTGCATTATATGGATGGCTGTTTATTTGTAATGCTATTCATTCATTTGTAATGATACATTTCCCCTGCAGCGGCTTCTCTAGGGTAAATGTGTGGCTGCAGCTATCCCATAGGATAACATCCGTCTTCTTTATGAAAAGCGGTTAGTTTCATGAGACAAACAATTAGGAAAAAGCAAGTCTTCACAATCTAGAAAATCTACACACCCATTGAGAAATGAGATTTTGCACCATAACCTATGAATTGTTAACTGTACCACTAATATACAGATGTATGGTGACATTACAGTTCAGTAACCAATGTACTATACTATATTCTACCATGTTTAATGTTTTATTAGATCTGAAACTTTTCTCCTATTTTATAATTTAGAGCAAATGAAACATTCTGCATTTACTTGAAGGGAGATTTACCATTATTTTCAATACTTGAGCTACATCAGCAATGCACGTTAAGCCAGAGTGAACCAATTATTAATACTCAGGATTCAGTGACCTCCAATACTGCCGCAATGGAATCTGATTTTCTACCAGGAACAACTGAAGACTCTTTGAATTCCACGTTAACACCACATACAATGAAACAAAAAGATTTTCTCTCAGAAAGTACTAAAGATTTTACGACTACAGTTTTAGAAAATGACTCAACAACGTCCTTCTCCGTAACACAAGCTGGTATGGTTATTCCAAAAACAAGCCCAAACAGTGACGGTGGTTTCTTTCCTAAGGAATTAACATTGACCATTAGTGCCACCGATAGACTATTAACTGCACACAAGTTTCCAGAGAGTGGTAGTTCTAACGGGGACCAACCAGACATTCCAAGAGACTATCCAGACATATATGATGAAGAAGAGACTCAATCAAGTCTAACAACAGTAGGGAGAAAAATGATAGCCTGTGACTATGACCATTGTAGACATCTTCAAACACCTTGCTCTGAGCTTCAACTTCTCACACCATGTTTGTGTCCTGGTCTTTCAGGAGACGATACCATTCCAGACCCACCTCACATACAAGGAGTATTTGAGATAACAGACACATCAGCCCAGATACTTTGGTGTTCCCCTAATTCTATAGTTGAAAAATACCAGCTTGTTTATCGCCTTGAAAGTGGCACGAATGAAATTGTTGATAACATTTATGTGACAATGAGACAGTACACTCTATATAACTTAGTGCCATATACAACATATAAAGTTTGTGTCTTGGCCATTAATACGAAAGGGCATAGTGTACCAACAAACAGTGCATCAAGAACCCCTTGTGCAGAATTCAAAACCAGACCAAGTTACATTCTTATACTTTCCATATTAAGCGCTCTGAGTGGGTTGTTTTTAGTGTCCATTGCAGTGCTTTCTATCTGCCTATACAAAGCTTGTAAAAATAGTATTGTTAGCAAATATGATACGCATCTTGTGTCCTATAAGAACCCTGCATTTGAGTATCAGTGTACTATCCCCTCTTATCATTAAATGTTGTTAGAAATCCTGTTCTCGGAAGCGAATCCCTTATTTATCCCAATGTAACCTTGTATGGATATTATAAATGCATAGGCTGAGAATGTTCTGTCTAAGGAGAAGCTAAACATGAATTGTAGTGCCCTGCAGAAAAACAAAGAAGATAGCAATTAAAGGGGTTGTCCATTAGAAAAACAGGATCTGCTTTTTTCCCCCTGAAACAGCGCCACATGTCCATAGGATGTAGGGAGTTAAAGGGGTTGTCCACGACCGGACAACTGATGACCTATCCACCATATAGTTCATCAGTATATGATCGGTTGGGGTCCGACACCTGAACCCCGCAACGATCATCTGTTCTGACTGCCTCCGGGCACTGGATGTTTTAAGCAGTATGCAGTAGTCGGAGCCGGAAGCAGATGGCTCCAAACACTGCATAGAGGCTGTACTGCAGCTCCCCCACAATTTCGTGACTGGAGCCATCTGCTTCCGGCATTGACGTCAAGTGATCGGAGGCAGCCGTAGCACCTAATAGGTGTCGATGTCCGGTGGATAGGTTTTCAGTTGTCCGGTTGTGGACAACCTATTTAATTGGGCTGAACTGAAATATCAGACACAGCCTATTAACAGATGTGATGCTGCTTCTGGAAAAAAAAAAAGCAAACTTATTTTCTAATCCTGAACAACCAATTTAAAGACAGGGTTCCATGGCTATATGGAGGCGCCTGTGATGTTTGGTAAAATGGCAGCATCACTGGGACCAGTGGCGGATTAAGAAGACCATGGGCCCTGGGCTGTTACCCAAACTTGGGCCCCCCTTCTCCACCGCCACCCTGCCGCTCCATAACTATTGCTAACACTACCTTTTTGCACAAGCATTAACAAATGGGTGTTACGATTCCCCTTTCACAGGGCTGTGTCCCTACATACTGACAGCATCACACTGTGCAGGGACACAGCGCCAACCTCACATGTAGACAGCGCCTCACATACACACCCCCTGTAGCTAGAGCCACACACGCACCCCCCTGTAGATAGAGCCAAACACACCCCTGTAGATAGAGCCACACACACACCCCTGTAGATAGAGCCACACACACACACACACACCCCCCTGTAGATAGAGCCACACACACACACACACACACACACACACACACACACACTCACCCCTGTAGATAGAGCCACACACACACACCCCTGTAGATAGAGACACACACCCCTGTAGATAGAGCCACACACACACAGTCCCCTATAGATAGAGCCACACAGGCCCCCTATAGATAGAGCCACACAGCACTCCCCCTTGTATATAGTGCCACACAGCGCTCCCTTCCTTATATATAGTGCCACACAGCGCTCATGCCCCCCCCTCCTTGTATATAGTGCTACACAGCGTCGCTACACTGCAGCCCTGGGATGATATTTTATCCCATATGACTGCTGCAGCCTGTGATTGGCTGCAGCGGTCACATGGGGCGAAACGTCATCCCAGGAGGCCGACCTGGACGAAGAAACAGAATTCTGGGCAAGTATAAGATTTTTATTTTTTCTAAATTGTGTTTTTACATAACATCTGTTATCTGTTGCGGGTTTTACCATTGAATTAAATGGGGAAAACCCGAAACGAATGAGCAGCGTTTACACAAATACAATTGACATGCTGCGGAATAAAAAACCGCACCGCAGGTCAATTTCTGAGCTTTTTTTTCCCCACTTATCTTTTACGCAGCGTGTAATGAGAATTGTTCACATCTAATCTACTCTGCTGCTACTGTATTAGGGCTTGTCCACAATTAACTGAATTGCTGCGTATTTTCCGCCCGGAAAATACGAAGAATACGGTAGCAGCAAAGTGAGTGAGATTTACCAAATCTCATCCAGACGCTGTGTAAAATTTCCGACCAGACATTTTGTCCTGCAGTGCGTATTTCTCGTACTACATGTCAATTCCTGCTGCGGAAAGTGGACAGAATTGATGCGTTTTTTCAGAGGAGACGTCACCATCTCTCAACATTGAAAAAAACGCCGCAAAATACGTACTATTTTCTGCAGCAAAAATGCCGGAAATGTTGCTTTTTTTCTGCAGCAAAATTTCTGCTAGTTTCTGCGGAATTGCTGCAGAAATATATATATACACACGCGCACGCGCACGTACACACGACTATGCACATTATACACATATAAAGTACACACGAGTATGCACATTATACACATATAAAGTACACACGATTACGCACATTATACACATATAAAGTACACACGAGTATGCACATTATACACATATAAAGTACACACGAGTAAGCACATTATACACATATAAAGTACACACGAGTATGCACATTATACACATATAAAGTACACAGGAGTATGCACATTATACACATATAAAGTACACACAAGTATGCACATTATACACATATAAAGTACACACGAGTAAGCACATTATACACATATAAAGTACACACGAGTATGCACATTATACACATATAAAGTACACAGGAGTATGCACATTATACACATATAAAGTACACACAAGTATGCATATTATACACATATAAAGTACACACTGTAAACACACACGAGTATGCACATTATACACATATAAAGTACACATTGTAAACACACACGAGTATGCACATTATACACATATAAAGTACACATTGTAAACACACACGAGTATGCACATTATACACATATAAAGTACACATTGTAAACACACATGCACTTACCTTTTATGTAGGATATTTGTGAGTCTTCACTGCAGCTCTTCTCCTGCTCACAGCCCAACACAGAGACCGCCGACAGTTTCCCCTCCCCATGTCCCGACAGCTAGCAGCAGGAGGAGAGATGTTTAGAGCAGGGAAGGGGGGCTGGAGGGGGAGCTTCTAAAGCAGCACAGACCACGGCTGCTAAGTAGGAGCGAAGCTCCCCTCATCTCATGACAGGTGCAGTCCTGGCACCGGGGCTCCCTCCAGGGCTAGCGACGCCACTGGGCATGAGGGGGTTCGGGTGGCTATGGGGCCCCTGGGAGCCACGGGACCCGGGCGGCCGACCGAACCGACCTAATGATAATCCGCCACTGACTGGGACTTGTGCACAACTTCAATGTTTCCCTAGGAGAAAGAAAATTGCAAGCGGCCTTGCAGAAATATGAAATCGCAACAGTCACCATGGAACCCTAGCCTATTGTATTCACAAATATATTCATACAGTGTCGGAATAAGATACCATTGGCACACCAGGGGAAATTATTCTGATGTAACAAACCTCCATCTATACAGAGCTAGTATTTTCCCCCTTCTAATTTCTTTGTAAACTCTGGTGTAATCATCACACACAGATTATACTATGGCTAGGTTCACACCATGTTATTGCATCCTGTTTAACGGTACGATTCAAATTTTTGGTCAAATCCAGAAGCAACGAGACACAAAAAATAATTCAGGTTACTTTTTCTGTCCTGTTGAGGAACAGGACCCAGACGGATCCTGTTTTTTGGTACAATAGAAGTCAATGACAACAGGATGCAACAGAAAAGGCATCCTGTTTTAAAGGTACTATACCATTATTTCTCATCTTTAAAAAAAACCAGTACCTTTTAACAGGATAAAAAACAAAATATGAGCCTAGTCTTATAATGACTTATAAAATATTTGGAAATCCATCAAAAATGTATACACCCCATCAGCAAGATGCCTGCTCTGGATGCGATTGTAGATGTGCTCCTTAGTTATATCAGAGGTTGGATCCACTACTAGAGGATGCTCTGGTGGGCTAGCCCTACCCTGTATGTGTAACAAGTTCATACATTGACAGAACTTTAGATACTTAATATTGTATTTACGTTTTTCAAGAATCTTATGTTCTCTGATATTGCAATTTAGGACCACCAAGGCCTTGTTGATATGGAGGAAAATTCTGCTTGTAAAATGCTTCTCATTGTTTTTAATAGCAAACCACGAATGGGGTGAAATTTCCAGCCTGCGGAATTGAAAACTACAACACTCAAAAAAGAAGTGTCATTTCACTTCTTGAAACTGTTTCCGCTACATACTCCACGTGAAAAAAGCTTTGGTAGCCACACACAGATTAAACCAGTTGAATAGGGCTAATCTGAACGCAGAACTGCAGAAATTTTTACTCTGGATCCACCATAGAAATCCGAGGGTCAGCCAAAGATTTCTGCTGCGGAATCTTGGCCAAATCCACGTCAGATTTTCCAAATGAAAAATCATTCGTGTGGACATGGCCTAAACCTTTGTTTTTTCTATCTAGGTTTTTTTAATTATTATTTTTCACATATCAAAAAGAAAAACATTCTTATTATACAAATGTATATTTCAGCCCTAAAATATGCGCACCATGTTTTCATCTGATGTTGGAATAAATGTTATGCTTTAAACCTTTTGGCGACATGGAATTTAACTGTACGTGACATCCGCCAAGGAGTGCCAAGTATGGAGAACTCTATCGTCCACACGTAACTGAATTGCCGCAGCAATTCCACTTAAACTAACAGACAATCCGCACCATTTCCTGCATTTTTTTACTGCAGAAAATAGAGCGGCTTTTGCTGTGTTTTTTTCAAGCCTGTGTAATGGTGTAATGGTGACATCTGGTCTGAAAAACGCAGCAATTCAGTCCATTTTCCGCAGCAGTAATTGACGTGTTTCGGAACTAAAAATACGCACCACAGGTAAATTCCTGGACTAAAATTTTTTGCAGTGTGTGGATAACATTTGTTCATTCACACCGACTGTGCTGCTACTGTATTCTGCTGCGTATTTTCTGTCCGTAATTCTGTTACGTGTGGACAAGCCCTAACAGGCTGAGCGCGCTGCATTCTGAGAAGGGTGTTAACTGCATGTTACAGTTGACACCCCACTGCAACAGGTGGAAACAAAGATCCCATAGATTCTGCTCTTTTAACGATTTAGATGCGGCAGTCAATAGCGACTGCGGCATCTAAGCCCTTCAACTAAGGGGTGTGGCCACCTTCGACATGCAATCGCCCGCCCGCGTTTGCGGGGTGCCGAAGGTTGT
Organism: Rhinoderma darwinii; assembly: GCF_050947455.1. Lineage (NCBI taxonomy): Eukaryota > Metazoa > Chordata > Amphibia > Anura > Rhinodermatidae > Rhinoderma > Rhinoderma darwinii. Next base: position 362,320,699 of record NC_134690.1, on the reverse strand, counting down.
TATGGCAACCTAGGGGTCTGATGAAGTTCTGGCATCTGTGTACTGTACTGCAATGAAGCCCTGCCTCCGGCAGAGATTTATTGAAGGCTGTCAGTATAGCAATAATTGTAATGTAATTTGTAATGCAGTGTATCTTGGAAGCGATCTAACCATTGTTGGTTAAAGTCCCCTAGGCAAACTTATAAAAAAAATTAAATACTGTAAAAATAATGTACAAAACAAAATATAAAAAGTAAAAAAAACCTCCCCTTTTCCCATTTTTTCCCAAAAGTAATGTTAGAAAATCTAAACATTTACATAGCAGGTATCGCCGCGTTTGCAAAAGTTTGAACTATTACAATATAACGTTATTTAAACCACGCAATGAATGGCGTGAATTATTTTTTTTATAAGGGTATGTGCACACACACTAATTACGTCCGTAATTGACGGACGTATTTCGGCCGCAAGTCCCGGACCGAACTCAGTGCAGGGAGCCGGGCTCCTAGCATCATACTTATGTACGATGCTAGGAGTCCCTGCCTCGCTGCAGGACAACTGTCCCGTACTGTAATCATGTTTTCAGTACGGGACAGTAGTTCCACGGAGAGGCAGGGACTCCTAGCATCGTACATAAGTATGATGCTAGGAGCCCGGCTCCCTGCACTGAGTTCGGTCCGGGACTTGCGGCCGAAATACGTCCGTCAATTACGGACGTAATTAGTGTGTGTGCACATACCCCAAGACGCATTTTGCTCAAAAAGCAGAGCTAAAAACTGCACCAAAAACTGCATCAAAACTGTGTGTGTGAGCCTGGCCTAAATATAAAATTCCATGGAAATGCACAACTATAAAGCTTTCTATTAGGCCTTATTCACACGAACGTGTTATACGTCCATGCTACGCGCGTGAAAATCACGTGGACCTATGCAAGCCAATGGGGCCGTTCAGACTGTCAGTGAATTTCACGCAGCGTATGTGCGCTGCGTGAAACTCACGACATGTCCTATACTTGCCCGTGTTCGCGCAGCACGCACCCATTGAAGTAAATGGGTGCGTACAAATCGCGCTCGCACACGAAAGCACTTCCGGGTGCTGCACGTGATTCGCGCAACAGCAGTAAAAAGAATGAATGAAAACAGAAAAGCACCACGTGCTTTTCTGTTTGTAAACATAAAAACAGAGTGTCATAATGATGCCGGCAGCGCGAAAATCATGCAGCCACGCACCATATGCTGATGCCACACTGAACTTTTGTGCGCACAAAACGCAGCGTTCTTTGCACGCGCAAAGCGGACAAGTCCGTGTGAATAAGGCCTTAGAAACATGAGTTGGTAAACCACCATACACACCTCTTCATGTACCTGAGGACTGGTGACAGCTCACTCCACCCAACTGTGGTCTGTTATAAAGCTGAAGACTCTACAAATAAAAATCAAAGATTCTCTATTAGTAGATGTCCGGTAATAAAGAAACAATGTAAGGCCTGATTTACACGAGCGTGTGCGTTTTGCGCGCGCAAAAAACGCTGCGTTTTGCGCGCGCAAAAGGCATTTGACAGCTCCGTGTGTCATCCGTGTATGATGCGCGGCTGCGTGATTTTCACGCAGCCGCCATCATAGAGATGAGGCTAGTCGACGCCCGTCACTGTCCAAGGTGCTGAAAGAGCTAACTGATCGGCAGTAACTCTTTCAGCACCCTCGACAGTGAATGCCGATCACAATATACACCAACCTGTGAATAAAAAAAGACGTTCAAACTTCAAAATTCAAAACGAGTTCGGCCGAACCCGGTGAAGTTCGGTGCGCTCATCTCGAATTTGACACTCCGTTTGGATGTTTGTAAACAGAAAAGCACGTGGTGCTTTTCTGTTTACATTCAGGAGTTTGACAGCTCTTGCGCGAATCACGCAGTTCGCACGGAAGTGCTTCCGTGCGGCATGCGTGGTTTTCACGCACCCATTGACTTCAATGGGTGCGTGAGTGTGCGAAAAACGCACGATTATAGAACATGTCGTGAGTTTTTTTCTGCGCACACGCGCTGAGCGCAATTCACGCATCGTCTAAACTGCCCCATTGACTAATATAGGTGCGTACGACATGCGTGCAAAGCACGCGCGTCGCACGCGCGTATAATACGTTCGTGTAAATGAGGCCTAAATGTGAAGAAATCTCCATTAGACACAATATCAATGACTTCTCACTGCACAGACTTCAAGAAAGAAGGAATAATAATGTTATTAGGACCAGAAATATATAAAAATGACATAAAATAAGGCTGCACAAGAAGAACAAATATAATAATGATCGGTTATATCTCCTGAGTAACCTGAAGTCACATGTGGGACTTCAGTCACTTCTCCATTGAGGACAGACAGTCTCCAGTCACCTCCTCTGTATGGATAGGAATATCATTAACTTTTTAAGTCACCCCAAAGGTCTATATGCACTGGGGAGATTTCTAGCCTCAGCATTATCTGCATCAGGGAGATGTTAACCCCTTAACGACAGCCATATTGCTATATATGTTCCAACTACCGATACCACGTTGACAGCCTGGAACGGGTTTTAGCCCCTTCCTCCTGCGGCCACTTTTGTACTTCCTGACAGCCTTATTTTTCCATTCTGACATGTGTCGCTTTATGTGGTAATAACTTTGGAATGCTTTTACCTATCCAAGCGATTCTGAGATTGTTTTCACGTGACACATTGTATCTTCAGTTAGTGGTAAAATTTGATCGATATATTCAGTATTTAATTGTGAAAAAAACAAAAATATAGTGAAAAATTTCAAAAATTTGCATTTTTATCAATTGAAATGTACCTGCTTGTAAGACAGGCAGTTATACCACACAAAATATTTGCTAATTAACATCCCCCATATGTCTACTTTAGATTGGCATAGTTTTTTTGAACATCCTTTTAATTTTCTAGGACGTTACAAGGCTTAGAAATTTTTCCAGAAATTTCTCACCTTTTCAAGAAAATTTCAAAAGGCTAGTTTTACAGGAACCAGTTCCATTGTGAAGTGGCTTTGAGGGGCCTATACAATACGAACCTCCATAAGTCACCACATTTTAAAAACTGTACCCCTCAAAGTATTCAAAACAGCATTTAGAAAGTTTCCTAACAATTTAGGCGTTCACAAGAATTAAAGCAAAGTAGAGGTGAAATTTACAAATTATATTTAATCCATTTTTTTCTGTAACACGTTTTACCAGAGAAACGCAATTCAATATTAATTGCCCAAATTCTGCCGTTTTTAGAAATATCCCACATGTGGCACTAGTGTGCTAATGGACTGAAGCACAGGCCTCAGAGGCAAAGGAGCACCTACAGGATTTTGTGGCCTTCTTTTTATTAGAATATATTTTAGGCACTATGTCAGGTTTGAAGAGGCTTTGTGGGGCCAAAACAAAGGAAACACCCCAAAAATAACCCATTTTGGAAACTACACCCCACAAGTAATTTATCTAGGGGTGTAGTGAGCATTTTGACCACACAGGTGTTTCATAGATTTTATTAGAATTTGGATGCAAAAATTAAAAATTTTCATTTTTTCCAATAAGATGTAGTTTTAGCTTAAAAAAAAGCAATGTCCACAAGGATTAAAAAGACCCCTAACATTTGTAAAGCAACTTCTCTGGAGTACGGAAATGCCCCAATTGTGGGCATAAACTGCTGTTTGGGCACACGGTAGGACTCAGAAGGGAAGGAGCGCCATGTGGCTTTTGGAGCACAGATTTTGCTGGATTCGTTTCTGGGAGCAATACTGCATTTGCAAAGGCCCTGTGGGACCAAAACAGCGGAAACCCCCTAGAAGTGACCCCATTTTGGAAACGACACCCCTCAAGGTGTACACCTAGGGGTGTAGTGAGCATGTTAACCCCGCAGGTGTTTTCCAGAAATTAGTGTGCACTCAATGTTGCAGAGTGAAAATGGGAATTTTTCCATAGATATGCCAATATGTGTTGCCCAACTTGTGCCACCATGAAAAGACAGCTGTCTAATTATTATGCTGTGTTTCCTGGTTTTAGAAACACCCTACATGTGGCCCTAATCTTTTGCCTGGACATTTTGACCAGGCTCAGGAGTAAAAGAGTACCATGCAAAATTGAGGCCTAATTTGGCGATTTACAAAGTATTGGTTCACAATTGCAGGACTCCGATGTGAAATAATAAAAAGAAACCCCTGAGAAGTGACCCCATTTTGGAAAGCACACCCCTCAAGTCATTTATTAAGGGGAGTAGTGAGCATTTTCACCCAACAAGTCTTTTCCATAAATGAATGCGCTGCAGATGGTGCAGAGTAAAAATTGCAATTTTTCCCTATATATGCCATTTCAGTGGCAAATATGTTATGCCCAGCATGTGCCACTGGAGACACATACCCCTAAAATCGTTAAAAGTGCTCTCCTTGGCTATGGCAATGCCATATATCCGGAGGAAAACAGAAATTTGGGAACACTGTGGGCATACCTCATAACTTTTGAATTCGGAAAAGAGGGAAATTTTAAGCCACGCCCCCTAACCACGCCCAATATCCCACATAAACACATCAAATCACGGCCAGATCCTTCTTCAAATAACAAGCGCACATTCTCACTACGGATCTCTAGACTGTCTGGATATCACAAATATTATATTTCAGGTTATATCGTCTTTGTGTTACTTTTCCAATCTTGGGTATAACATTTGCTCATCACGGCGGCAGCTGCAGGACAAACCAAAAGGCTGAGAACAATGAAAGTCAAGAGGGAGACCCCGTGGTGGATGACTTTTCAATTGACAGGTAGCAGAGTTACATGATGGGTATTTTTTTTTCCAGTTGTGTAACTCTGCTACCGGTCAATGGAAAAATCATCCACCAGAGCCCCCTTGAAGATCGTTCCACACACAGCCCCCCTGTAGATAGCTTCACACACAGCCCCCTATAGATAGCTCCACACATAGCCCCCCTGTATATAGCTCCACACATAGCCCGCCTGTAGATAGTTCCACACCAAGCCCCCCTGTAGATAGCTACACAAAGCCCCCCTGTAGATAGCTCCACACACAGCCCCCCTGTACATAGCACCACACACAGACCCCCTGTACATAGCGCCACATACAGCCGCCCTGTACATAGCGACACACAGCCCCCCTATAGATAGCTCCACACACAGCCCCCCTGTAGATAGCGCCACACACAGCCCCCCTGTAGATAGTGCCACACACAGCCTCCCCATAGATGGCGACACACACAGCCCCCTGTAGATAGCGCCACACACAGCCACCCTGTAGATAGCGCCACACACAGCCCCCTGTAGATAGTGCCACACACAGCCCCCCTGTAGATAGCGCCACACACAGCCCCCCGTAGATGGCGCCACACACAGCCCCCCGTAGATAGCGCCACACACAGCCACCCTGTGGTTAGCGCCACACACAGCCCCCCTGTAGATAGCTTCACACACTGGCACCCTGTAGATAGCTCCACACACAGCCCCCATGTATATAGCTCCACACACAGCTCCCTATAGATAGCTCCGCACATAGCCCCCCTGTATATAGCTCCACACATAGCCCGCCTGTAGATAGTTCCACACCAAGCCCCCCTGTAGATAGCTACACAAAGCCCCCGTGTAGATAGCTCCACACACAGCCCCCCTGTACATAGCACCACACACAGCCCCCTGTACATAGCACCACATACAGCCCCCCTGTACATAGCGACACACACAGCCCCCCTATAGATAGCTCCACACACAGCCCCCCTGTAGATAGCGCCACACACAGCCCCCCTGTAGATAGTGCCACACACAGCCCCCCTGTAGATAGCGCCACACACAGCCTCCCCGTAGATGGCGCCACACACAGCCCCCTGTAGATAGCGCCACACACAGATAGCTTCACACACTGGCACCCTGTAGATAGCTCCACACACAGCCCCCATGTATATAGCTACACACACAGCCCCCCTGTAGATAGCTTCATACGCTGGCCTCCTGTAGATAGCTCCACACACAGCCCCCCTGTAGATAGCGCCACACACATACCCCCTGTAGATAGCTCCACACACAGCACCCTGCAGATAGCACCACACACAGCCCCCTGTAGATAGTGCCACACACAGCCCCCATAGATAGCTCCACACACATCCCCCCTGTAGATAGCTCCGCACACAGCCCCCTGTAGATAGCGCCACACACAGCCCCCTGTAGATAGATCCACACACATCCCCCCCTGTAGATAGCTCCACACACAGCCCCCTGTAGATAGCTCCACACACAGCCCCCCAGTAGATAGCTCCACACAAAGCCCCCCCTGTAGATAGCTCCACACACAGCCCCCTGTAGATAGCTCCACACACAGCCCCCCTTTTGTACATAGCGCCACACAACCCCCTACCCCTAGTACAGTGTCACAACCCCCTCACCCTTGTACATAGTGCCACACAACCCCCCTCCCCCTTGTTCATAGTGCCACACAACCCCCCTCCGCCTTGTACATAGTGCCACACAATCCCCCTCCCCCTTATACATAGTGCCACACAACCCCCTTATACTTTGTGCCACAATGCCGCCAGAGCGGAGAGCGGTAGAGGTAGCCGGCCCTACTGCTGCCACTCTCCGCTCTGCTTTGATGTCACTCACTGTCAAAAGAAGGCAGGAGTCTTGCAGCGGCGTTCTCACTGGTGTCGATGCCGGCCCGGGAGTGGACTAGTCCAGTCACCTGACCGGTGACTGGACTGGTCCACTTTCGGGCAGGCATCGATCCCAGACAGAACACCGCCGCAAGACTCCTACCTTCTTCTGATCGCTGCTGCAGACGTCTGGCATGCAGGGCGCCTGTCAGCTGCGATCAGCTGTTTTGATACAGCTGCAGCGCCCAGCGGGACATTTTGCAGACCGCCCGGGATGGCGGGACAGCGGTGAGAAACCGGGACTGTCCCGCCAGATCGGGACTGTCCCGCCAGATCAGGACGGTTAAGAGGTATACTGTACGGCTCAGAGTGGAGCGAGCGCCATTTGACTTTTGGAGCGTTGATTTGCTTGGTAGTAGTTTTGTTTGAGTATTGCTGGTGTTTTCATTTATAATGTGGGGGTACACGTAAGGTGGGCAGAGTACATCAGGGGCACAGTCAGGTGGAATAATAATGGGGTAAAAAAACAAAACAATAAAATAATCCATAGATGTGTAGTACTGAATGGAAACATTCCAAGCCTTAGCGCCCTTTCTGACCTGGTCCGGCTCACATAGCTAAATATTGCTACAAAGTATCAGATTAGGTAAGTACCATGGAAAGTAGGGCAAGAAGAGAGGCATGCAAATCGAGAGATGTCAAAAATAGCCAAAACGTTTATTAACACCAAAAAGATAAAAAAGTTAAAAACGTTGTATACACGTGGAGCTAGTCTCTGTTTTTTAGTGAGCAGCCCCCCTGCAGGACTCTACTAAATGTAAGATTTTTGTGATGCTTTTGGCTATGTGTTACTGTATTCTATATCACGTTTTTGAGACGGTCTAGAAACGGCCGGACACATCATGAAGTGATTGGGGGAGGCAGTCATGACCAGGGTTGCAGGGGAGAAGGAATGAGGTGAAGAGTTCAAATGGATGAGGGGGAGGAAGGTGGAGGGGAGGGGGCAAGGTTAACAGAGGGCATATAGGAAGGGTGAGGGACAGGTTCGCGCCATTCACGCCCTGGAAGCAGTTTAGCCCTTGTCATACAGGACTGACCTGAGGCGTGATGCAGGCCCTGATAGAGCAAGTGCGGCAGGCTGTGGCGGAATGGGGCATGGCCTGGCTTGAGGAGGAGCTCGGGAGGACTGGTACGGCGGCCTCGGTGCAGGAGTTGTCGGCGGGACTTGAGGAGGCAGCGGGTACGAGTGCGGCCGGGATGCAGGCAGCACCAGAGGAGATGACATCCCCCCTCCGGCGGTCACGGCGGGTGCGGCCTCCAGAGCGCCTTAGCCCGGACGATTTGCCTAGGGCTCCGCGCAGGCTTGGGAGCCCCTCGAGGGACCCTTCGGGCCGGGATTCTGCTTCCACCGCTAGGGGGCGAAGGTCCCGGTCCGGGAGGAATCCCGGTCGCCGGTCGGGCCCTCCGGAGAGAGGAGGGCAGGGTTCCAGGCCAGAGGGACAGCCTCCCATCTCCAGGTCAGCACCGCGTGGATTTGCGGCGGGCTGATCTGGCGATGCACCAGTCGGGCCTGTCAGCAGGATGATGTCCCCGGACGGTCACGCAGGCCACAATCGGTGGTGCTGCAGAGGCAGAGGGAGGGGGCAGCAGTGGAGGGAGAGCGGAGGCCAGAACGGCCCCTGACGTCATGCAGTAATTCCGAGGTCCAGGACGGTGCATATGGCTGCAGAGCCTGCGGCGCGGCTTCAGGCCCCAGATGTCCGGAGGCGGGTGAAGACAGAGGTGTGCCGATCGAGGATGGTCGTCGTGGGGGTCCCGTCGCCCCGGCTGGTGGGAACTCAGCGCCCACGCAGTCTGGTGAGTCACTCTCACCGTTACATACATTTCCAGCGATATTTAGATCCCCAGGGGTTGGGGGGGGTTCCCAAGGGGAGGAAGTTAGAGACGTTGATAATAGTGGGTTGATGTCTACTGTTAGGGGGGGGAGATGTTCAGGAATTGCTTGGCTGTGTAAAGGCGTTGCTAGTGCGTTGTGAGGGGGGTAGGTTGCCCGCTACATCCCCGGTCGCAGCATGGGTCCCTGCAGCGGGGGGGGGCAGAGAAACGGAGCACCCCCTGAGGGCAGTCCCCGTGGTGGAGGTCAGGGGGGGTGACGGTTGCGGTTCAGACTGATAAGGATAAGGATGTGGATAGGGTGAGGTTAGATGATAAAGCCAAAGGCGAAGTGTATGTTTGTTTTGAGGGGTTGTTGGGGTCACATTTAAAGACTGAAGTAAAGGAAAAAATTTGGAAAGATGAATACGTCGAAATTTTCTCGCTTCTTCCTCTGGAAAAATGTAACTTAGACAAGGGTAAAAGGTGGGAAAGTAAAAAGGAGGAGGAGGAGAAGCGTCGATATCGTTTAATCCCTCAGACGTTTGTGAATTGGTTACAGGCGTTTGCCAATCTGGCCAGTGTTATAGGGGAAAAGGCGCCAGAAAATTGTTCCGCCCTTTTCGGGTACATGGATGCGATAGGGGAGGCCCATCGATCGTATGGTGGTCAGACTTGGTTGCGGTATGACGAACAGTTTCGTCAGAGGAAAGCGGTTCATCCCAACATTAGATGGGATAATAAGGACATTGGGCTCTGGTTAAAAGTAATGGCCCCTGCTAAGTTCGGGCAGTCCTTTCAAGGGGGGGGGCTGGGGTTGTCGGCCCCTCAGGACAATCGGGACAATCGGGGGGAGGGACAGGAGGGAGGTCGGGCTTGTGCTGTAAGTTCAAGCATTCTTGCTCCTCTTGCGGCGGGACTTCGCACGGGTCTGCCAAGTGCTTTAAAAAAGGTAAAGGCAAAGGGGGGAGTGGTGGGGGTCATGGGGCTGACTCCATTGAGGTGGGAACAGATGGAGCCGTACCTAAATAGGTTCCCGGATAGGGAGAAAGGCGAGTTGTTGTTGCGTGGTTTTCAGTTTGGTTTTGTGATCCCTTCCCCGGTTCATGGGGTCCCCCTTTCCCTACGGAATTTAAAGTCGGCAATGGATTGTCCGGAGGTAGTGTCAGACAAGTTGCGTAAAGAGGTGGGGTTAGGGCGCATGGCGGGGCCGTTCCCGTCTCGGCCCGTTCAGGACATGGTTGTATCGCCATTAGGGGTTGTTCCAAAGAGGGAGCCGAATAAATTCCGGCTTATCCATCACTTGTCACATCCGCGGGGGTTGTCTGTTAATGATGGCATTGCCCCTGAGCTGTGCTCGGTGGTATATACGTCGTTTGACGCAGCGGTTGAGTGGGTGCGACGGTACGGGCGGGGGCCCTTATGGCGAAGACCGACGTGGAAGCGGATTTCCGGCTTCTCCCGGTTCACCCGGACAGCCAGCGGCTGTTAGGGTGTTACTGGGGGGGGGGCTTACTATATGGAGTGTGTCTCCCGATGGGTTGTTCGGTGTCTTGCGCGTACTTCGAGGCGTTCAGTTCGGTCCTGGAGTGGGTAATCCGTGAAGTGGCAGGGTTAGAGTCGGTCATCCATTATTTAGATGACTTCCTGTGTGTGGGCCCAGCGGGTTCGGGGGTGTGCGCTAATTTGCTTGGGGCAATCCAGTGGGTCGCTCATCGTTTTGGGGTTCCGTTATCCCCAGAGAAGACTGTTGGTCCCAGTACTTGTACAGTTTTTTTTGGCATTACCCTGGATTCGGTGGCAATGGAATGTCGACTTCCTAGTGACAAGCTGGATGCGCTGCGATTGGAAGTGAGCAGGACGGGTCGGCTTCGTAAGATTCAGCTGCGGGAGTTGCAGTCGTTATTAGGGAAACTTAATTTCGCTTTTCGGATAATGCCCATGGGCTGTAATGACCGGGGGGTAGGGAAACAGACAAGTGAGCCCTAATCTACCCGCCACTCTGTCCCTGCCCACTTGCAACGACCCACCCTAGGCGACGGGGTACAACTGGGCGGCGGTCCCTGCACTCAGTAAGTGCACGACAAACACGACAAACATACAAGGGAATACAAGCAAGGGAAAGGGGCAGTTGCCCACGGCAACACCGTGAGCAACCAGAGTGGTGAACGAGCCGAGTCAAGCCAGGAGTGTGCGAGGTACCAAACGAAGAGCAGAAGAGTAGTCAGAAAGCCAGGGTCTGTATGGAGCAGGAACAAAATAGAAGGAGCTGTAGCTGGGCCAGGAAACCACACGAAAAAGAATAACAAGCAAGGAGGAACAGGAAATGCAGGTATAAATAGACAGAGGGCGGGAGCTAGCTGAGTCTGGCCAGGCTGCGATAGGCTCTCCCACTCCTAAGCCTGCCAGCCTGAGTGGTGGAAGCTGGAGTCAGTCTCAGGGATGTAGATTCAGGTGCTGACTGATTAATTAAGGGAGTTAACCCCGAAGCTGTGCCTGGCAGATCCTTTACAGTACCCCCCCTTTTATGAGGGGCCACCGGACCCTTTCTAAGTGGACCTGGCTTACTGGGGAAACGCAGGTGGAACCTCCTGACCAATACCCCAGCGTGAACATCCCGGGCGGGTACCCAAGTCCTCTCCTCGGGCCCGTAACCTCTCCAATGGACCAGGTACTGGAGGGAGCCTTGGTCCATCTTGCTGTCCACAATCCTGGCCACCTCGAATTCCACCCCCTCAGGGGTGAGGACGGGAACAGGAGGTCTCCTCGAGGGAGCCAAGGACGGGGAGCAGCGTTTAAGGAGGGAGGCATGAAACACATCGTGTATACGAAAAGACGGGGGTAACTCCAGCCGGAAGGAGACAGGATTGAGGACCTCAATGACCTTATACGGCCCAATAAACCGGGGAGCAAACTTCTTGGACGGAACCTTGAGACGCAAGTTCCTAGACGACAACCACACCAGATCCCGACCATAAACAGGGGGTTAGCAGAACATTTTCTATCAGCCTGAGTTTTTTGTACGCTCTGGGACGCCTCTAGGTTCTTCTGAACCTGGGCCCAGACTGTGCACAGTTCCCGATGAACGACCTCTATCTCGGGATTGTTGGAACTACCAGGTGAAACGGAGGGGAACCGTGGATTAAACCCAAAATTACAGAAAAAGGGAGAGACCCCTGATGAGTTACTGACCCGGTTATTAAGGGAAAATTCGGCGAGGGGAATGAATGAGACCCAATCATATTGACAGTCAGAGACAAAACACCTTAAGTATTGTTCTAGAGATTGATTAGTCCTCTCCGTTTGACCATTGGTTTCAGGATGGAAGGCAGAGGAGAAGGACAGATCAATCCCCAACTTCATACAGAAGGCTCTCCAAAACAATGAAACAAATTGTACCCCTCTGTCCGAAACAATATTGACAGGGACCCCATGGAGACGCAGGATGTGTTTGACAAACAAGGTAGCCAACGTCTTGGCGTTGGGTAGTTTCTTGAGGGGCACAAAGTGGCACATCTTACTGAAGCGGTCTACCACCACCCACACCACCGACTTGCCTTGGGATGGAGGCAAATCGGTGATAAAATCCATGGAGATATGTGTCCAAGGTCTCTGGGGAATGGGCAACGAACGCAGTAAGCCCGCTGGTCGGGACGTGGGAGTCTTGGACCTAGCACAAACCTCACAAGCGGCGACGTAGGCCTTAACGTCTTTAGGCAACCCAGGCCACCAATAATTTCTGGTAATGAGGTGTTTGGTACCCAGGATGCCTGGATGACCAGATAGTGCGGAGTCATGATTTTCCCTAAGTACCCTTAGCCGGAATTGCAGGGGAACAAACAGCTTGTTCTCAGGAAGGTTCCCGGGAGCTGAACCTTGAGCAGCAGCAATTTCAGAGACTAAATCAGAATCGATCGAGGAAATGATTATACCTGGAGGCAAAATACAAGCAGGATCTTCCTCCGAAGGAGGGCTGGCCATGAAGCTACGCGACAGTGCATCAGCCTTAATATTTTTAGACCCAGCCCTATAGGTAACCAAAAAATTGAATCTGGTAAAAAATAACGCCCATCGAGCTTGTCTCGGGTTTAGCCTCCGGGCAGATTCTAGGAAAACCAGATTCTTGTGGTCGGTAAGGACCGTTACCTGGTGTCTAGCCCCCTCTAGGAAGTGGCGCCACTCTTCAAATGCCCATTTAATGGCTAAGAGTTCGCGGTTGCCAATATCATAGTTACTCTCAGTTGGCGAAAACTTCCTGGAGAAGTAGGCACAGGGGCGGAGATGGGTGAGGGACCTGGTACCCTGGGACAAGACAGCCCCCACTCCCACCTCAGATGCGTCAACTTCCACGATAAATGGCTCCATTTGGTTGGGCTGAACCAGCACCGGGGCCGAGATAAAGCACTTCTTAAGGACCTCAAAAGCCTGGACAGCCTCAGGAGGCCAGTGGAGGAGATCAGCACCTTTGCGAGTGAGGTCCGTAAGAGGCTTGGCGATGACTGAGAAGTTAGCAATAAATCTCCTGTAATAATTAGCGAACCCCAAAAAACACTGTAACGCCTTCAGGGAGGCAGGTTGGACCCATTCCGCCACAGCCTGAACCTTGGCGGGGTCCATGCGGAATTCATGAGGAGTGAGGATTTGACCCAAAAATGGTATCTCCTGTACCCCAAACACACATTTTTCGGTTTTGGCAAACAGTTTGTTTTCCCGAAGGACCTGGAGCACCTTCCTGACATGCTCAATGTGGGAGGACCAGTCCTTGGAAAACACCAGTATGTCATCAAGGTACACTACAAGAAATATCCCCAGGTAATTTCTCAAAATCTCATTTATGAAATTCTGGAAGACCGCAGGGGCATTACACAACCCAAAGGGCATGACGAGGTATTCGAAATGGCCTTCGGGCGTGTTAAACGCAGTCTTCCACTCATCCCCGTCTTTGATGCGAATAAGGTTATACGCCCCCCATAGATCCAATTTAGAGAACCATTGGGCCCCCTGAACCTGATTAAAGAGATCAGGAATCAAAGGAAGGGGATACTGGTTCCTTACCGTGACCTTATTCAGGCTACGGTAGTCAATGCATGGCCTAAGACCACCATCCTTCTTCCCCACGAAGAAGAAGCCAGCACCTACCGGAGAAGAAGAGGGACGAATGTAACCCTTGGCCAGGGATTCCTGGATATACTCTCTCATGGCTTCACGTTCGGGACAAGAAAGATTAAATATCCTACCCTTAGGAAGCTTAGCTCCTGGTACCAATTCGATAGCGCAATCGTATTCTCTATGAGGAGGTAACACTTCGGAGGCCTCCCTAGAGAAAACATCAGCGAAGTCCTGAAGAAACTCGGGTAGCGTATTCGCCTCCTCAGGGGGAGAAATAGAATTAACAGAAAAACATGACGTACAACATTCATTACCCCATTTGGTTAGCTCCCCAGTATTCCAGTCAAACGTGGGATTATGCAACTGCAACCAGGGAAGGCCTAGAACCAAATCGTACGATAATCCCTGCATCAACAGTACAGAGCATTGCTCCAAATGCATGGAGCCAACAAGGAGTTCAAAAACAGGGGTATGCTGTGTAAAATAACCATTAGCAAGAGGAGTGGAGTCGATACCCACTACCGGGACAAGTTTAGGCAAATCAATCAGAGGCATAGCAAGAGACATAGCAAATTCCACAGACATAATATTAGTAGAGGACCCTGAATCCACGAAGGCACTGCCGGTAGCAGACCTACCACCAAAAGAGACCTGAAAGGGAAGCAAGATCTTAGTACGTTTCCTATTTACTGGAAATACCTGTGCGCCCAAGTGACCTCCCCGATGATCACTTAGGCGCGGAAGTTCTCTGGCTGCATTCTTACGCTTAGGACAGTTGTTCACTTGATGCTTGTCATCCCCACAGTAGAAGCAGAGACCATTCTTCCTGCGGAATTCTCTACGTTTTTGGGGGGACACGGAGGCCCCGAGTTGCATAGGTATCTCTGAGTCTTTCCTGGAGGAACGAAGCAACGGAACTTCGGGAGGCATCATGGGGGAGTCGGAGGAGATAACACATAAACGTTCATGTTGTCGTTCCCTGAGACGTTGTTCGGGTACTAATCAGTCTCAACCGGCAGGGATAATACGCTGAGTTCGTACGAAAGGAATCACACCACACAAAGTCTGGTACAAAGCTCCTTACTCAGTGTCAGGAGAGGCGTTCCCGCTTTATTACACACATTTGTTCTATATATCCTTTCTCCTGGGGGTGGGTACATGTTATCACACTTTTATAAAAGCACGTATCACTATAAGCCTCTTGTTACTTGTGTCATCCTTGGATAGGTTCACCCTTATATGGTCCTTCGGATATGTCTTCATAGTTCATAGTTCGTTCATACCAGGATGTGACTTGTTATTGTATTAGGGCGTAGTCCCTGTTCAGGGGCCATCTTGCCACGTATACTTATCTAATCCTACTATTGCTTCATCACAATTATGTACACAACTCCTAAGTCTATATTTTATTAAAGAAAGGAAATTATTATAAACATTAACTTCTGTCCACTCCATCCTTCACAACATCGGTCAAGTCGTACCGCTAAAGCCATAGCCTGGTCTAGGGAGTCAGAAGAGGGATAGCTAACTAGCAGGTCTTTCAGGGCATTCGACAGACCCAACCTAAACTGGCACCTTAAGGCAGGGTCATTCCACCGAGAAGCTACGCACCACTTCCTAAAGTCAGAGCAATACTGCTCAACAGGTCTCTTACCCTGACGTAAGGTCACCAGCTGACTCTTGGCAAAGGCAGTCCTGTCAGTCTCGTCATAAATAAGTCCGAGAGCAGAAAAGAAACAATCAACGGAGGAAAGTTCAGGGGCGTCAGGAGCCAAGGCGAAGGCCCACTCTTGGGGCCCTTCCTGGAGCCGGGACATAATTATACCCACCCGCTGGCTCTCAGAACCTGAGGAATGAGGCTTTAAACGAAAGTAAAGCCTACAACTCTCCCGAAAGGAGAGAAAAGCCCTCCGGTCCCCTGAGAACCGGTCGGGCAACTTGAGGTGGGGTTCAAGAGGTGCGGTGAGGGGAACTACCAAGGTAGCATCAGGCTGTTGACCCTCTGAGCCAGGGCCTGGACCTGTAGGGAGAGACCCTGCATTTGCTGAGCCAGGGTCTCACGGGGGTCCATAGTGGTGTCAGGGACCAGGGTAGACTAGGTATGGGCTTGTTATTATGTAATGACCGGGGGGTAGGTAAAGAGACAAGTGAGCCCTAATCTACCCGCCACTCTGTCCCTGCCTACTTGCAACGACCCGCCCTAGGCGACGGGGTACAACTGGGCGGCGGTCCCTGCACTCAGTAAGTGCACGACAAACACGACAAACATACAAGGGAATACAAGCAAGGGAAAGGGGCAGTTGCCCACGGCAACACCGTGAGCAACCAGAGTGGTGAACGAGCCGAGTCAAGCCAGGAGTGTGCGAGGTACCAAACGAAGAGCAGAAGAGTAGTCAGTAAGCCAGGGTCTGTATGGAGCAGGAACAAAATAGAAGGAGCTGTAGCTGGGCCAGGAAACCACACGAAAAAGAATAACAAGCAAGGAGGAACAGGAAATGCAGGTATAAATAGACAGAGGGCGGGAGCTAGCTGAGTCTGGCCAGGCTGCGATAGGCTCTCCCACTCCTAAGCCTGCCAGCCATGAGTGGTGGAAGCTGGAGTCAGTCTCAGGGATGTAGATTCAGGTGCTGACTGATTCATTAAGGGAGTTAACCCCGAAGCTGTGCCTGGCAGATCCTTTACATGGGCAGAGTTTTTTGCAGGAGGTTGGCGTCAGCAACGGCGGGGGTTAGAGCCCCACACCATTTTGTGCGGTTGACACGGGAGCATCGGGATGATTTGGCAGTATGAAGAGAGTTTTTACACTTGTATAATGGGAAGTCGTTACTGATCTCGCCGGTGGTGGATAATGTGCAATGGGAATTGTTTACAGATGCTTCAGGTAGTGTGGGGTTCGGTATTTATTGTAAAGGACAGTGGTGCGTGGGGCAGTGGCCGGAGGAATGGGTATCTTTGGGACTGGTTCGTAATCTTGTACTTCTGGAGCTCTTCCCGATTGTGGTGGCGATTGAAATTTGGGGGGAGCGTTTTCGGAATAGCAAGGTGCGGTTCCATTGCGATAATATGGGGGTGGTGGAGGCGATCAATAATGTAACGGCTTCTTCCCCCCCGGTGGTTAGGTTGTTGCGGCGGCTGGTGTTGCGTTGTTTGTCACTCAATGCTTGGATTGTTGCGGTTCACGTTCCGGGGGTGCAAAATGACATCGCGGATTCCCTCTCTCGCCTACAGTGGGAGCGGTTTCGTCTGTTGGCACCGGAGGCGGATCTGGAAGGGGTCGCGTTCCCGGGACGGCTTTGGGACTTGGTTTGCGAGCAGCAGGAGGTTTGATCAAGTCCTCGCGCCTGGTACATGGTTGGCGTACGACGCGGCGTGGAAGGACTGGGTGTCGTGGTTAACAGGTTTGCCCGAAGTCGGGTCGATAGAGGAACAAGTGGTGGCTTTGTTTGGTTTGTTGGGTCGGGTATCAGTGGAAGGCTGGTCGGTGTCTAAAGTGAATTTTTTCATTTCAGCTTTGGCCTTTGGTTTTAAACTAAGGGGGTTGGCGGACTTGACGAAGGATTTTTTGATTGTCCAAGCTTTGAAGGGGTTTCGGAAAAAGGGGGCGGGGCGGCCGGACGGCCGTCGCCCGGTTTGTTTCGCACTTTTAGAACAGTTAGGTGAAGTATTGGGGAGGGTGTGTTTCTCGGGCTATGAAGTAGCATTGTTTCAGTTGGCTTTTTCATGGGCGTTTTTTGGAGCTTTAAGAGTGGGTGAGCTAATTTCCCCCAGCAAGAAGAGAGCGGGGGGTCTGCAATCAGAAGATGTAACAGGAGGTGGGGAGGGAGTGGAATTCTGGGTAAGGCGGTCAAAATCGGATCAAAGAGGTAAAGGGAAACGGGTGGTACTGGGGGCTGTGGCAGGGGCAGGGATGTGCCCGGTGAGATGCTACGTGCGGTACGCCGCACTACAAGGGAGTAGTGGGGGGCCGCTGTTATGTCATAAGGATGGTGCCTTCTTGTCACGATGCCAGTTTACAGTTGTCTTCCGTAGATGTTTGGAGGTGTTGGGTTTGGATAAGAGTATTTATTCACCACACTCTTTTCACATTGGGGCAGCCACGGAAGCTGCGTCATGGGGTTTGGGGCCTGATGTGGTGAAGCGCATAGGTCGTTGGGATTCTGTGAGGTATAAGTCCTACGTGCGTCTCCACTTTATGTGATTTGCATCCCTCGTCTCGTCATGCTATTTCCGGTCGGTGTCATCTTTGTTATTTTTCTATTACAGATGGCTCACCTGCACTGGTGTGGATACTCGGACACTCGTATGTGCACTGGGGGGCTTTGAGGGCTGATGTGCGGCCAGATGGGCGGCAACTGGGGTTCCAAAGGTCATCGGTGGTGATACGGTGGCTGGGCACGCGCGGCATGGTGTGGAGTCGAGTTTTGCCGGATTTTCATCGGTATGCGCAGTTGGATCGGGTTCCTGATTTGTTGGTCCTTCATGTGGGGGGTAACGACTTAGGTACTCGTCCGTTTAGAGAACTGATTCGGGATGTCAAGTATGACCTTCTCCGGCTTTGGTCCTGTTTTCCGAAGGTGAAGGTGATTTGGTCGGAAATTGTGCCGCGGAGTGTATGGCGAAATGCGCGTTCGGTAGAGCGGATAAACAAGGCTCGGGTAAAAGTTAATCGGGCGGTTTCCAGCTTTGTGGTAAAGAACGGGGGGTTTTTTGTTCGGCACTATGATTTTGAGGATGGCCAAGGGAAATATTGGCTAGGTGACGGAGTGCATCTGAATGCAGTGGGCATTGACCTTTGGGCTTTGCGGATTCAGGAAGGGAATGAACGCGCAATGATTGATGGTGGGGGCTCGCATACTTAAAGGTGGTTTAAGTATGCTCGTGTGGCGGATTGGGGTGTCCTTGGAGTTGGTGGTAATTTGAAGTGGGGGATTCATCAGAGGTATGGTCCCTAACAAATACATAATTGCTCATGGATATGGGCGTATTTTGGCCTCCTGCTGGGTGGTGTCCCGGGGAGTGGTTTTACATACTTGGCAAGCCAACTGCGGAGCAGAAAGGTGCCTCTGAGCCTGTAGGGGACGGCTGGGGGTAAGTAGCTATACAGGGGGCAGTTAGGCGCCAAAGTTTTGGAGCTCCAAGGACTTCCCCTTTCCTAGTAATGTTATTTATAAAGTTATGTTTTATGTTCATGTAAATTTGTCAATAAAATGGCTGCTGTGGCCGAAATTTTCCAACCCACTGTCTTGTGTGTCTCACTGGGGATGGGAGAGTGACATGGAAGAGGGGTAGGGCCTTGAAGCAAGAAAGGGGGTGGACAGTATTGAAGGGAAGGTTAAGCAAAAGGGTTCGAAATGGGGCGAGCTCTGTAATCCCATGGTCAAGAAACGGCCGGACACATCATGAAGTGATTGGGGGAGGCAGACATGACCAGGGTTGCAGGGGAGAAGGAATGAGGAGAAGAGTTCAAATGGAGGAGGGGTAGGAAGGTGGAGGGGAGGGGGCGAGGTTAACACAGGGCATATAGGAAGGGTGAGGGACAGGTTTGCGCCATTCACGCCCCAGGAAGCAGTTTAGCCCTTGTCCCGCCCGCCCTCCCTTAAGGATAGGTGTTATGTTTTGTTTAGCAATGTGGATTCTTTGTTGCTGCTGGTGTTTTTTCTTTTACAGGGGTCGACTGGTGGTGACTGGTAGGAGTGGAGTCACGGTGGCATTGTTGGCGGATTGGGGGGTCCTTGGAGTTGGTGGTAATTTGAAGTGGGGGATTCATCAGAGGTATGGTCCCTAACAAATACATAATTGCTCATGGATATGGGCGTATTTTGGCCTCCTGCTGGGTGGTGTCCCGGGGAGTGGTTTTACATACTTGGCAAGCCAACTGCGGAGCAGAAAGGTGCCTCTGAGCCTGTAGGGGACGGCTGGGGGTAAGTAGCTATACAGGGGGCAGTTAGGCGCCAAAGTTTTGGAGCTCCAAGGACTTCCCCTTTCCTAGTAATGTTATTTATAAAGTTATGTTTTATGTTCATGTAAATTTGTTAATAAAATAGCTTCTGTGGCCGAAATTTTCCAACCCACTGTGTGTCTCACTGGGGATGTGAGAGTGGCATGGACGAGGGGTAGGGCCTTGAAGCAAGAAAGGGGGTGGACAGTATTGAAGGGAAGGTTAAGCAAAAGGGTTCGAAATGGGGCGAGCTCTGTAATCCCATGGTCATGTCCTATTTTAGGAATTGTTATATGTTCTGATGTTCTTATCCTATTTTAGACATTTTTGTGCGCATTGAAGTGGGGCTCTTAGATGAGCTTCACAGATTATCTGGCAGGTCTGATTCAGTTTGGGGTTCGTGCACTTCACAGTGTATCCTATTGTGGATCACTGTTTGTTGTCCTTGTACACAACTTTTTTAACTTGTTTGTTTTTATGTTTTTTTATAAACATTTTGGCTATTTTATATATCTTTTGGATGTGCGTGCCTCTCTACTTTCTATGGTAGTTTCATAGGGATCAGGCCGTGCAATCCTAAGGCTCTATTCACACGATAGGGTCCGAGTGTCGGCCGATAAAAACGGCCATTTTGGTCCGTTTTTCTCTTCCGTTTTTCATCCGTTTAGTTTCCGCTCCGGGCCTTGTTTCCGTTTTTAACGTCCGATTTTGATCCATTTTGCATGAGTTTTTTTCCCTGTCCGTTTTAAAACGAAGGAATTCATTTGCCAATTTTTTGCCACACAGCCGCCTGGAGATATTGCCACAGCCCCCCTGAAGATTTTGCCACAGCCCCACTGTAGATACTGCCACACACTGCCCTCTGTAGATACTGCCACACAGCCTCCTGTAGATAATGCCACACAATGTCCTCTGTAGATAATGCCACACAGCCCCCTGTAAATACTGCCACGCACTGCCCTCTTTAGATAATGTCACACACAGCCCTATGTAGGTATTGCCACACAGCCCCCGTCTAGGTAGTGCTACACAGCCCCCTTGTACATAGAACCCCCCCGCATAGATGGCACACCCCGTAGATTGCGCCACTGTAGGGGACCGCTCGAGGAGAAGTCCCAGATGTCACTGTCCATATATGGACAGTGATGCCAGGGACTTCTCCTGAAGCGGAATCCCCGCCCACAGCGGGGTAAAAAGATGCCTCATCTGAACTAAACGCTGTATTTCCCATTGATTTCAATGGGAAGCTGTTTGAAGGGGTTTCGTTAGTGCTTTTCAAGACATATTGAGAGGCGTTTAAGCTCCAAAATACGCCTGAAAACACTGCATGTGAACATACCCTTAGTCTGGAATCCAGGACAGGAGTGGTTTGTGTGTGGACAATATGATTTACCAGCACCTCTACTCAATGAGATTGATAATGCAAGAGCATGGAGATTAATAGTCAGCATGTACAAGAAAAGGGTCACTTACATATTATCTACAGCTGTAATATATAGATGTAGCAGAGCTGAATTTATCATTTAACTGTTCATTTTATAGACAGTGATAACGGTTAATATAACTCTCTAAGTTTTACCTGCAGTCCTATGTAAAACCACAGATGTGATATCACCTGTGACATCTGTATGTGACTGTTAACATAATCAATGTTACCTTCTAATATATTCTCATTGTTGTATTCAGATACATGACATCTATTACATTTTATAATGTCCTGTTGTGCTATTATCCAGGAAATTTTAATGCCCTGCCAACATTTGAAGACAGGTTATGTCACAGCTGGCAAAGAGAAGTATGGAGCAGGCTCACGGACATACTAAGCGGGTTTCAGTTATATGTTACTGCCGGCACTTCACTGCAATCCCTTTTTACACTGCAACCTCTGTTTAACCTCTTAAATGTTGTGGTCAAAAGCCATTAGATAGAGGGGCGGCCCCCTCTGACAGCCCATCGGCCTCCCGCGATGCGATTATGGAGTGCCAATGGTTGTCATAGCAGCCTGGGGCCTAATGAAGGCATCCAGGTCTGCCATATTTCTACCCTTATTAATCCCTGACAGATGGCGTAAAAAAAAAAAATCGAGATTCAAAATGCCAGAATTGTTGTTTTTGGGTCACCTTCATATCCCACCAAAATTTTTTTATAAGAAGTGATCAAAAAGTCTCTCATGTACCCCAAGTATCAATAAAAAGCTCACCCTTTCCAGTTTCTCAGTACATTATATGGTACAATAAATGGTGCAGTAAAAGAGCTACAACTAGTTCCGCAAAAAACAAGCCCTCATATTGTTATATCAATGGAAAAATAAAAAAGTTATGGCTTTTGGAAAGTGGGAAGAAAAAAACAAAAAATGACGGTGGCATCAAGGGGTTAATTAAGCTCAAATTTGTCTAAGCGTTGTGTCGGTCTGAATAAGTCTGTGGGGTAGAGCTCGTAGACTCTTTCTGAGAGGCTTTGACCAAACACATTCCCTGTTACTCAGCACATTACATGGTAGACCAGTCAGCTGCCAGCACATAGTGGAATATACTATATTATACATTCTAGGGGGAACGGAACGGGTGTGGCCTCTTATGAATATTTATGAGAAGTCATTTTAATTTAGAAACTGGTGAAAATGAAGAGAATCCCCCTCACATTGTATAATATATAATTATCATATCATGATTGGTTTTAAAACATCCAACAGTATTTTGATGACAAGGGCTCTTTAAATAAGAGAATACATCCCTGCAGAAAATAGTTCTGGCCAGTAAGCGATGACATCACAAACAGTCCGTATGATGTAACTTTCTAAAAGTTCTATCTCTATGGAAACGAAACATTCCGCCAGTAACCAATATACTTACATAGTGACAGTTTAATACTGCATCACTTCATTTTCACGTCACTGTGAAGTGAGGAGCCAAATACCTCCAGTCGCGAAAATGACCGGACGTAGATCTACCAGACCTAACAAGGGGGCCAGATACCAGGAGCTTGTATCCGATGGTTTATTGACCCTTTTATTAGAGAAGGAAAAAAAACGTAAGTGTAAAACATTTTTTAATCAGGTATGAATAGGACCAAAAGCGTAGCTGGCAGGGGGGCGGTGACCCTGTGCCCCTTTATATGGTAATGCCCACCCACAAAGGCTCTGAATAGCAATCAAAACGCTTTCCAATTGCAACAAATAGTTCTGCCCTGTCGCCATTAGTAACTAGCACCACCGCCTCGCTGTTGCTTTACGACGAAACAAATTGCCCCTGCATCTAGCAGGCGCACCGCACACTAGGCACATCTGCTAGAAGACCTAGACCCGAGGCGCGCGCTACCTGCCAGAGAGGAGCAGGAGACGAGTGGGGGAATCCTGGCTACTGCCAGCGACGCGCTGCTCTGTAACTTCTGCCCCGACCATCATCAAAAAATTTTGGAAATATGCCAGTGGCGCTCTGAATGTGATTACTCTTGGGGGGGGGGGTCATGGAAACGCTGGATGTGATTATAACAGAGGGGAGGTTGCTAGAAATGATGATAGTGATTACTCTGTGGGGCAGTTGGGGAAAGCTGGATGTGATTATATCAGTCGGGAGGGGTCCACTCAGGCCGCAGATTTGTTTTGCCCCCCCCCCCCATGTGTTGAACCCTTAGCTGTGCCTTTGTCTGGAACTCAATATTTCTCAGATTATCAGATATTACGGACTACCAGGTGGTTATAGAAAAGTATATAGAACTCACTTATTAGGGTAGAGAAGAATTTCCTAATACTCTACATTTTTTCCACTATTAGCTGCTCAACCAATCAAACTAAAATTCATAAAGAGAAGACGGACGCTAATATATTATTTAGAAAGAGCCGCCATACTTCCAGAGATCGGGGAGCCAGGGCTGGACATTGAATGTCATCTCTACACTGAGTAAGTCACTATTTGTATAGTACAATACCTGCTGTTCCTATATAGGGTTCATTTACTTTTATGTATTGAGGATAGAAGGTGTGATGACTCTTTACACTTCATGTGCAGATTCTTACATCTCAGACGACTTATTTCTCATCACTATTTACTGTCTCTTCTGAACAGATCGGAGATTGCCGCCATGTTAACACCAAAAAAAAGAAAACTAGAAGAGGAGCCCACAGCCCCCGACCAGTGAGTTACTCTCAGTGATGGCACCAACTTCACACCAGGGCTGGGCAATTATGACCTAAATCAAAATCATGATTAATTGAACACGTAACCTTGATTGTGATTAATGAATGATTATTTAGACCACACCTCTTTTTGCTTGCAATGCCCCCTATTTGTATGCTACGCCATTGAATTAATATTTATTCCCTAAGCCTGCTGTATACTGCTGTTTATAATATACCCCGACACTGCCCCCACACATTATATTGCCCCATAGCTGTCCCTACACATTATAATGCCCCAATAGTTGCCCGCCACACAGTATAATGCCCCAATAACTGCCTCTACATAGTATAATGCCAGGGAAAAATAATTGATAAAACCGAAATTCGCAAAATGATGTTGATTAATTGCGCTGAATTTTTTTTGTTTAATTGCCCAGCCCTACTTCCCACTATAACATACCAAGGTCCTGAAATCCTATTTCTTGTCTATCTTTCCTATAGAACATAAGGGTTTTTTCTTTTTCAGGCCTGAAAACCAAAAAGGAGAGAAAAAAGAGCCAGGGAGAGCAGCAAGTACCACCAGCGAGCTGCCCCCTGAGAAGAGGACAAAACGCCACTATTAGTGACGAGGTGATACAGAGCACTAATAATGTCTTCACTTCTGTGCGGGGGAGGGGAGATGACGACCCCGCTGTAACAGCCCACCTGAACAATTACTTGAGGGGATGTAGAAACATTCACAAACAGCTCAGTGTATATATCAATAGGAGGAGAACGTCTCTTTAATACCTTAATGATGAGTCATTTTTTTATTTTTCATTTTGTTTTTTTTCTCCCCGCATTCCAAGAGCCATAACTTTTTTGTTTTTCCATCAATAGAGTGGTGTGAGGGCTTATTTTTTGCGAGAGGAGTTTCTAATGGCACCATTTAAAGTACCATATGTTTTGAAAAAACGGTCTTTGCGGGCTGAAATTAGAAAAAACAACATTGTTTTTTGTTCTTTTGCTTTTCTGCGGCTCAATACGATTACGGTGACACCAAATTTATATATATATATATATATATATATATATATATGGTTTATTTTATATTTTATATTTTACAATTTATTTATTTTTTAACTAATTGTACCTGAATAAAGATCGTTTTAGCCTGAATCACCTCTTTTCAATGCAAATAATTATTTCCAACTGAGGATGCGCCAGAGGGAAATTCCTTTTTTTCTACCTATTCCCTATTGCTATTGATGAGATTATTGAAGCCCCCTCCCCCTCATTTCAACGCCTCAGATGCTGTGGTCGCGATTGAGCACAACATTTGAGCGGTTAAATGGCCAGGAACAGCGCGATCGCTATTCCTTCCCATTAGTCCCGGGTGTCAGCTGTCATACACAGCTGGCACCTGCTGAGTATGGAGCGAGCTCAGCCCGTGTGCACGTTCTATACTTCCCCATAACGCTTATCACGTACATGCACGTGCGTCAAGGGGCCAATGCGTCAAGGGGTTAATAACAGGTCGTATCTGTTTGGATACACATTTGATAGTGACATCTTACGCTAGATAGGTTAACAATGGCCGACATCAGAGGGGTCAGGATAGACAATCATAAATATAGATCTGCAGGGAATAAAGGGTTAACCAAAGTCTCTGTAATATGTTTTTTTGTTCCAGGTGGTGACCTCCCCAGAACATCAGGGGAGAAAATCCAAAGTCACCTAAAGTCATACCAACCACCACCTATCACCATGAAAAACTACTAGATGCCACCAATTATCACCACCATTCAACACCAACTACCACCAAATGCCACCAATTGCAACCTCTCACCATCAAATGCCACTAATTACCACCAATTACCAACAACTACCACCAGATGCCACCATTTACCACTGTCACCTTCAACTACGACCAGATGCCACAAATTGTAACCACCAAATATTATCAGACGCCACCACAAAATGTCAGTCAACACCCGCCACATTCAGCCATCACCTGCTGCCTTTATGTTATGTTTTTGTTTATTTATTTTTATATTTTTATCTATATATTTAGTTTGTTTATCATTTTTTTACATAGTTATATATTTAATTTTATTATTTATTTAGTTACCTTTTATGTATTTATTCATATATTTTTAAATATTTATTTTTATGTATAGTTATTTTTAGCATTTATTTATATTTATTTTTGTGTATTTATTCATAAATTTATTTTTTTATTTATTTTTTATATAGTTCTATATTTATTTTAATTATTTATTTATATTTATTTTTTTATTCATTCATATATTAATTTTTTATCATGTATTTTTAATAGTTTTATATTTATTTTTTATATATTTATATATTTTTTATAATTTATTTATTTTTATATATTTATTTTTATATTTTATATAATGTACATATTGTATATATTGTAAATAAGATTTATATATTTTTATACTAGCTCTGGAGTCGGCTGTGTTCATAATATTCCTGTATAAAGCTATCTGGCCCAGGAGATGGTGATCCTGTTGGCGGATCCAGTAACAATATATATAAACCTATATGTGCATAATGATAAAGACCCTCTGTTTACAACGCCCCAGCCCCACACAATACTGCTAGACAGCAGCTAATCTAGTTCATGTATCCAGCTGGGTGGCGTGGGTCTCCTCATGCTTCGTGCCCTGTAGCAGCCGCAATAGCTGCTATAGTCGGCAGGGGGCCCTAACGCTGGCCCTGCCTACAAGAGTATGCAGCGGGGAAGGGAGACAATGTGTCTCTGTTCCTCAGCCAGATAAAAGCAGCTCGCTGCCTGGGCCCACCGGAGGATCCTCCGGTGAACCAGTCTGACGCTGGGGCCCAGCATTGATCTACTTCCTGACAAAGTCATATCGTTTGTCTTCAGTCAACACTACGGTGAGCTTACTCTACAAAGATTCATTGAGAACTGAAAAAATCCCTATGCAGTTAGTTCCCCCTACTGGTGTCTACTTTATCTGGAATAACAGTGAAATGTTAATTTCAAATCCACATTGGGCCCTGTTCACATCACATTTTGTAAAGTCCACTTAGCGTGTGCGCCAGGAAGGCATTAGGTGTACAAGCTAAGCATATTGATATAGCAACAATAGCCTGACAAAGGCTAAAAGAGTGCCCTTTTGGCTTCTGTCGGGCATGTAAATAATAAAATATGGACTAGTATAGTAGACTGTGCTATTTCATGCAACGGGATCCAGTAAAAAACGTATATACCATGCACATAAATGTCATGTGCCGAGTGGCACGCATCCCCTCTTGCTCGGTGGCAAGAGGGGGCTGTGTGGCAATATCTACTAGACGGGTGGGCTATGTGGCGACATCAGCTTCAAAATCAGTTAACGCATATAACATACAAACGTGAATGCCACAATTTCCGTTGCCCACCCCCGGTAATGGAGGGGGGCACAGACATCTTGGCTGTATGGGGCCCAGAAATTCCTGATGGCGACCGTGTGTGTGTGTGTGTGTGTGTGCGTGTTTGTTTGTGTGTGGAGTACGTGTATAGAGTATATAGTTGGTGTGTCTAGTGTAGTATGTGTAGTATGTGTATATTTTATATTTTATATAGTATGTGTATGTATATAGTGTATATAGTGTGCGTGTGTGTATAGTGTGTGAAGTGTATATAGTGTGTGAATGTAGTGTATATATAGTATACAGTGGTGTGTGTATATAGTGTGTATTATAGATAATTTATATGTGAATAGAGTATATTGTGTCTAATGTATATACAGTGTGTATAGTGTAGATAGAGTTTGTGGTGTATATTGTGTGTGTATGTGTGTAATGTGTATAGTGTGACTTTAATGGGTGTGTGTATAGTGGTATATAGTGAATGTTTATAAAGTGTTTGTGTGTGTGTGTAGTGTATATGTTTGTGTGTATAGTGTATATTGTGTGTGATTAGTTTATATTGTGTGTAGGTAGTGTATAAACTGTGTGTATATATAGTGTGTGTGTGTGGTGTATATAATGTGTCGATATAGTGTGTGTGTGTTTGTGTGTATGTATATATATATATCTATATATATATATATATATCATGTGTACGTTTGTAGTGTATAAAGTATAGTATGTATAGAGTATATATTGTATATAGGGTATATAAAGTGTGTGTACAGTGTATACAGTGTGTATAATGTATATAGTACATATTTTTATAGTGTATATATTGAGTGTGTGTAGTGTGTTGGTCTGTGTATAGAGTATAGAGTTTGTGTGTCTAGTTTATATAGGGTGTGTGTGTATAATGTGTGAAGTGTATATTGTATATGAAGTTTATTTAGTGTATGTAGTGTGCATAGTAGGTGGATAGTGTATATAGTGTGGATAGTGTATAAATAGTGTGTGTATATTGTGTGTGGGTAGCGTATATAGTGTCTAGGTAGTGTATATAGTGTGTGTGTTAATTGAGTAAAATCTGTGTCTGTGTATAATGTACATAGTGTGTTGTATATAGTGTTTGTATGCAGTATAAATAGTTTGTGTGTAGTTTTTGTTATAATGTGTGAATATAGTGTATTTAGTGTGTGTATAGTACATATATTGTGTGTATGTATGAGTATAGTGTAAATAGTATGTTTGTGGTGTATATAGTGTGTGTAGCATGTATATTTCGTGTATATAGTGTGTGTGTGTGTGTGTGTGTGTGTGTTTGTGTGTGTGTGTGTGTGTATACAGTGCGTGTACTGTACATAAAGTGTGAGTGTGTGTATAATGTATATAAAAAATGTGTAGTGCATATAGTATGTGTAGTGTAAATAGTGTGTGTGTATGTGTGTGTGTGTGTGTGTGTGTGTGTGTGCAGTATGTAGATTGTGTGTATAGAGTATATAGTTGGTGCGTCTAGTGTAGTATGTGTATAGTCAGGGTCGTAGATATGGGGCGGCAGGCGGGGCATGTGTCCCGGGCGCAACTACAAGGGAAGGAAGGGGGGGCGCCGACCAGGGGATTGGAGGTATGTGCCCTCCGGGCCGGTACCCCCATAGACATTTAGTGCAATGGGCAGCGCATGGGACAGGAGCGGTAGCTGTGTAATGTATGCACGATGTTCTCCTGCACGGGCAGAGTGTGTGTGCTCCGGGCGGCTGCATTATACGTCACATGTGACCTCATATAATGCAGCCGGCTATACACTCTGCCTGTGAGGAGAACACCATTGAAGTGTTCAGCCCCAGCTAGCAGG